>NC_091997.1:12427730-12754425 GCF_044704955.1 Pristiophorus japonicus
GGGAGAGAGAGGGGGAGGGAGGGAGAGGGAGGGAGGGAGAGAGGGAAGGAGAGAGGGGGAGGGAGAGAGGGGGAGGAGGAGGGAGAGAGAGGGGAGGGGAGAGAGTGAGAGTGAGAGTGAGAGTGAGAGTGAGAGTGAGAGTGAGAGTGAGAGTGAGAGTGAGAGTGAGAGTGAGAGTGAGAGTGAGAGTGAGAGTGAGAGTGAGAGTGAGAGTGAGAGTGAGAGTGAGAGTGAGAGTGAGAGTGAGAGTGAGAGTGAGAGTGAGAGTGAGAGTGAGAGTGAGTGAGAGTGAGAGTGAGAGTGAGAGTGAGAGAGAGAGAGAGTGAGAGAGAGAGAGAGAGAGAGAGAGAGAGTGAGAGTGAGAGTGAGAGTGAGAGAGAGAGAGAGAGAGAGAGAGAGAGAGAGAGTGAGAGGAGAGGGAGAGGGAGAGGGAGAGGGAGGGAGAGAGAGAGAGAGAGAGAGAGAGGGGGAGGGAGGGAGAGAGAGAGAGAGAGAGAGCGAGCGGGGGGGGGGTCGGGTCGGATCAGTCGGGGGGGGCGGGGGAGCGGGTGTCTGGTCGGGGCGGGGAGGGGGAGCGGGTCTCGGGTCGGGGGCCGGGGCGGGGAGGGGGGGGAAGCGAGTGTCGGGTCTTGTCGGGGGGGGGGGAAAGCAGGAGCTGGCCGTGGGAGGAGCCTCATTCACGCAGCCCCAGTGAGGCCATTGGGCCAGGGCTAGGGGCTGCGTGCTTCGGGTCCCTCCCACACAGTTCGGCGCCTGGAGCTACTGCATTTGCGTGCCGACTGTAGTGCGCATGTGCAGAGGTCCCGGCACTGTTTTCAGCGCCGGGACCTGGCTCCGCCCCCCCCACAGCTCGTGCTGGCTGCGCCGAGGACCAGAGGACCTGTAAGTAGGTGGAGAATACCGAGGATTTTTTTAGGCGCCGTTTTAGGCGCGAAAAACGGGCGCCCAGCTCGGAGGGGCGCCCGTTTTTTTTCTTGTGGAAACTTGGGCCCAATATCACACTGTTAGCCTTCCCAGTCCTGATATATTTTAGGTCATTTTACTGGCGCTGACATATCACACTGCTCACTCAGACACACTTTATATCACACTGCTGTTTGACGTATCCTGTCCAACATTTTGCAGTACTGATGCACCCCCAATTTCACACTACACTCTGACTGCTTTCTACATTACATTGCTGGCCCCAATATCCTCTATGCCACAATGAGGGCCCTGACAAATCACCTGTATTACAATATCCATGGCAAACCACCTATATTACACTAATATCCCTGACAAACCACCTATATCACAATATCCTTGGCAAACCACCTATAATTACACTATTATCACTATACCTCACCTATATCACACAGATATCCTCGACAAGCCATTTATATCACACAATGGATCTGATGTAACCCAGACAGCACAGAGCCAGTTCCGGCATATTTATGTCATCATTCTGCCAGACTTAACATGCTTTACACTCCATTACAAACTCGAACAGGCTCTTTGTATCACATTGGTATCTGTGACATACTGGCTATATCACACAACTAGTCTGGAAACAAAACATTAATATCCCCGACTCCTTCGGCGATACATACCGTGTGTATCATTTTTCTGGCACTGGCACACTCTCCAAGTCACACCACCAGCCCAGTTAGATTAAACTACAGAGCCTGCCTGCCATCTACATCACACTGTCAGCTTCAACACACACTTTGCATTGACTCCAAAAACACACTGGCTGATATATTCTTTATACCTGTATTACATTGCCCTAACATTTATTTCACACTGCCAGCTGTGAAGTATCCTTTACATCACATTACCAACCCCATCATCCTTTACATCATATTATTGGCCCTGACATACCCTCTATTTGGCCCTGATGTACTCTCCAAATGTTTAGCACGATAAGCCCACTATGTTACCATTCCAACTGGAATATATCCTTTGTATCACATTGCCTGCCAACTTTGTTTATGAAACATTATTTGTTATAAAAAAAACTCTCCAGATTACAGTGCCAATCTTGATATAACTTAGATCAAATTACTGCTGCTAACATAATTTCTATCACTGATGTACCCACTGCAAGACGGAGCTGGTGTGATATATATGTTTTATAGCACCATGCCAGGTCTAATATACTTCAGGTTACATTACTAGCCTTGACAGATCCCCCGCTGCCACATCTTTTAGCACATTACTGCTCGCACATACCTTCTGTATCATACTGCAGGCCCCAACGAATCTTTGATATCACACTGGAGACCATAACCTACCCTCTGTATTGCACAGCAGGCCCCAATACACCTTCAGTATCACATTGCAGGCCTCAACATACCCTTTATATCACCATCTTAGCCTTATGCGCTCCTGTGAACTATCTGCTCTGCTCCCAGCTCCTACCCGACTCTTCTGATACTTTGCTTGGGTATCCTAGGAAAGGGAGAAACTGGAGGAGGCGATTTGAAGAATGTCTCCATGAACTGGAGGGAAAGACAGAAGACGACTTCCTCCATGACAATGCGTTGACAATTTTAAACAATTTAACAAATCTGACTTAGTAGAGCAAGGGACTATAAATATAAGATAATCACGAATAAATCCAATAGAGAATTGTGAAGAAATCTCTTTACCCAGAGAGTGGTGAGAATGTGGAACTCGCTACCACAAGGGGTAGTTGAGGCAAATAGCATAGATGCATTTAAGGGGAAGCTAGATAAAGCACATGAGAATGAAAGGAATAGAAGGATATGGTGATGGGGTTAGAAGAAGGGTGGGAGGAGGCTTGAGTGGAGCATAAACACCGGCATGGGCTTGTTCCTGTGCTGTAAGTACTATATAACACTATCTAACAGAAAGCGTATAGTAGGACCAGCTTCCGATGTTCGAATGCCTAGTCCTTCATTCACCACGTGCTACACTCACCAGGCACAATGTGACACTAACCAGCAGGAAGGCCCCCATATTACTGAATGTGGAGCTGGGAAGAGCAGGAATGCTTGTCTTGGCACCACATTAAAAGAACACAGGCACCTCCCACCCTCGTTCACCGATCGCACCCCCTCTCCCAACCCCCAGCCACCCATCGGCCACCCCGCCCCCCCACCCCAGTTAACGATCACCACTCCCCGGCAACAACTCCCTCCCTCCCAGCCACCTCGTCCATCACTCCTGTCCTCACTGGCCTACTGTGGCTCAAGGTCCTCCCAAGGCCTTTAAAATTCTCATTCGCGTGTTTAAATCCCTTCATGGCTTCACCCCTGTCTATCTCTGCAACCTCCTCTAGCTCTATAAATGTGCATATCCCTCTCTCTCCCTCCACATCCCTTTGCCCCACCATTGGCGACTATGCCGTTAGCCACCTCGGCCATACACTCAGGAGGCAGAGACACCAATGGGATCGAATCGGCTCGATGAAAAGCTGGTCCCGGGACAGGCACACCACGCTGCTTAGAGGGAACAGATGGTAGGTGTGTACTCGGTAGGGCACAAACCTGTGAGTTGGTCGGGAGCTCCGGGGTGCTGACGGTGTCTGCGAGGAGTAGCTGAGATGGCCACAACCAGTGGGGGAGCGGTCTAGGCGACAAGAAAGTACGGTAGGTTGAAGATCGAGTTGAGTGGAGATCTGGCACTCACTGATGGAGGTGAAGAGCAGGCATGGTTGGGGATGGGCAGTGGACCCTTGCTCCCTCGGGAGCTCCTCTGCTGAACAACTTTATCCCTGGCCATCCTATACCCCTTCCCCCACAATCTCCCCCTTCCACTCTCTAAGCTTCCCCTGACTCTAATAGTGGGTGCATTTCTTACCCCTAAAGTATGCTTCAAGGGTAGCTACTGGACAGTGCACACCACCTGTGGGGAGGTGTGATCGGCAGAGAGGGGGTAGGGAAAACCAACTCCAGCGGTACCCTGCTCCTGACAAAATGCCTAGAACATAGTCTTGTCACTACCAACACCTTGTTCCATCAGAGACAAGTACAAGGCATCATGGCCACATCCTCGCTCCAAGCACTGACATCCGCTCGACTACGTCAACAGAGCGAGCAACCACAAGGACGTGTGCATCACCCACGCCCCGACAGGAGCTGATGACTGCTGGATGGACCACCGCCTAATCCGCTCTGTCATTATCAATATAGCCCCAAAACAGCAATGGAAACAGAAACAATGCTGCAGGAAAATCAACGCAGACACACTTAAAGACCCTGATAAGAAAGCCCTATTCAGCCAGCATCTCACTGCCAACCTGGCGACCCTTGATGACCCCGAGACGTAGAGTGCACACTGCCCTGAAGGCTTCCATAATCAGCATCTGTGAAGAGACGCTTGGTCACACGATCAGGAAACACCAAGACTGGTTTGACGAGAACGACCAGGAAATCCAGAAGCTAATAAGCCGCAAGCGAAAGGCATTTCTAAATTTAAAGCAGCAACCCAACTCGAGAGCAAGAAAGCAGCTCTACAGATGGCTGAAGGCTGAGGTCCAACAAAAAAACCCCTGACCTAAAGAATAGTTGGTGGGTGGAGAAAGCACAGGAGATCCAGTCGCTAGCTGACAACCACGACGTGTGAGGATTCTTCAGCGCAGTCAAGACCTAAGGGCCAAGCACTCAAGGCCCTATCCCACTCATCAAGGACAGAGAGGCAGTCAATGCCCGCTAGAAGGAGCATTTTGAAGATGTGTTTAACCGAGGCTCTGTCTTCGATGCGAGTGTTGACTCCATCCCGCAGCATGCTACCCACCACCATCTCAGCACCACCCTTGTCCGGCACGAGGTAGAAAAGGCCATCCATCAGCTGAACAACAAGAAGACATCAGGAGCAGATGGAATTCCCAGTGAGGCACTAAAGCATGGAGGAGAAGCATTATTGGCACAAATGCATGACCTCAACTCTCTTGTCTGGAAGGAGGAGAGCATGCCAAGAGATCTCAGAAATGCCGTAATCGTGACCATCTTCAAGAAAGGGGACAAGTCCGACTGCGGTAACTACAGAGGAATCTTCCTGCTGTCGGCCACAGGGAAAGTCATCGCAAGAATCCTCCTCAATCGTCTTCTCCCTGTGGATGAAGAGCTCCTCCCAGAGTCGCAATGCGGATTCAGTCCACTAAGGGGTACAACGAACATGCTATTTACTGCGCAACAACTACAAGAGAAATGCAGCGAACAGCACGAACCTTGAACATGGCCTTCTTTGACCTCACAAAGGCATATGATATTGTCAGTCGTGAGAGACGATGGAGCGCCCTCCTCCATTTTGGCTGCCCCAAAAGTTTGTCATCATCCTCCACCTGCTCCACGATGACATGCAAGCTGTGATCCTAACCAACGGATCCACCATACACTCTTATCCACATCCAGACCGGGGTCAAGCACGGCTGCGTCATCGCGCCAATGCTCCTCTTGATCTTTCTTGCTGCAATGCTTCATCTCACCCTCAGCAAGCTCCCTGCTGGAGTGGAACTAAACTATAGAACTAATGGGAACCTGTTCAACCTTCGCCACCTCCAGGCAAGATCCAAGGTTGTCCCATCCTCTGTCATTGAACTACAGTATGCAGCCAACGCTTGCGTCTGTGCACAGAGGCCGAACTCCAAGCCATCGTCAACATCTTCACCGAGGCATACGAAAGCAAGGGCCTTACACTAAGCATCCGTAAGACAAAGGTCCTCCATCAACCTGACCCCGCCACGTAGCACTGCCCCCCAGTCATCAAAATCTACGGCGAGGCCTTGGACAACGTGGGCCATTTTCCATACCTCGGGAGCCTACTGTCAGCAAGAGCAGACATCGATGACAAGGTCCAACACCGCATCCAGTGCGCCCGCGGAGCCTTCGATTGCCTGAGGAAGAGAGTGTTTGAAGACCAGGGCCTCAAATCTGGCACCAAGCTTACAGGGATGTAGTGATACCTGCATTCCTATATGGTGGAGACGTGGACTATATACAGCAGACATCTCAAAACATTGGAGAAGTACCACCATCGCTGCCTCTGCAAAATCCTGGGAGGACACACACACCATCAGTGTTCTCGCTCAGGCCAACATCCCCAGCATCAAAGCACTGACCACACTCGACCAGCTCCGTTGGGCAGGCCACATCATCCGCATGTCTGATATGAAACTCCCAATGCAAGTGCTGTGCCCGGAGCTTTGTCACAGCAAGCGAACCCCAGGTGGCCAGAGGAAACGCTTCAAGGACACCCTCAAAGCCTCCTTGATAAAGTGCAACATCCCCACTGGCACCTAGAAATTCCTGGCCCAAGACCGCCCGAAGTGGAGGAAGAGCATCCGGGAGGACGCTGAGCGCCTCGAGTCTCGTCGCCGAGAGCATGCAGAAACCAAGCGCAGACAGTGGAAGGAGCGTGCGGCAAACCTGTCCCACCCGCCCTTTCCTTCAACCACTGTCTGTCCCACCTGTGACAGAGACTGTAATTCCCGGATTGGATTCTTCAGTCACCTGAGAACTCACCTTTAGAGTGGAAACAAGTCTTCCTCGACTCCGAGGGACCGCCTATGATGATGATGACACTCAGGAGAGGGTGACTAGTTTCTAGGCGCCTGGTGTTAAAGGCACTGTGTAAATGTACGTTGTTGTTGGCTGTTTTTGAGCTATCAACTTTTTTTTGCAGTTGTTTAATCAATATTTGTGACTTTTATAGATTAGCAGATAGGCTTATATATCCTTTATATCACACTGCCATTTCTATCGCTACTGACCTGGATTGATCTTCTAAAGCATAAAGGGAGAAGTTAAAAAAGAGATTTGTTCACATAACAGTGTTATTAGAATATAAAATCCACTAGTAGCTACTGAGACCGACTCAATAATAACTGTGAGCAGTTCGGTAAACACAAAGAGAAATATTAAATAGCATAGTTAAAGAGCTGGAGGACAGGACTAGAGTGGGCAGCTTCAGTGTGAAGCTAGCTGTGGCACAGGCTCGACGGGCTGAAATGGCCTCCTTATGCACTTACATTACGTCAGTGTCAGCTATGGCTCAGTGGGCAGCACTCAGTCAGAAGGTTGTGGGTGCAAGTCCCACTCCAGGGATTTGAGCACAAAAAAATCTAGGGAGCACTGCACTGTCGTCTTTTAGATGATACGTTTTTTAGATGATGTGTTATACTGAGGCCCTGTCTGCTCTCTCAATTGGACGTAAAAGATCCCATGGCAATATTTCAAAGAAGAGCAGGGGAGTTATCCCCGGTGTCCTGGCCAATATTTATCCCTCAATCAAAATAACAAGAAAAAACAGATTATCTGGTCATTATCACATTGTTGTTTGTGGGAGCTTGCTGTGTACAAACTGGCTGCCACATTTCCTACATTACAACAGTGACTACACTCAAAGTACTTAATTGGCAGTAAAGCACTTTGAGATGCCCGGTGGTTGTGAAAGGCGCTATATAAATCCAAATCTTTCCCTTTTGCATTTCTTTGATTTTATATCATCAAAATTCCAGCAATCACATACGCTTTGGGACACAAGGCTGCTCCTGTCTTACTTTATATCTTATTACTGGCCGTAACATAGCCTCCAATTTACCAGCCCCGATGCAGCTCAGATAATATCATTGGCACTGACATAACCACTATATCACTATATCAGAGGATATGGCCGAACATATCCTCTACACCAGAGAACCACCCTTGCTGTTTTCTTATGAGCACCCTACCAGCCCTGATATGCTTTAGATTACATTTATTAACATAATCTCCTGGAGCGAACTTCACCTTTCCTTTCCCCTCCCAAATCAAGACTTGTATATTGTATACAGCCAAGCTCCAAATGTCCATATATATGTCACATGGGTAGAATGGACTTCTCCCAGTTCTTTAAAATGTGGAATAAGAACAGTGATTGCCCAGTGTGATTGTGACACAAAGCTTCAGATTAACTAATTGTTTAGACCTTTATTATGTGGTAAGGTTCAAATTTTTCTTCCCCTTTCTCTTTCTTGGACCAAACAATTTGCTTTTTCAAATGTCTGCAGCCACGATCCCCTTGTACAGAACAGTGCCCTCGCCTCCCTTGATAGTTCTGCAGATGAATACAACACTCAGTGTGTTACTGACCCAGACAGGCAGAAAGGTCCCAGACTCCGTCATCAGTCAGTGTGATGAATTAGCCAATCTTAAGCAACGGTAGGGGTGCTACAGTTGACCGCGGGACCAGTGAGCCAGAGAGAGGACAAAATCGGCCAGGGATCAGAAGGTGATTGGTTTCTAGGGGGCCGAACTTGGTGGTCTTACCGCCGCTTGCGCCCGCTGTTGCCGACTGCCGCCAAGTTTTCTGGGCAGTCTCCCCTCCGAGCGAGTTTGGTGGAGGCCTCCCGCCGGTGGGACGGGAAGACCGCTGGGGACCATCTGCTGGCACGCAACTCACGCAAGTGTCCTCCTGCCCGCCGAGCTGCCAGTTTGATCGGGCGGACCTCCGCCGCCACATGGAGGCAGGCCTAACCTCAACGTATGAAGACCTGCAAAAAAAGGTTAGTAAACTTCTTTCTGCCCCCCCCAGCGATTCAGATAGATGGGGTCCCCTGAAGGTTTTCCAGTATGTTGGGGGGAAATTTATTTTATATGTTTCCCCCCTCCCTGGGCCCGACTCAATCCTCGGTGGTACTTTGCTGAGGATTGCATTTGGCGCCGAGATTGGGAGCTCCCGCCCACTGCCGCCTAGATTCATGGCGTAGGTCATTTTTTTGTCACTGGGCGGTCTTTCCAGGACTTTTCCATGAAACTCCCGCCCGAAGTCCCATCAGGTATCTCTGCAATCCTTGGGGCGGCACTTAGCTTCCACCAAGTTCGGGGCCTAGGTGTCTGGTAGCCACGCAGCTTCAGCCCAGGACCCAAAACTTATTTGAAGTTGCTGGAGGAGGCCCTACCTTCATCATCTACACTTCATAGGGGAAGGCTATAACAGATTTATGCTGTTTATTCAAGGCTGACCTCCAGACAAGATCTGCCACATCCTTCTAAGCCACCACTGCTGAGATTTGCCACGTTAGTCAGTGTTTGGTGCACCAATGCATCAAGCAAGTCACGGAAGTGTTGGTTACAATTGGAGAACATTCCCAACAAAGTGGGGCAACAGCATTTCTACCTGTTAGCAGGCTTTCCAAAAGTTTAGGGCCCAACTGATGGCACACATGTAGTTATGAAGGCCTCTAATAGCAACTCCAGCTGAAATACCCTATTAATATTGCATTGAGACATAGGCAGAACTACCAATTTTCTTTCAGTCTCACAATGGACATTCTGATCTACCTACAAACATGTGTTTGCACTGTGCTTCTCTCGCTTTCTCTCACAACTTGAAAAAATCCTTCATTAAAACTGTAGGCCATAAAGTTTTAATAGAAGGCCTGCTACGTTTAGCTATATTTCTGTTTTTGCAATAAAGTTCATAATGGAAAATCTCACACCTCGGATTTGTCCAGTGTTAACAACTGCACATAGGACTTGAATTAACATGGCAGCATCTGCCATACACCTGTAGCTCCTTTGTTATTATGGCCTTTATTCATATTGCCTGTGTTATGTAACCTCTGCTGTGCCCTTTGCCGCACAATAGTGCAGGTAGTGCACCCCCGACCTGCGAGAGAACACCATCGCGGCAGGTCGGGGATAAAAGGAAGAGCCAGCCACTGCAGGGAGCGGCACAAGCTAGTCTCGGAGGGCGACTGGATTGATGTCATTGACAACGATTGGAGCAGAATGAGACCAGCAGCGGAGTCAGAACCCAGGTGGAGGAGGAGCAGCGGGGGGAGAGCGACCGAGCCCAGCGGGAGGGGCGGTGATCAGAGGTGGTGAGCAGTGGAGGATTGATGTCGTCGGGGGCCAGGATCGGCGGGGTCGGAGCAGAGGAGCAAAGGAGTCGTGGCTCTGGAGCGGCGCAGCAGAGCAGGTCTCCAGTCATCTCAGTTAACCCTTGCCATTGGACCAAGGCCTTGCTCTGTCAAGCCTGTGTGGTGGCTGATGTGCAATGGCCACTCCACGTTGAAAGAATTCACACAAAGGCATTTTCCACCCTTCAAGATGTAGCTCGGGACCTAGAATATCAAGTCCCTCATTTAAACACCTGTGAACTCATTTTTTTTTTGGTGTGGAAGCAGGTCATCCTGGACACAAACAACTGCCCAATACCATACTATACAATAGTGCAACTTACTTTTAAACTATAATATAATAATACAAAGAATAGCAACTGGCTAGCAGTGAGTTAAGCTAGTCTATTCAATCTCGTGGAGAGGCTGATGTTCATAAACCAATGCAGCCTCATAGTTTAAGATGTCATCAAGCCTCTCAATTTAATTGCTACCTGCTAATTTTTTTTTAAAACCAGTTGTAAGTCATCCTACACCTGTTTTACTGTTCAGATTCTTTCATTCTTCAGGATCTTTCTACATCTCTCCAGTTGAGTCTTTAGCCAAACTGTTTTGTTCTCCTTTCCTTGTATATTATAATCTCTAACTCAGTATGCTGTAACTTGCAGTGCATGTTGGTGCTTCAGCCATCACATTAAAATGGAAGTGTGGGAGTTGTAGTTCTGTTCACATTCTCTCTCCAAAAGCTGGACAGTGAACTACAATTCCCAGATACACAAGCAACTCTGCCCGGCCAAAATTCAGCATTCAGGTTGCAGTGATTGGTTGAGCATTCGGCCAGCAGAAGCTAGGTGGAAGCAGCAATAAAATCTTGAGGCTGAATTTCAGCAGTAGAGAGGAAGCTACCATCGAAATGAGTAGGGCGGATAAGTAATGCGAAAGCCACTTCAAAGACACCATTTTAAACCTGCAGATATTTGCAGACTGGTTATCAACAAATATTACTTTTTCATTACGCGTAGCTAGTCCTGCAGACCCTTCTGGCAATGCTTGCAGACATACTATAAGAAAAGGACAGCATTATATCCATTAAAGCTTAAACAAAGGATAATACAGTCAGAGGTAGAATTCTACACACAATGTATGGATCACCTAACTCAGCAGCAGAATCATCAAGGACTATTTTTTTTAAACAAAAGTGTTATAAATTTGATTTGCTTAATGATGCTCGCTTTCGGTACAGCTGGATAGGTCAGGACCAATGTTCCTGCTAAGCTGTGCGGCCACGCAGCGCTCTTGGGCTGGATTTTCGGGTTTTAGGGCGAAAATGCAAGCAATGTGTGAAAATTAAAGTTTTTGCTGCGCTAACGATTTAAGGCCTAATTTTCGGACTTTGCGTCGGGCGCATTGCAAAGGGAGGCATTGCACAATTGCTCCCGGTGCAAAAATGTGATCCTCGCCAACTTTAGTGCAGGGCCAGGAGTGCTGAGAGAGGCACCTTGGGGGGGGGGGGGGGCTGTGGGAGAAACATTCAAAAAAACATTCCAAAAACATTTCCAAGAACCCTAACTAAGTAATCGCTGCAAAAAAATTAATGAAAACTTTAACTTACCTTTTTTTTTTTGCAGGTTTGCTAACTTACCGCTGCTGGTAGAGCTGCACCGACAGGTTTTATCTGTCGCTGTTCTGGGGTGCGCATACAGGTCGGGAGAGAGCCGACACTCTTGACGGTAACGCAATCCGCATCATTAGACGACCGGCGCAGCTATCTCCGGCGTGACTTCACACCGATGCTGCCGCAAACAGCTAATGGAGGATCCCGCCCGGGCTTTACGACCGGGTTTTCGCCCCGGAGGGTCAAAACGCGGCGAAAACCCGGTCGCAAACCCCTCGAAAATCCAGCCCTTGATATCCCGCGCAGGCCGCTCACCGGCTTTTCAATGGAAGTAACCACGCATGAGCGAAGATGTGAATGGGCTGCGCAGACAGTCGGAGGGACCGCGCACAGAAATGAATTACAGGGAACGTTGATACGGTAATGTGCTGTGACATGTCACGTCAGGACACAAGTCTGCATTCCCCACGAGGTCCCTCACATACCTCAAATGGATGGCCACAGAAAGTCCAACGGCCTTTAAGACCATCTGTCTCAAGAGTGGCAGTGGCCTGAAACAGGGCAGCTACCACCCTCTCCAAGTCCTCCAGAAAAGTGGGGAACTTAAAAAGGGAACGGAGAGTAAAACTAAACTCCCGGGGGGGTAATCAGAGAACTATGGATGCTGCACATCAGTGGCACAGCATATTAGCGAACCAACGTACGTCATCACGAAGGAGCCAGCCTGTAGATTGTACTTTACGAATCTGACTAATGCCCTGGCCATTGACACAGTCCAACACAAATGCTTTAAGAAAATAACATGGGGTAAAGTTTCCGCTGTGGGCGCAAACAGTAAATTATGCCCAAAATGGGTTAGGCTTCAAGTTTTCACAAATTAATTTGCATAATCACAAATGTAAAATCTTCCATGAACCAGCGCAATCGGGCAGTGTAATAGAATGTTTCTTTTCTTCCTTTTTCCATTAAAAAGTATTCCTTCATGCAGTTAAGAGTGATAACCTGGTCCAGTTTTATTAACACAGCTGAAAATGGGTTGATCACAAAAATAAGCATTTTTAATAAAGGTGTCCAGTATAGCCCGTGTGACGAACCTGATTTAAAATCACTGAAAATACATAAACTATACTGAAGCATTTAATAGTTTCATTGGTGCACACTAGTCGGTTTCTTAGAAAATTAAATATTATTTAATGTGAACGTCTTTAAAAAAAAACGTGCCTGAGCGCCCCTAAGAAAATGAACGCAATTTGAAGGTCCTTCCCGAACCAGCACAAGCGATGGAAACCCTCAATTTTGACCTGGGGACGGGGGCGGTTTTGTGAGTGGGGCCCGATTCGGGCAAATTGAATCTTGAACCAGCGTAAATGATCCAGAAAACACGAACGCGAGTGGCTTTGGGTGTGACTCCCTCACAAGGTGAACTGCGTCACCAATTTGCATGAAGGTACAGTATACACACCAGCTGTTATGGCATTATTCATGTTATGCTCCTTTTTATAGCAGAGGTTTAGAAAATCACATCAAGGAAGGTGATCTTACAATAGGGTTTTAGAGCAGAGTCAATTTTTCAAGTTGGCTGCCCAGGAACCTCTAAGTGTAAGCCAGACAGTAAAACCCTTTCTTTTAAATTAGAAATCAATTTTTGCCACTTACTTCTGTCTCTTACGAGCGGAAATGTTAGTTGTTAAGGTTTCCGATGGCTTGTTACAAGCAGCTAAACATCAGAACTCAAGACACAATTCCACCACTTGCCAGCATCCAGTTTGGCCCTTTGAAAGGTGACAACCCAACATTCCCAACTAACATTATCATCTGACTGTCAAGCTTATTCCTGGAATTCATTGGCTACGCCACCAAATATCTAACAACATCATAAAACAAATAATAAGAGACAGTTCATATTGAGAGCAACATGAGGCAAAAAGAAAGTCTGGGCAAAGACTAAGGTTATTAGTCTTTATGACGTGTACAAAATAGCGACTATTCTGGTCAAGCATAGGAACATCCATCAAATCGACTGCATGTGCAGCAGCCCCCTCTCTCTGTGATATTAAGTCAGTGTTGGGGGCGGGATGTCACACTGGAGTATTAAACATTTTGTAGGCCAAGGCTGGGGTATTAAGGTTTTTGGTTATGGAGCTTGAGGCAGACAATTGGATCTGTTTTTCAAACAACGGGCTCGGATTACCCGAGGCCTGAAATGCCTGTTTAATACACACCTATTATTGCTTTCACTTAGTGAAGCATTTGCTTCCCCCTATTGTCTAATTTCCTTCTTTTCATGGACTCTCTTACGTGCTAGTTACCTCCTGACTGTGCGTGTAGCTGTCATTTCATTCTCTTTAAGTGCTGTATTTTCTATTTCTGTTCTTAACTGTACCATTTATTAATGTGAAATTGGCAGGTTTTTCCAAGGGGGAGGGCAGGGAAGCATTCAGCAAAAATAGGGTTAAAAAGAAATTGCTTGTGCAGTGGGGTGACTAAAAGAGGAAGTCAAAGACTGAACTTTACCATTAGGCTGCTACAATATAAATAGCCAATCATAAGCCACAATATATTCAGATGTTGCAAGCCCCAATCAGAAGGCGGCACAGTCACAACACAGACTGACTACACAGAGGATTTAACCCTACTTCTGCCAAAGTAAGTGCCATTAAATATTCAAAGCCATAAGCTATACTCTTCAGCCCGGCTGCAGCACCTCACTATGGTACACTAAAAGAGCAGATCAGCAGAAAGGAGGTTCCTAAACTGAATCCGGGGACGCACAGGATGGGTACACAGAAAGGTAGCCAGGATGGGAAATGTAGGTTGCGTAGCGTAGTGAGACAAATGTTTTCAGCAGCCTGTATTTTAACAGTTGCACATATACATACAAATGGGCATATAATTACTGCAGATATAGCGTCACACTATTGAAGCGGATTCCGACACCGTTTATAAATAATACAGTAATACTCTTCAGGAACATCAGTTTTACGTCCCCACTGTCTATACGACCTATTCAGAAAAGCTCTTTCTTCACATCACTGCCCAAGTCATTTATTTCCCTCCCTCTCCTTTACAGCCCTCCATGAAATTTCTCTTTGACCACATTTTTCATCACCCCATCCCAGCCATATTTTTTTGATTGTGCTTCTGTGAACGACCTTGAGATCTGGGGACAGGGGAGGAGGGGCAGGAAAGCTCAGTGTTTGCTCAGTGAAGGGTAAATGCTGGCAGGGACAGGTAGGGCTGACTGGCCTGTTTCTGTGTTGTAACTTCAATTTATTTCAATGCAAAGAGCAGATTCCCCACTCCCCGGGAACATGGAGGAGTTCCGGGAAACTTCCCAGAGCAAACACGGAACCACACTTTCCGTTAGTGGGTGACCCGCCGGCTCTTCCCAGACTGACTGACTGACTCTCCGTCTATTCCCAGACTGACTGCCGCTCCGTCTATTCTCAGACTGACTGACTGACTCTCCGTCTATTCCCAGACTGACTGCCCCTCCGTCTATTCCCAGACTGACTGACTGACTCTCCATCTATTCCCAGACTGACCGCCCCTCCGTCTATTCCCAGACTGACTGCCCCTCCGTCTATTCCCAGACTGACTGCCCCTCCGTCTATTCCCAGACTGACTGCCCCTCCGTCTATTCCCAGACTGACTGACTGACTCTCCGTCTATTCCCAGACTGACTGCCCCTCCGGCTCTTCCCAGACTGACTGCCCCTCCGTCTATTCCCAGCACTGACTGCCCCTCCGTCTATTCCCAGCACTGACTGCCCCTCCGTCTATTCCCAGCACTGACTGCCCCTCCGTCTATTCCCAGACTGACTGACTACCCCTCTGTCTATTCCCAGACTGACTGCCCCTCTGTCTATTCCCAGACTGACTGACTGCCCCTCTGTCTATTCCCAGTGCTGACTGACTACCCCTCTGTCTATTCCCAGACTGACTGCCCCTCTGTCTATTCCCAGACTGACTGACTGCCCCTCCGTCTATTCCCAGACTGACTGACTACCCCTCTGTCTATTCCCAGACTGACTGCCCCTCTGTCTATTCCCAGACTGACTGACTGCCCCTCTGTCTATTCCCAGTGCTGACTGACTCTCCGTCTATTCCCAGACTGACTGATTGACCCTCCGTCTATTCCCAGACTGACTGACTGCCCCTCCGTCTATTCCCAGACTGACTGACCCTCCGTCTATTCCCAGACTGACTGACCCTCCGTCTATTCCCAGACTGACTGACTGACCCTCCGTCTGGTCCCAGCGCTGACTGACTGACCCTCCGTCTATTCCCAGCGCTGACTGACTGACCCTCCGTCTATTCCCAGCGCTGACTGACTGACCCTCCGTCTATTCCCAGACTGACTGACTGACCCTCCGTCTATTCCCAGCGCTGACTGACTGACCCTCCGTCTATTCCCAGACTGACTGACTGACCCTCCGTCTGGTCCCAGCGCTGACTGACTGACCCTCCGTCTATTCCCAGCGCTGACTGACTGACCCTCCGTCTATTCCCAGACTGACTGACTGACTCTCCGTCTATTCCCAGCTCTGACTGACTGACCCGCCGTCTATTTGTTTCTCCTTCGACCCCATGATCCGCCCCGCAGCCCGACCTCTAAAGCTGCTCCCGATGGCGCTGTGTTATCGGCCTGAAGATGCGTGGTATGTCAGTACCTCTGTCTCGTCCCTCAGGCTCACTCACCCGAGCGGCCTTTCGCCAGTAGCTGCCCGAGATTGAGCATCACAGCCCAATCTGGGAAAGAGCCACATTACAAGCTAGTGAGGCAATGACCACCCTCAGGCGCACAGTATGTAGACTCGTCCACTCCATTACAGCCACAGGGAGTCGGGTGACCTGCCAGTTTCCAGGATCTCGGCCAAAACTTTTTTCGATGGTCAGAGTTTGCACTTCAATCCCTCGAGGCGTAAGCAGGTATGCAGCCTCACTTCGCTAATTTTCCCGTTATTTTTTGCCGCTTTTTATATTTAACCCCCGCTGTCTAACGCAGAAAATGGAGAAGCACGCTCTGTGAAAGGTGGCCCCGCATCGACCAATCAGATTCGCTTTTTCACAGCACCAGCCAATGAGATCTATCAAGATTCCGGCTCAACAGACAACACCGCCATCACACCTCCCGCACAAACATCGACGTCCCATTGACCAGCACTCACTCCCACTCTGTCCTTTCAACGGTCCAAACTGAAGCCAATTCGGTCAAAGCCAAACTGTCATTACAAACTATGATCCGCCCTTTCATTCGGCCAAACCATAGCCAATCCGGTCAAAGTAATTCAGCAGACAACAAACGGTGATCCGTCCTTTCATTGGTCTGTCGCTGCCAATGGGCAGGGAATCTGTCAATCGACAGTGAGTCCCAGAGTGCGGGTGTAGATTTAAAGGAGCTACAATTAGGATGAATGGAGCTTATTCAAACAAAATGGCAGCTAGGGCATTCGGAGACAAGTTTCGTGAGGGGGGAACTCGCCTGGGGATATCATCATCATCATCATCATCAAAGGCAGTCCCTTGAAGCGAGGATGACTTGCTCCCACACCAAAAAGGGATGGATTCACAGGTGTTTCAATGAAGGACCTAATATTCAAGATCCAGAACTACATCGGGAAGGGTGGAAGATACTTGTGCTTGGATTTTTTTTAACGTGTGGTGGCCGTTGCACACCATCCACCACACGGGCTTGACAGAGCTAGGTCTTGGCCCAGTGGCAAGGATTACCCAAGATTAACTGGAGACCAGCTCTGCTGCACGGACCAAGCGCGCGCACACATATCGCAGTGTGGGCTGGCCCATGCTGCCCCTGGGCCCTAGCCTCTTCTGGGCCCCAGATTCACGCCTCTCTTGGGCCCCGGTCACTTCCCTCTACGGACTCTTGCCGCTCCTTCGCCCCTCCTGCTGTGCCTGCCCGCACTGCAATCAGTGACCTGGCTTCGTAGCTGTCGCCCTCCTGCAGCAGCACGCACTGCTCCCTGCAGTGGTATACCACCGCGAGCTGCTCTCTCCAATGGCCCTGGCCTGCTGATGGTCTTGCAGGCCAGGACCGTGCCGATTTCTGGGCCGGGATACAGTACCTCAGCCAGGGACTGTCCCCGGAAAACAGGGATGTATGGTCACCCTAGTTTACAAGGCAAAGCACAGTGAAGCATAAAACATAGCTGTCAAGATCAGAGAACGGTTACAGTGAGATTTATGATCAGTAAGAGTAAAATTGATTGCAAACCTATTTAAATACATGGAGCTGAGTTTATTTTTCCAAGAGTGTAATACATCAAGATAGGTACCATTTTTAAACCAAACTGAGTGAAAATAGAGGAACATAGGAAGAGGAATAGGCCCTCAAACATGCAATCAGATCATGACTGATCTGCAAATATCCCAAACTTATGGAATCTTTATTTCCCTATTACCCGTGTACTATTTTTGTTAAAGTGCATAGATTTCATCCATTAGTTTTGGAAATTATCAGTGACATTACAAGCAGGAAGTGCCCCTCGAGGTCCTTGGGCTGTATTAGTGAGTGCAGCTTACAAGCATTGTGATGTAAGAAATGAAAATTTACCAATAACTTTAGCAGTAGGAAGGCATGGCAAGGTGATGCTTTTTTATGATATTGACAAACCCAGGTAAAGGGCCACGATCCTTAGTGCTGGCACCACCAAGGCAGAAGAGAGTTGATAAGATTAAAAAAGAGAAGGCATAAATCACATAATAAATTTCAGTCAGCAACTGAGTGATTTGCTAACTTATAATGAAAGAAATAACATCGGTATTGATATTGCTAAGAATGTGCCTGGCACTGACACTTAAACCATTAACACAAGAACTCTTGCTCTTTGTAGCATTGCAGTTGTGGCATTATTTGAAGAGACAACTAGGTAAAATTTTAACCTGATGTTTCCATTAATTTTCTTTACCTTTTACAATTCGACATTCTAGTAATCAGGATTAAAGAAATATTTTATAAGCTCACAGGAATAATGCCAACTTTATCATTTTTGTAAAAATATCATGTTCCACTTTATAATAAATCTATTGGTATGATGAAATGTAATGCAATCTTGCAAGCTGCTAACAAACTCCTCTTGCTTTAAGCTGCTCTGAATCTCCTTATTTCAGCATAAAGTAAAATAGAACATATTTTCTAATCATATGATAAATGGCTCCAAAGTTAATTAAATGCCAATCTCACAATCTGGATGTTTCATCAAACCATGAGCGACATTATTGCTGGGTTACTCTAGACAAACATAATCAGCCCTATTTCCTGTGTGAGAGGAATTCTAGATCTAACTTTATAATGCTGCTGATGCATCACTGCCATGTGATTGTGATAGTGATGATTAGGTATAAAATTAGAGCCTGCTGTTTGTTAGTCTAATTAAAAGGCAATCGCAAAATAGATGTGCAGGTATTTTCCTCCCTTCCCATTCGGCCTCTTCGGCCATGCACCATCCCAGCGGTGAAAGAGCGAAAGAAACCTTCTCCCTGATGCGACTTCTAGGTGAGCAAGCACGGTCTGGGGTAACTGCCCCTTCGATTTTGCCTCTCACCCCTCCATGCGGAAGTGCCTTTGCTCAGCACCTCTCCGTGACAACACAGTTCAGCTTTGGAACTCGCCGTTAAGAGACACAGTGGGTGCAAACCTGTGCTCCAGGTGCGACACTTAAACTCTTACTGTACACTGCTGGCTGTTTCAACACGAGGCACTGCTTGTGAACAAGTTGCCTCAACCAGTCATTTCACTTGTTCTAATGAATTGTTGCCTCAGCCCTTTGCCCAAACTGGAGGACAGTGACACCAATGATTCATTTACTTCCGTAGAAGGCCTCCACTCTCCCCACATACCAACGAGAGGAATCATTTGTGTTATAAAGTTAGCAAGACTTTAATCTGTGCAACCAGTTCAATGTTAAAAAGAAGAGATTTTAATCAGGCGCAGGTTGGTGGGTGGCGATGATATTAAACGACAGTAACATTTTGGTAGATTGCCAATTTCACTCACCACATCCTATATCAACTGTCGAAACAGCATAACCTTAGGAGTCATTTTGTTTGATGGTGCGGTATGAACATTGCATTGGATTTTGTTTGCAAATGCTGCCATCATATGATTACAGTAGATATTTGGAAAGATATAAAAACTTCTTTAGAAGTTTTAATTATTGATAATCTCAGTCATTTTACAAATAATCTGGGGTTAGAGTGTTTCCCATTAGTCATGCACTGAACTGACTTAAAAGAGGAGATGGAACATGTTGGACTGTTTGGTTACTTTACCGACTATCTGAATTTGCACTAACTCCAACCACTTTGGGGTTAACTGCAGCTTTGGGTTTGGATGTGCCTGTCCCTTTTGTTAATTGTGAGAGGGTTACAAAAAGGGATCAATTTCCATGTTCTATCATAAGAACAGGAGTAGGCCTTTCAGCCCCTCGAGCCTGCTCCTCTGTTCAATTAGATCATAGCCGATCGGTACCTCAACTCAGTTTACCCACTCTGACACTCTTACCTAACAAAAATCTATCGGTCTCTGTCTCAAAAGCTCCAACTGTCCCAGCATCCAAAGTTATAGGGGCAGAGAATTCCAAATTTCTACTAACCTTTGTGTGAAAAATTACTTCCTGATTTCACTCCTAGTCTAGTTTTAATTTTGAGATTATGTTTCCTCATTTCACGCCCCCACCCCTACACACAAATCAGAGGAAGGTTTCTCTGTATGTTTCTCTATCAAATCCTTTAAACATCTCAATCTTCTCTACTCAAGGGAATGCAAGCCAAGTTTATGCAACATAGAAAATAGGTGCAGGAGTAGGCCATTCGGCCCTTCGAGCCTGCACCGCCATTCAATGAGTTCATGGCTGAACATGCAACTTCAGTACCCCATTCCTGCTTTCTCGCCATACCCCTTGATCCCCCTAGTAGTAAGGACTTCATCTAACTCCTTTTTGAATATATTTAGTGAATTGGTCCCAACAACTTTCTGTGGTAGAGAATTCCACAGGTTCACCACTCTCTGGGTGAAGATGTTTCTCCTCATCTCAGTCCTAAATGGCTTACCCCTTATCCTTAGACTGTGACCCCTAGTTCTGGACTTCCCCAACATTAATAAGAACAAGGAACAGGAGTAGGCCATCTAGCCCCTCGAGCCTGCTCCGCCATTCAACAAGATCATGGCTGATCTGGCCGTGGACTCAGCTCCACTTACCTGCCCGCTCCCCATAACCCTTAATTCCCTTATTGGTTAAAAATCTATCTATCTGTGATTTGAATATATTCAATGAGCTAGCCTCAACTGCTTCCTTGGGCAGAGAATTCCACATATTCACAACCCTCTGGGAGAAGAAATTTCTTCTCAATTCGGTTTTAAATTGGCTCCACTGTATTTTGAGGCTGTGCCCTCTAGTTCTAGTCTCCCCGACCAGTGGAAACAACCTCTCTGCCTCTATCCTGTCTATCCCCTTCGTTATGTTAAATGTTTCTATAAGATCACCCCTCATCCTTCTGAACTCCAACGAGTAAAGACCCAGTCTACTCAATCTGTCATCATAAGGTAACCCCCTCATCTCCAGAATCAGCCTTGTGAATCGTCTCTGTACCCCTTCCAAAGCTAGTATATCCTTCCTTAAGTAAGGTGACCAAAACTGCACGCAGTACTCCAGGTGCGGCCTCACCAATACCCTGTACAGTTGCAGCAAGACCTCCCTGCTTTTGTACTCCATTCCTCTCGCAATGAAGGCCAACATTCCATTCGCCTTCCTGATTACCTGCTGCACCTGCAAACTAACTTTTTGGGATTCATGCACAAGGACCCCCAGGTCCCTCTGCACCGCATCATCTTGTAATTTCTCCCCATTCAAATAATATTCCCTTTTACTGTTTTTTTTCCCCCCAAGATGGATGACCTCACATTTTCCGACATTGTATTCCATCTGCCAAACCTTAGCCCATTCGTTTAACCTATCTAAACCTCTCTGTGTCCTCTACACAACCCGCTTTCCCACTATTCTTTGTGTCATCTGCAAATTTTGTTACACTACACTCTGTCCCCTCTTCCAGGTCATCTATGTATATTGTAAATAGTTGTGGTCGCAGCACCGATCCCTGTGGCACACCACTAACCACCGATTTCCAACCCGAAAAGGACCCATTTATCCCGACTCTCTGCTTTGTTAGCCAGCCAATTCTCTATCCATGCTAATACATTTCCTCTGACTCCGCGTACCTTTATCTTCTGCAGTAATCTTTTGTGTGGCACCTTATCGAATGCCTTTTGGAAATCTAAATACACCACATCCATCGGTACACCTCTATCCACCATGCTCGTTATATCCTCAAAGAATTCCAGTAAATTAGTTAAACATTATTTTTCCTTCATGAATCCATGTTGCGTCTGCTTGATTGCACTATTCCTATCTAGATGTCCCGCTATTTCTTCCTTAATGATAGCTTCAAGCATTTTCCCCACTACAGATGTTAAACTAACCGGCCTATAGTTACCTGCCTTTTGTCTGCCCCCTTTTTTTAAACAGAGGCGTTACATTAGCTGCTTTCCAATCCGATGGCACCTCCCCAGAGTCCAGAGAATTTTGGTAGATTATAACGAATGCATCTGCTATAACTTCCGCCATCTCTTAATACCCTGGGGTGCATTTCATCAGGACCAGGGGACTTGTCTACCTCGAGTCCCATTAGCCTGTCCAGCACTACCCCCTCCTAGTGATAGTGATTGTCTCAAGGTCCTCCCTTCCCACATTCCCGTGACCAGCAATTTTTGGCATGGTTTTTGTGTCTTCCACTGTGAAGACCGAAGCAAAATAATTGTTTAAGGTCTCAGCCATTTCCACATTTCCCATTATTAAATCCCCCTTCTCATCTTCTAAGGGACCAACATTTACTTTAGTCACTCTCTTCCGTTTTATATATCTGTAAAAGCTTTTACTATCTGTTTTTATGTTTTGCACAAGTTTACCTTCGAAATCTATCTTTCCTTTCTTTATTGCTTTTTTAGTCATTCTTTGCTGTTGTTTAAAATTTTCCCAATCCTCTAGTTTCCCACTAACCTTGGCCACCTTATACGCATTGGTCTTTGATTTGATACTCTCCTTTATTTCCTTGGTTATACACGGCTGGTTATCTCTTCTCTTACTGCCCTTCTTTTTCACTGGAATATATTTTTGTTGCGCACTATGAAAGAGCTCCTTAAAAGTCCTCCACTGTTCCTCAATTGTGCCACCGTTTAGTCTGTGTTTCCAGTCTACTTTAGCCAACTCTGCCCTCATCCCACTTTGTTTAAGCATATTATGCTCGTTTGAGACATTACTTCCTCACCCTCAATCTGTATTACAAATTCAACCATACTGTGATCACTCATTCCGAGAGGATCTTTTACTAGGAGATCGTTTATTATTCCTGTCTCATTACACAGGACCAGATCTAAGATAGCTTGCTCCCTTGTAGGTTCTGTAACATACTGTTCTAAGAAACAATCCCGTATGCATTCTATGAATTCCTCCTCAAGGCTACCCCGTGCAATTTGATTTGACCAATCGATATGTAGGTTAAAATCCCCCATGATTACTGCCGTTCCTTTTTCACATGCCTCCATTATTCCCCTGATTATTGAGCGCCCCACCGTGAAGTTATTATTTGGGGGCCTATAAATTACGCTCACCAGTGACTTTTTCCCCTTACTATCTCTAATCTCCACCCACAACAATTCAACATTTTGTTCATTAGAGCCAATATCGTCTCTCACAACTGCCCTGATATCATCCTTTATTAACAGAGCTACCCCAACTTCTTTCCCTTCTTGTCTATCTTTCCGAATTGTTAGATACCCCTGTATGTTTAATTCCCAGTCTTGGCCACCCTGCAACCACGTTTCAGTAATGGCCACCAAATCATACCCATTTGTAATGATTTGTGCCGTCAACTCATTTACTTTGTTTTGAATGCTGCGTGTGTTTAGATAAAGTGTTTTAATACTAGTTTTTAAACCATGATTTTTAGTTTTGACCCCTCCTGCAGCCCCTTTATATTCATACATATTGTCCCTTCCTATCACCTTGTGGTTTACACTTACCCCAGTGCTACTCTGCTCTGTTGCCTCCTGCCTTTTGCATTCTTTCTTGGGGTTCTGTTCATCTGAGCTCTCACCCACTCTAACTAGCTCAGAGCCCTCTCCTGGGTTCCCATCCCCCTGCCAAGCTAGTTTAAAGCCCTCCCAACCGTACTATCCAAACCACCCGCGAGAACATTGGCCCCGTCTCTGTTGAGGTGTAACCTGTCCGACTTGTACAGGTCCCACCTTCCCCAGAAGCGGTCCCAATTGTTCAGGAAACTAAAGCCCTCCCTCCTACAACAACGGGAGAGTGGAGAGCACCAGTTCCCACTGTCGCAGGACGGGAGAGTGGAGAGCACCAGTTCCAACTGTCGCAGGACGGGAGAGTGGAGAGCAACAGTTCCAACTGTCGCAGGAGAGAGTGTGGAGAGCACCAGCTCCAACTGTCACAGGACGGGAGAGTGGAGAGCAACAGTTCCAACTGTCGCAGGAGAGAGTGTGGAGAGCACCAGCTCCAACTGTCGCAGAAGAGAGAGTGGAGAGCACCAATTCCAACTGTCGCAGGAGAGAGTGGAGAGTACCAGTTCCAACCTGTCCTCATAATTTACCCCTCTAAGCTCTGGCATCATTCTGCTGAATCTGCACTGTAATCCTTCCTGAGGTTAGGTGGCCTAACTAGACGCAGTACTTCAGACAGGGTCTGACCAAGGTTCTATACAACTGGAGCATAACTTCCTCCCCTTTGTAAAACAGCCCTCTTGAGATAAAGGCCAACATTCAATTAGCGTATTTGATAGCTGCACTATACAAAAAGACAAGCTATCCCTTTACACATGTATCGTCTGTCTCCTGCCAAAGTTTCCCCATCAGGCTGATTTATGATTGTAGTTGAAGCCACAAGGGAAAGTGTTTTCTTTTCTAAATACGTACATAAGTCATTGTTTTATTATTTCTGCATATTAATTGGGGAAGGCCACTCAGTGAGCATGCAATCATTTTACAGATTAGGTAATTTTTTTTTGTTTACCTTTTGATGTTATAATGTGGATAGGATCCAATTCCTGGTGGTCAAGCAGTGGCCATGTGTTCATTTATTCTGGTGCGTATTCATCTGTGTTCTGAGACAAACCAAAAGTGTGGAATGCATCTGCATCCCTTGACAGTATATTGTGCCTTATGTATTCTAGGGGAACGAGATGGGTTTGTGTTCGCCAACACGCTGGTGCAGGGGAAGGGGTCTGCATGTCTGGTGCAGGGTGCGTGTGTCAGATGTAGAGGAGAGGGGACAGTATGCCCAGTGAGAGGGTGGAAGAGATGTACCTGCACACCTCACACTCTGATACATGAAGGAAGGTTCTCCATATCTGGTGTAGGAGCAAGTGTCTGCATGTCTTTTGGGGGAAGAGGTCCATGTGTCTGGTGTGTCTCATTGATGGGTGCGGAAGGGGAGGGTATGTGTCCAAGCATCAGAGTGTTTGGGGGGGGGGGGGGGGAAGGGATGCCAATTGACTGCTGCTTGAATGCATTTTCAATATTATAAGAGATATTGAAGTTATGTTGCAGTTTGTTAATTATTCACTCCCATTTGCAGAATTAGTAAGCATCAATGGTTCACTGACATTCATTATGACATCTGCTTCAACAGGGAAACAGTGATACTGAATAATGTCACTCAACCTGGCTGTCGGATGGACTTCAAGTGAACAAGTCTAGAGTAAAGCAAGTCAGCATTTTTAAATCGACACAATTGCATTGTTTTGTTGAAATCTGTGCAGTAGAACTTGGAACAAAGCAGAATTCTGATTTGTGCAAAGCATTTCAAGTAGACACAATCCAAGCACACATATAAATATGCATTTTCTTGCAGGATTCAAATATAGTACAATCTCCACCCATCAGGGAAAACAAGTACAGTTCTCACCTAAATAAGTAGCTGTAGCTTAAGAAAATACCTTGTTATTTTTCTTCGCTCTAGATCTATTGATAAAGGATGGAATCACTAATAGTGAGAAACGATATTGGCTCAAAGGATCAGCATGGAGATAAGGAATAATAAGGGGAAAAAGTCACTGGTGGGCGTAGTCTATAGGCCCCCTAACAGTAGCAACTCTGTTAGTCTGAGTATAAACCAGGAAATAGTAGGGGCTTGTAAAACAGGAATAGCAATAATTGTGGATGATTTTAAACTCCATATTGATTGGACAAATCAAATTGGTCAGGGTAACCTTGAGGAAGAGTTCACAGAGTGCATAAAGGACAGGTTCCTTGAGCAGTATATAATGGAACCAACCAGGGGGCAAGCTATCTTGGATCTGGTCCTGTGTAATGAGACAGGATTAACAAACAATCTCCGAGTAAAGGATCCCCTTGGAATGAGTGATCATAGCATGGTTGCATTTCAAATTCAGATGGAGGGTGAGAAAGTTGGATCTCAAACCAGCATAAATAAAAGGAGACTATAAAGGTATGAGGGCAGAGTTGGCTAAAGTGGACTGAGAAAATAGATTAACGTATAGGATGGTTGATGAACAGTGGCGTACATTTAAGGAGATATTTCACAACTCAAGAAAAATATATTCCAGTGAGGAGAAATGGGTGTAAAAGAAAAGATAGCCATCGGTGGCTAACTAAAGAAATAAAGGACGGTATCCAATTAAAAACAAGGGCATACAAAATGGCCAAAACTAGTGGGAGGACAGAAGATTGGGAAGCTTTTAAAAGCCAACAAAGAATGACTAAAAAAATGATTAAGGGAAGATAGACTGAGGGAAGATGAAAGTAAACTAGCACGAAATATAAAAACAGATAGCAAGAGTTTCTATAGGTATATAAAAAGGAAAAGAGTGGCTAAAGTAAATGTTGGTCCCTTACAGGATGAGACCGGGGAATTAGTAATGGGGAACATGGAGATGGCAGAAACTCTGAACAAATATTTTGTATCAGTCTTTATGGTAGAGGACACAAACAATATCCCAACAGTGGATAGTCAAGGGGCTTTGTATTGTCAGCAAACTTGGCTACGTTACACTCAGTCCCTTCTTCCAAGTCGTTAATATAAATTGTAAATAGTTGGGGTCCCAGCACTGATCCCTGCGGCACCCCACTAGTTACTGATTTCCAACCCGAGAATGAACCATTTATCCCGACTCTGTTTTCTGTTAGTTAGCCAATCCTCTATCTATGCTAATATATTGCCCCCAACCCCGTGAACTTTTAACTTGTGCAGTAACCTTTTATGTGGCACCTTGAAAAAATGCCTTCTGGAAGTCCAAATACACCACATCCACTGATTTCCCTTTATCCACCCTGTTACATCCTCATAAGAATTCCAGCAAATTTGTCAAACATAACTTCCCCTTCATAAATCCATGCTGACTCTGCCTGACCGAATTATGCTTTTCCAAATGTCCTGCTACTGCTTCTTTAATAATAGCCTCCAACATTTTCCCAATCACAGATGTTAGGCTAACTAGTCTATAGTTTCCTGCTTTTTGTCTGCCTCCTTTTTTAAATAGGGGCTTTACATTTGCAGTTTTCCAATCTGCTGGGACCTCGCCAGAATCCAGGGAGTTTTGGTAAATTACAACCAATGCATCCACTATCCCTGCTGCTACTTCTCTTAAGACCCGAGGATGCAAGCCATCAGGTCCAAGGGATTTATCTGCCTTTAGTCCCATTATGTTACTGAATAACACCTCCTTTGTGATTGTTAAGTTCCTGCTCCCCCCCCCCCCCACTGGGAGGAAAAGCAATGTGTGAGGCAAACACAAAAAATCTGCAAATGGACATAGACAGGCTAAGTGAGTGGGCAAAAATTTGGCAGATGGAGTATAATGTTGGAAAGTGTGAGCTCATGCACTTTGGCAGAAAAAAAATCAAAGAGCAAGTTATTATTTAAATGAAGATTGCAAAGTGCTGCAGGACAGCAGGACCTGGGGGTACTTGTGCATGAAACACCAAAGGTTAGTATGCAGATACAGCAAGTGATCAGGAAGGCCAATGGAATCTTGGCCTTTATTGCAAAGGGGATGGAGTATACAAGCAGGGAAGTCTTACTACAGTTATACAGGGTATTGGTGAGGCAACAACTGGAATACTGCGTGCCGTTTTGGTTTCCATATTTACGAAAGAATATATTTGCTTTGGAGGCAGTTCAGAGAAGGTTCACTAGGTTGATTCCGGAGACGAGGAGGTTGACTTATGAGGAAAGGTTGAGGAGGTTGGGCCCCTACTCACTGAAATTTAGAAGAATGAGAAGTGATCTTATCGAAACGTATAAGATTATGAGGGGGCTTGACAAGGTGGATGCAGAGAGGATGTTTCCACTGATAGGGGAGACCAGAACTAGGGGGCATAATGAGAATAAGGGGCCGCCCATTTAAAACTGAGATGAGGAGGAATTTCTTCTCTCAGAGGGTTGTAAATCTGTGGAATTCGCTGCCTCAGAGAGCTGTGGAAGCCAGGACATTGAATAAATTTAAGACAGAGATATAAGACAGTTTCTTAACGATAAGGGATTAAGGGGTTATAGGGAGCGGGCAGGGAAGTGGACCCGAGTCCATGATCGTATTAAATGGCGGAGCAAGCTCGAGGGGCCGTATGGCCTACTCCTGCTCCTATTTCTTATGTTTTTATCTCCCTTAACCACATAACTCTCAGCTAAATATGGAAGTGGCTGATTATGTATATGTATATTTCTATTCTTTCAAGTCTGACTGCCAAATTGTACTGAATTACACATAGTTTTGCTTTATGGCTCATTAGAAAGATTTGTGGGTTGTGGCTATTCAAACTCGCTCACAGCCAGCAGAGACTGATTTTCATCCCATCAGCCTTTGGCTTTGAACCCAATCCCTATAGCACTCATTTTAAATGGCACAATGCTCAATTCTTCATTCGCACCAGTTTTAATTGGAGGTCAGGATGTTCAACAGTATGATTCTGGCAAAGATTTTAGTTTTTGGCTCATTTTAGTGAGTTCTGCTCTTTCCCAACAAATATGAATGTCACTGTAGCATATGCTGTGGAACTTTAAAATAGTCTTTAGTGTGTGATGTTAATGCTTAATGGCCCCCAAATCCCCACTAAACATCTCCAAGGCATTACTTTACAAAATTAATCTCACTTTCACAATACAGCAAATACAACATGCACATTTTAAGAAGCAGCGGGTATTATTATGGCTCAGAACATGCTGTGTTCCTCAATGGCAGTCCAAGGTGGCAGTGAGGAGCATTTGAGAGGATGTGTGTTCCGCGTTATTGCCAAGCCTTTCTCTGGAGGCAGCATTGAACCAAAACTGAGTTTAGCAGTGTGGAAAGTAAAGTCATGCATTCGGAATACATAAAACTGGTCTCACCACCCACCATATTTGCAGTCTCTTGGTTGTGTTCAAAATCCACTGTAACAGAACCATAAAGTGTAGCAATGCCCACTTTTTCTGTATCCAACAGTAAATAGGTGAGGTACCATGTTAGCCCATCCCGATAAACTAAAAGGTTCGGAGCTTCAATGGAAGGAGTAAAGCTTGGAGCATTGCTATGTTGTATCTTCAAGAAAAAAAGTGTTCATTGTTCTTTGACTGTTTACAAACACAATGTAATGAGGTAAATCCTACTGAATGACCCTTGTAGGCAGCATCTTATCAAACAAAAATATATTTTTAATGAAAACAGTCCCACTTTATAATGTGTAATGATTCGGCTTTTTAAATTGATCCACCTTCTCCATTCTTTTATTGGTAGGTTCGCCTGGTTATGATTCTGAATGACCAATTGATTTATCATAATTTCTTAGCATTTTCTCGTTAGCAGTCTTGAAGCTATTTTTTTCACTTTTGATTTGTATGGTCCTTAACTCTTCAGTTATGATTGGCTGCTGTTTTGCTTTGAGACAATCAACAAAGTGTGACAGGAAAAGTGTGATGGCGAAAGTGTGATATTTTCAGAAAGTACTGCACAACATTAAGTGTGTACTATATGCAAATCATTTAATGTGTTGCAGATTAGTGGATTACCGATAGTATTGTTTATGGGTAGTCAGATGCTGCGATGTTTTACAAGGACAGATTATACCGTGCATTATTTTGTTTGTAAAGTGGACTCGCATTAAGGCCACAATGTTTAACAGTTAAGTAAACACAGAAGTAGGCCAGTCAATTTAATTGTTTGGTCCAGGAACAATGGAAATTGGAATGCCTGCTTCAGTTCAGGATGCAGCTCCCCAGTACTCAACATTTTAAGATTATTCTGCATCTGTAGCAAAGTATGAAACCTGGAGTGTGACGAATGCACTAGCTAGACACATTATATGTTTGCAGTTGGTACAAATCTCCCGGAAGAGAGGTGAGGGCAAAAATCATCAATTATTCAAGGGTCTATTGATACTGTGATGGGAAGGCTGTTAGTTTTATTCTTGGATGGTTAAGATAAGATTGGCCAAACACCTGTAGTCATCTGTATTCATCCTGTGAAAATGGTGTCATTAGCATACAACAGAAATAATGTGTAAATAAGCCAACAAATATAAATCCAATGGATGGACTTGAGTTTGAAATCTATTCCTTAAAAGATAGAGAAACTAGGAAACCATGGGAAACTATTGCAAAGCTGGCAAAGAGGGAAAGCTTGAGCACTTCCAAGTAACCACACGTTTTTAGACCTAGAGCCTGGCACTGGAGAACGATGATACTTCAAGATGAGGAAGTGTGTAATTGTGAAGATACATTGAATGGTAATACTATTGAAATGTGTAAGAAGGACAATGCCGTAAGCATACAGGGTACAATAGGCTCCATAACGGTTAATAGAAGGGGAGAGGTGCAATTAGTAGAGATGGACCTGACGACACAATGAAAAATGTTTGCTCAAAAAACCTTCCAAAAATGTCTTGCGTTGTTTCCCCTTATGGACACCGTGACATTAATTAGAATGTTAATAGCATGACTTCCTCAGGCTTTTGAACGTCTGAGGTCTTCAAGTCAAAACATTAATGAAGGTAGCCAAAAACACAAAAGGAAATGAGAAGTTAAGATTAATCATGTTAAGCTGAAATATGTAACTTTTATGTTGTTACTAATATTAGTTTGAAATTAAAAAATGAGTAATTGAGTAAAAAAATGGTGACTGAAAAGAATTCGAAATTTTTCTTTTAAGCAATTTGATCGGTTGAGTTTCAGACTATTTTTAATTGTTCATAGGGAGGTGGTAAGCCGCCTTCTTGAACCTCTGTTGCCTAGGCCCTAAGCTCTGGAATTCCCTGCCTAAACCTCTCTTGCCTCCTTCAAGACACTCCTTAAAACCTACCTCTTTGACCAACCTTTTTGGCCACCTGCGCTAATTTCTCTATGTGGCATGGTGTCAAATTTTTTTGTCTCATAATACTCCTGTGAAGCATCTTGGACATTTCACCATGTTAAAGGCATTATATATATATATATTATATATATATATATATACACACACACACACAAATAAAAATAAATATATATATATGTACAAGTTGTTGTTGTTGCAGTCCGTGTGGTGAAGGTATTACCAATGCTGTTAGGGAGGGAATTTCAGGATTTTGAGCCAGCAACGATGATGGAATGGTGTTACATTTCCAAGTCAGGATGGTGTGTGACTTGGGAGGGGAACTGGCAGGTAGTGGTGTTCCCATGTGCCTGCTGCTCTTGCCCTGCTAGGCGTTAAGAGTTCGTGGGTTTGGGAGGTGCTGTCAAAGAATCCTTGGCGAGTTGCTGCAGTGCATCTTGTAGATGGTTTGCAGTTTTGTGAATGTGTATAGTTATAGATCAGCTGAGATAGTGGGAGTTGATTTGTAAACTTCAAATGCAAGAATAAAAGTGTTTAGTAATAATAAAATTGATTCTGTATATATAAAAATGTTGTGTAAATTATAAATGAAAGGCTGCAGTGTTAAAAGAAACAAAATGAATGACTTCCCCAAGTTCATGTCAGCATGGCTTTGAAACTCACCAAACTAGAAAATATGTTAATTGGAAAGCCATTAACCTAATCAAGGAATGGCACCAGCCCTCCAGACAGACACATGTATGAGAAGCCAATCAGGAACAGCCCTGGAAATAATACCCAATCCTGAAGCTCTGAGAAACAACGGCTGTAAGGGGTATAAATAATCCAAGCAAAGATTGCTAGGTCTCTTTTCTCTTTGCACACGGCAAAAGCAGGAACCTCCCTCAACAGCAGACACAAGGACAAACGCCATATGCTTCTGCTTTTCCAGAGGGAAGTAAAGTATATCTTTTTTATTGTATCAGTTGTAATTAAATAGATCTGTAGGATAGCTGAGGACTGCTGTTTCTCTGCTAGATGTGCACGTGTGTGTATTTAATAAACTATTCCAAATTGTTTTAAAAGAATCGGTCTTGCTGTCAATTTAATGCCTGAGATTTAGAAATTTTACAAAAAGAACACCCTTTGAGCATTATGGATAATAATTGCATGGTATTGGACTGTTTTTAATATTAATAGAAAGATATGTAGATAAATGTACAACCGCTTAAAATGCTATCTTGAATTGATATTTGCACAATTGAAAGTCCAATGAATTTTCAGTTCTGAGAACCTCCATTATTACTTCCAAAGATTATTTCTGTCAGCCTCCAACATGCTGACAACCTTTTCTGTAATGAATCTTACCACTGAACTGGAAAGTGTCTGACTTCAAGCCCCTTTAACAGCAGGCAGGACTGTTTCCATGGAGATGTTGTAACTGATGTGTCAGGATGCCAAATGGAAAAGGCCCTATTACCATAATGGCACGTCACTTAACATGCCAAAAGGCAGACTTTACACAGCAGTGCGAGATGTTGAGAATAAAATGACCATTCTATTGAAATAGTTTTACACACTGTAGGGACGAAATTCATGTATAATAAAGTATCAGAGCATGTGTGATTTTTTTTTTTTTTTAAATGGGTTGCTCCTCGTCATGAGAGATTTTATTTTTCAGTAAAACAGTTTGTCAATCTTATTTTTTAAAATCTATTAAAAATGCTTCTTGTTCCATGAAGCATTAATAAAAATTAAAAAAATCAGACTTGACAATCAAAATGGTGGCAGCTAGTGACGATAAAGAAAACTTGTTGGCAGTAATGGAAGATATAAACCTCAAAAGAAGGGTTTAGAAACAGGAGAAAAATGGAATGCTACATGTGTAATGAAAAAGATAAATTATATTGAATGCTGAAATAATCTTTGATTTGGGTCATGTCCTGAACTGTTAGATCATATAAACAAGAAGAGCAAAGGTCAAAGTCACAAGAATATAGTATACCCTCACAACACATACCAAGCCATGTTATTCTCTATGGAGCCCTGCATTGCCAGACTGTCGAGATACTAAATTTCAAAAAATGTTGGAAGTCAATAAGGTGAACATGCCACTGTTCAAAAAGTACTCTTCTGAACTTTCCTCTCTAATTTCAAAAGTAAGCCATCCTCTAAACAATATTTTGATACTGGAGAAACTGTATAATTAAAACTGGCCATGTGCTAAATTATACAGGCCCAGAGGAATGCGTTGTGCCATTCACAAGAGTGACATAATTGGCATCCACTGCACCCCCAGTTTTAGCTATGATGATAAGATTAATGGTCAATGACTCCTTTGGATGGAATCTACTAACAAAATTATCTCTACAGCAGCCAAAGTAATAATACCCACTATGACCACAGAGGTTCGATTTTAATTAATTCTTTACAAAGGCCATTAATTATGTTCTCACTGTAGCCTCTTGTATAAGGAAAGTGCCATATGGTCTTTAAGGCTGTATTAGGGTTGCCAATGTTCCAGGATTATCCTGGAGTCTCCATGGTAGTGGGAGGAACAACAGAAGTATATGGGTACGAGGGTCTTCAGCTTCTTCCAGTTATTTTTGTGGAACAGCATATTTAATAACCCATAACAAAGATGCAACTTAACTGCAACAGCACCTCCCCTTCCAATTCTCGAAAGAACCTCTGAATTTTATCTTACACATCCAATGTCCCCCTCTGCTTCCAGCAGTGGTAGAGAAGCAACCTTACTTTCTCAAAGCCCAGACTCTCAGGATTGTTGATGTTGAAAGGTTGTTAATCTTAGCAGCAGTTGTGAAAACGGTCAGGATTGGCCCAGCACCATATAAGTGCATCAAGCATTCATATAAACATCTAGTTGTTACTGAATACCTGATACAGGGCAAGACATCTTAAATCGCACTACAGTGCAGAAAAGGACAATACCCATCTTGTACTTCATATATCATCCTTACCTGAGCATTGGAATTGGGATTCACAAGAGACTCTGACCCGTTGATTCCTAAATAAAGAATTCAGGCCAGTCAGCAGTCAGGACAGAGAATTAACAAAATAGACAGCGAGTTCCTGATCTCGTCCAACAAGGGGAGACACTGAACATGTGAAACAGAAAGAAAACAGCGGTGGTCTAGTCTGAGCCATGTTTGTACTCCCCCTAGCAACAGGCTAGAGTGACACTGTGTCAGGCCTGTAGAGAGCATCTTACTGCATAGGAAGAAGATCTAGAAGAGGGAGCAAATATAAAAATTAAAATTTTTAAAAACTGGATGAAAAAAATAATGATCAAATTTAACATTTAGTCCGTGGCAGCCCGAACAAACTATTTGTTTGGGAAATTATTTTCATTGCCTTTTTAAATTATATTTTATGTTCAGCTTACACAGCACAACAACTAAAAAGTATGCCTCTATAATCAGACACCAGCACTATGAAAATTTGGCTTCACCTTCCCCTTTGTGGAAAAACTTGGCCTACAGAAGTCATTTCAAAAGGCAGAAAATCAGTTTAATTGAAAATGAGTGTGTGCTTCCAACTCTCATTTTTTTTAAATTCACTTTTTTTCCTGGATGGTAGAAAAATGCTTTAACCTCCAGAATCTGTCAGTATGTTTTCAGTTGAAAAGAAATTGGACTGCACCATTGAAATTTGAAACTTTTACTTTGTGAGAGTAGTAGATCAATACTGAAAGGGCACACTCATTCAGATGAATCGGATCCATTGTTTCAAATGCACTGGCTCAAGAAGTCAAAGGGCTAGAAATTCGGTTTTAGGTCATAGCATGTTTTTAACCACCAAAAGTACTGCTGACACCCCTATGATTTCGAGGCCTAACATTCGGGGAAAAAATGGGCAATGCACAAGGATTCACAGCACAAACCACAAATTTTTCTGCAACTTTTCTCCAAGGCCGATATCAGAGAGTTGAGCCTAGGGAGGGGGAAAAACACTCCTCCTCCCTCTTCCTTCCTTCCTCTTTCTCCCCCCCCCCAACCACCAAGACCCTTTTCTCGCAAATCACTGCAAAAGAATTTAAAAATAAAAACTGTAACTTACCTTTTTTGCAGGTCTTCATAAATATCGCCATTCTAAGGGCTGCAACGCAGGTTTTTCCCCAGTGTTTTTTTGGTCCTATCTACGGGTCACCGCTGAACTAAATATTGGGCGAAAGCGCTTTTTCCAGTCTGGCATGCCGGTGGTCTGCTCCCCAGCGGTATTTCAAAACCACCGGCGCAAGACTTCAGGGGAATTTCCCGCTGTATCGTTTTCTGCCCAAAACGGCGAAATACCGCTGAAAAACTTGGCGCGAGGTTGGTGAATTTCCAGCCCAAAGTTCATGACATGTATAAACTTAGTAATGCATTTTTCTCCCCTCGCAGATTCATTTATTTCCTGAATGCAGACACTTGTTCGCATACATATCCATATAATTCCAGTAAACTTCCAAGTGGCCAGTCTCGTGTACTCCTGCACAATGAGCATTGATAAGCTATTCACCATTGAGTATTCACAACTGTGCATGATCCTATCCACACATGTACTTTCCAGGGTCACTGTATAGACATCAGGAACTCTGGGTGAGCCTAGTGGTGCTAAGGTCTATTGGGATTATTAGTTAACTCACCACAATCTACAAGATTGAACCAGGTTTGCCAGGCACATTGCCATGAGAAGCTTTCATCTATGTTTTACTGATAAACAACAGCTTGTATTTATATAGCGCCTTCAACAGTGAAATATCCCAAGGCACATCACAGGAATATTGAGAAAAAAAAACTGTCACCGAGACACACAAGGAGAAATTAAGGCAGATGACCATAAGCTTGGTCAAAAAGGTAGGTTTTAAGCAGAGTCTTGAATGAGGAAAGAGGGGTAGTTTAGTCTTTTCCTCTTCTTCAGGCTTGCAGAGTTCATGCCCCAATCCCCGGCTGAGAAGGCAAGCAGGTGACCAACTATTGGGTCGCCACCAATTTTTCCACGAGACGTGCCAGAGATATCCAGTGACTCATCAAATTAACTTTTCTTTCCATGGAGCGCTGCTTGGCTTATACTCTGCATTAAAGTCATGACAATTTGGAAATTTATTGAGCAGGGATTGCCCTTCCTACAGCCTCATAACCTGCAAACTCATGGAATGGTCCAACATGTTGTGCCTGTCAGCCTGTCGAGTGAACAAGCTGTTAATGGGGGGGGGAGGTTTAAGCTGCTGATTCAGGGTTTATTACCTGAATGGTGCTAGTAACCGCACATTTTCCAGAAGTTTAAATAAAGCATGAAATAAATAATGATACTGACTTAATAAATCATAAGAAATTATAATCAGGCAGAGTATAATGAATGATAAAAACCTATTTCATAAGGAAAGCAATCTGTATTCTATTTATATCACTTACATATTGGAGAGTTTAAACAAATTACATTCTGGCTATTCTTAGTCGGAAAAACCAGAGCATGTGGTTAGGTTACATCAGTTTTATCATAATGGCAGGAGTTCATCCCCAGACTTTAGGAGCTACACAAGTTTAGAAATTGGTATTTGAGAGATTCAAATAGAAACGCCATTAAAAGTTGCATCAGAGCGAATACAAGAATGGGCATTTTCACCAATTTCAGGAGTAAAAAAATGCACCTCACTGCTTATAGACCCACATTTTAAAGAAAAAAGTTTCATTTTCCATAAATCAATTGTTGGTGAATCACATTCATCATCATCATCATCATCGGCAGTCCCTCGGAATAGAGGAAGACTTGCTTACACTCTTAGCATGAGTTCTTAGGTGGCTGTACAGTCCAATACGGGAACCACAGTCTCAATCACAGGAGGGACAAATAGTTGTTGAGGGAAGGGGTAGGCGAGACTGGTTTGCCGCACGCTCTTTCCGCTGCCTGCGCTTGATTTCTGCATGCTCTCGGCGACGAGACTTGAGGAGCTCAGCGCCCTCCCGGATGCACTTCCTCCACTTAGGGCGGTCTTTGGCCAGGAATTCCCAGGTGTCAGTGGGGATGTCGCACTTTATCAGGGAGGCTTTGAGGGTGTCCTTGTAACGTTTCCGCTGCCCACCTTTGGCTCGTTTGCCATGAAGGAGTTCAGAGTAGAGCGCTTGCTTTGGGAGTCTCGTGTCTGGCAAGCGAACAATGTAGCCTGCCCAGTGGAGCTGGTCGAGTGTGGTCAGTGCTTCAATGCTGGGATGTCGGCCTGGACGAGGACGCTAACGTTGGTGCATCTATCCTCCCAGGGGATTTGTAGGATCTTGCGGAGACATTGTTGGTGGTATTTCTCCAGCGACTTGAGGTGTCTGCTGTACATGGCCCATGTTTCTGAGCCATACAGGAGGGCTGTAGACCATGAGCTTGGTGACAGTTTTGAGGGCCTGGTCTTCAAACACTCTTTTCCTCAGGCGGCCGAAGGCTGCACTGGAGGCAGTGTTGGATCTTGTCGTCAATGCCGGCTCTTGTTGATAGAAGGCTCCCGAGATAAGGGAAGTGGTCCACGTTATCCAGGGCCGGGCTGTGGATTTTGATGACTGGGGGGGGCGGCGGCAGTGCTGTGCGATGAGGACAGGTTGGTGGAGGATCTTTATCTTACTGCTGTTTAGCGTTATGCCTATGCTTTCATATGCCTCAGTAAATACGTCGACTATGTCCTGGAGTTCAGCCTCTGTGTGCGCAGACGCAGGCGTCGTTGGCGTACTGTAGCTCGACGACAGAGATTGGGGTGGTCTTAGATCTGGCCTGCAGACGGCGAAGGTTGAACAGGTTCTTACTGGTTCTCTGGTTTAGTTCCACTCCAACGGGGAGCTTGTCGACTGAGGTGGAGCATGGCAGCGAGGAAGATTGAGAACAGGATTGGGGCGATGACACAGTCCTGCTTGACCCTGGTCCGGACACGGATGGGGTCTGTGAGGAGGCTTAATTATTTTCTCTCGGTTCTCCGTAGGGATGGGCCTTGCCTGTTTCTCTGGCTGGAGAAAAGATTTAGCTCATGCATGTGGTCTTCAATATTGACTACTCAAATGGTCTTCAATATTGACCACCCTAGGTTGATTTAGTTTTGGTGATTGTTTTTAAATTGGAATGAACTGTGTTTCCCCTTTCAACCTACAGTGGCAAGGGGCATATTCATCCACTTCATCACTTATTCAGCATCTCAGGTAATGCTAATTTATTATAGTTGAGACAAGAAGTGGATTCTAATAAAATACATAGAAAATCATAACTCAATATGTGACTATGTTGCCTTATGTAAGGCAACTTTCTACATTGCACATAATTTCCTCAGGAAGTATGTGGACATATCCGAAGTTAAGAACTGAAGAGGAAGATTACTATTTTTATTAGAACAGCAATCAATGGATGGAATATTCGAGAGCTCAGGTTTTTAATGTCCATTTTATTCCATCTCTGTTGGGGCTTTATTGGAGCAAACAGACACTGACTGTTAAGGCAAGTTTAGTGACCTGCCTCAGAATCATTGCTTGCCGCCATCTTCAACAACGACTCCCAATGAACCGGAGCCGCAGTGTGTCCATAGTGCCTGGTCTGCCCTCAAGTCCAACATAATTTGCACCTGTGAAGAGACTCTTGGTTACTCTGCCAGAAATCATAAAGACTGGTCCGATGAGAACGACCGAGAGATCCAGGAGCTAATAAATCATAAACGCAAGGCATTCTTGAATTGGAAATATCACAACTCGAGAGAAAGAAAACAGATCTATAGACAACTGAAGGCCGAGGTCCAACAAAAAAGTGACCTAAAGAACAGATGGTGGGTGGAAAGAGTGCAGGAGATCCAGCAATTAACCAACAATCATGACGTACGTGGATTTTTTAGCGCAGTCAAGATGACCTACGATCCAAGCACTCAAGGTCCTATCCCACTGATAGCTCAGAACGGAGAAGTGCTCATCAAGGACAGAGAGGCCGTCAGCCAAGAAAAAAGGAGCACTTCAAAGATCTCCTTAACCAAGACTCTGTCTTTGACGCGAGTGTCCTCGACTCCATCCCACAGCATGCTACCTGCCACCATCTTGGCACAATACCAGCCCGGCATGAGGTTGAAAGGGCCATCCGCCAACTGAAAAACAACAAGGCCTCAGGAGCGGATGGAATCCCTGCCGAAGTACTAAAGCATGGAGGAGTACTCTTGGCGTGAATCCATGACCTAATCTCTCTTATCTGGAAGGAGTAGAGCATGCCTGGGGAATTCAGAGAGGCCGTAATCATGACAAGAAAGGTGACAAGTCCGATTGCGGTAATTAGAGCAGTTTCCCTGCTGTCTGCCACAGGGAAAATTATAGTAATAATCTTCCTCAATCATCTCCTCCCAGAGTTGCAATGCGGATTTCACCCACGAAGAGGTACAACGGACATGATTTTCACCGCGCGACAAATCCAAGAAAATTGTAGGGAGCATCAACCTCTGTACATGATCTTCTTTGACCTCACATAGGCCTTCGACTCAAGAAAGATTATGGAGTGCCCTTCTCAAATTCAGCTGTCCTCAAAAATTTGTCCCCATTCTCCACCTGCTTCACAATGACATGCAAAACGTGATCCTTACCAACGGCTACACCACAGACCCAATACAAGTGCAGACCGGGGTCAAGCAAGGCTGGGTCATTATACCAACGCTCTTCTCAATCTTTCTCATTGCAATGCTTCATCTCACCTTTAACAAGCTTCCCGCTGGAATGGAGCTAATCTACAGGACCTCAATCGCCTCCAATCCAGAACCAAGGGTGTTCCAACCAGTCATTGAATTACAGTATGCAAACGACGCTTGCATTTGTGCACACGCGGGAGGCCGAACTCCAAACAATCGTTGACACCTTCAATGAAGTGTACGAAAGACTGGGCCTTACATTAAACATCCGTAAGACAAAGGTTCTCTACCAACCTGCCCCCACCGATTATCATAGAAAATAGGTGCAGGAGTAGGCCATTCGGCCCTTCAAGCCTGCATCGCCATTCAATATCATGGCTGAACATTCCCTCAGTACTCCTTTCCTGCTTTCTCTCCATATCTTTGATCCCTTTAACTGTAAGGGCCATATCTAACTCCCTCTTGAATATATCCAATGAACTGGCATCAACAACTCTCTGCAGTAGAGAATTCCACAGGTTAACAACTCTGAGTAAAAGAAGTTTCTCCTCATCTCAGTCCTAAATGGCCTACCCCTTATCCTTAGACTGTGTTCCCTGGTTCTGACTTCCCAACATCGGGAACATTCTTCCCGCATCTAACCTGTCCATCAAAATCTTATATGTTTCTATGAGATCCCCTCTCATCCTTCTAAACTCCAGCGTATAAAGGCCCAGTTAATCCAGTCTCTCCTCATATGTCAGTCCAGTCATCCCGGGAATCAGTCTGGTGAACCTTAGCTGCACTCCCTCAATAGCAAGAATGTCCTTCCTCAGATTAGGAGACCAAAACTGAACACAATATTCCAGGTGAGGCCTCACCAAGGCCCTGTACAGCTGCAGTAAGACCTCCCTGCTCCTATACTCAAATCCCCCAGCTATGAAGGCCAACATACCATTTGCCTTCTTCACTGCCTGCTGTACTTGCATGCCAACTTTCAATGATCGATGAACCATGACACAGGTCTCCATTGCACCTCTTCTTTTCCTAATCTGCCGCCATTCAGATAATATTCTGCCTTCATGTTTTGCCCCCAAAGTGGATAACCTCACATTTATCCACATTATACTGCATCTGCCATGCATTTGCCCACTCACCTAACTAGTCCAAGTCACCCTGAAGCCTCTTAGCATCCAACTCGCAGCTCACACCACCACCCAGTTTAGTGTCATCTGCAAACTTGGAGATATTACACTCAATTCCTTCATCTAAATCATTAATGTATATTGTAAATAGCTGGGGTCCCAGCACCGAGCCCTGCAGCACCCCACTAGTCACTGCCCGCCATTCTGAAAAGGACCCGTTTATCCCGACTCTCTGCTTCCTGTCTGCCAACCAGTTCTCTATCCACGCCAGTACATTACCCCCAATACCATGTGCTTTGATTTTGCACACCAATCTCTTATGTGGGACCTTGTCAAAAGCCTTTTCAAAGTCCAAATACACCACATCTACTGGTTCTCCATTGTCCACTCTACTAGTTACATCCTCAAAAAATTCTAGAAGATTGGTCAAGCATGATTTCCCTTTCATAAATCCATGCTGACTTGGACCGATCCTGTCACTGCTTTCCAAATGCGCTGCTATTTCATCTTTAATAATTGATTACAACATTTTCCCCGCTATTGATGTCAGGTTAACCGGTCTATAATTACCCATTTTCTCTCTCCCTCCTTTTTTAAATTAGCTACCCTCCAGTCCATAGGAACTGATCCAGGGTCGATAGACTGTTGGAAAATGACCACCAATGCATCCACTATTTCTATGGCCACTTCCGTAAGTACTCTGGGATGCAGACTATCAGCCTTCAATCCCATCAATTTCCCTAACATAATTTCCCGCCTAATAAGGATATCCTTCAGTTCCTCCTGTTCACTGGACCCTCGGGCCCCTAGTACTTCCGGAAGGTTATTTGCGTCTTCCTTCGTGAAGACAGAACCAAAGTATTTGTTCAACCGATCTGCCATTTCTTTGTTCCCCATTATAAACTCACCTGAATCTGACTGCAAGGGACCTACGTTTGTCTTCACTAATCTTTTTCTCTTCAGATATCTATAGAAGCTTTTGCAGTCAGATTTTATGTTCCCAGCAAGCTTCCTCTCATACTCTATTTCCCCCCTCCTAATTAAACCCTTTATCGTCCTCTGCTGAATTCTAAATTTCTCCCAGTCCTCAGGTTTGCTGCTTTTTCTGGCCAATTTATATGCCTCTTCCTTGGATTTAACACAATCCCTAATTTCCCTTGTTAGCCATGGTTAAGCCACCTTCCCCGTTTTATTTTTACTCCAGACAGGGATGTACAATTGTTGAAGTTCATCCACGTGATCTTTAAATGTTTGCCATTGCCTATCCACTGTCAAGCCTTTAAGTATCATTTGCCAGTCTATTCTAGCCAATTCACGCCTCATACCATCGAAATTACCTTTCCTTAAGTTCAGGACCCTAGTCTCTGAATTAACTGTCACTCTCCATCTTAATAAAGAATTCTACCATATTATGGTCACTCTTCCAAGGGGCCTCGCACAAGATTGCTAATTAGTTTTTTCTCATTACACATCACCCAATCTAGGATGGCCAGCCCCCTAGTTGGTTCGTCGACATATTGGTCTAGAAAACCATCCCTAATACACTCCAGGAAATCCTCCTCCACCGTATTGCTACCAGTTAGGTTAACCCAATCTATATGTAGATTAAAGTCACTCATGATAACTGCCATACCTTTATTGCACGCATCCCTAATTTCTTGTTTGATGCTGTCCCCAACCTCACTACTATTGTTTGGTGGTCTGTACACAACTCCCACTGGCGTTTTCTGTCCTTTGGTATTGCGCAGCTCCACCCAAACCAACTCCACATCATCCAGGCTAATGTCCTTCCTTACTATTGCGTTAATTTCCTCTTTAACCAGCAACGCTACCCCACCTCCTTTTCCTTTCTGTCTATTCTTCCTGAATGTTGAATACCCTTAGATGTTGAGTTCCCAGCCTTGGTCACCCTGGAGCCATGTCTCCGTGATGCCAATTATATCATATTTATTGCTGCCTGTGTACGAATACTCCTCGCATTGAGGCACAGAGCCTTCAGGCTTGTCTTTTTAACACACTTTGCCCTTTTGGAATTTTGCTATAATGTGACCCTTTTGGATTTTTGCCTTGGGTTTCTCTGCCCTCCACTTTTATTTGTCTTCTTTCTATCTTTTGCTTCTGCCCCCATTCTACTTCCCTCTGTCTCCCTGCATAGGTTCCCATCCCCCTGCCATATTAGTTTAACCCTTCCCCAACAGCACTAGCAAACACTCCCCCTAGGACATTGGTTCCAGTCCTGCCCAGGTGCAGACCATCCGGTTTGTACTGGTCCCACCTCCCCCAGAACCGGTTCCAATGCCCCAGGAATTTGAATCCCGCCCTCTGCACTACTCCCTTCAAGCCACATATTCATCTGAGCTATCCTGCGATTCCTACTCTGACTAGCACGTGGCACTAGTAGCAATCCTGAGATTACTACCTTTGAGGTCCTACTTTTTAAATTTAGCTGCTAGCTCCCTAAATTCTTCTTGCAGGACCCATGATCAAGATCCACGACGAGGCCTTGGACAGCACTGACCACTTTTCATGCCTTGGGAGCCTTCTGTCAGCGAGGACAGACATCGATCACGAAATCCAACACCACCTTCAGTGTGCCAGTGCAGCCTTCTGTCGCCTGAGGAGAAGAGTGTTTGAAGACCAAGATCTCAAACCCGGCACCAAACTCATCGTCTACAGAGCAGCAGTGATAACTGCCCTCCTATCTGCTTCAGAGACATGGACAATGTACAGTAGGCACCTCAAAGCACTGGAGAAGTACAGGCAACACTCGATTATCCGGGGCCCTCGGGAATCGGGCTATTCTGGGTAAACTATTTTGCCGCTAGGGCAAGTGCACGTACTTGCCGAGAATGATTGGGTCCCAAATTTATACTTTGATGCTTTTCTGCTTCTACTTCCAGGATGGGATTGTCTGCCTATTCATTTTAATATAAAGTGAAGAGACCCATGTTATACTGTGTCTACTTTTTCTTAAAATGGCCAGTCTAAAGGCTTCAACCGCTGGAGATCGACTGAGACTCGGCTTTACTTACCCCCGAGGCCGGGCAGCACCCTCAGTGATTGCCTACGAATATAGTTGCAGAGGTGTCAGAAAACAGAAAGACGGCAGGGAGAGGAGGAAGAGTTGGATAAATCTTTTGCCCATCTGAACTTGCTTCCAGCATGATGATCTGGACAGTGCCCAAAGAGAGCGGGGTCAGGAGCAATGCCTTCGATCTGATAACGTGAGGATGGGTTGCAGTATGAGTGGACAGACTGTCCAGGTCCGAGTTACAGTAATCTGATTGATGAGTTTGATTGGAAGTTTTATAAATATATAAATCGGAAGTAAGAAGGGACCTGTGTGCATAGGCTTGACTCCCGAACTGCGTGCTATCCCTAGTCATATTTCATTACTGGTTGGATCTATGCTTAGCACATGGGACAGAATCACAGTTTTTAAAAGTGCCATTGCAGCGGGTTCTCCGTTAGATCCATGTACGGATAATCGAGAGTTGCCTGTACCACCAACGTTGCCTCATTGGCAGGATAGACGTACCAATGTCAGTGTTCTCTCCCCAGCTTCGAGGCACTTATCACGCTCACCCAGCTCTGATGGGACGGGCCAAATTGTCCGCATGCCTGATAGAAGACTCCCGAAGCAAGCACTCGACTCCGAGCTCTGCCATGGCAAGTGAGCCCTAGGAGGGCAGAAAAAACACTTCAAAGACACCCACAAAGCCTCCTTAAAAAAATGTAACAACCCCACCGAGCCTTGGGAATCCCTGGTCCAAGACCACTCAAAGTGGAGGAGAAGCATCTGAGAAGGCAACGACACTGCGAGTCTCTTCGTCGCGAGCACATGGAAGCCAAGTACAAACAGCGGAAGAAGCCTTCGACAAACCAAGCACCACCCCCAATCCGTCCCTTCAACCACCACCTGCCCCACCTGTGACAGAGACTGTAGATCCCGCATTGGGCTCATCAGTCACCTTAGAACATGTTAGTGTGGAAGCAAGTCATCCTTGACTCCAGGGGACTGCCTGAAGAAAAAGATTATCTGTTGCATAGAATGCTACAGGGTATCTTTGCAGATTTCATTTTTGGGCAAAAAAAGTGCTATTAAATGCATTGCCATATCTGTTCCATATGTTGCATGCAAGAGTTCCTTACACTTTAGCCACATAATTTTGCCCTTCTGCAGGAAACCTTGTATCATAAATTGTCAGGAAAAGGGAGGCGTAGATTATTGGCCTGTATTGCTGTAAGCTCTGCACACGACAGACTTCATGAGACAATAAGGGTGGGATTGGGGCGGCGGGGGGGAAAGGAGAGAGGAGAGAGATGGCCAATATTCCACCTTTAGACCACCAGCCTATTTGTTAGTGATCAATACCTTGAGGATATGGATAGCGGTGGTGTGTTGATTGAACATGCCAGAAAGATTTCTCACTTCAGCCAATCGAATGGAGTTGGATACAGATCCTACTCAAGCAAAATAGAAATCTTTATCTTGTCAGTTTTGTTTCGTGAAGGCCTTTTAAATTAATGATTTATATTTCTAGACAATTGGCAGATAAAGTATTATGTTGATTCTGAGGAATACATTCAAAAAACCAATGATTAAGTGCTCTTGAACACTGGAAAACCATTACCTCAGGCAAGCTTGATCTAAGCAGGAGCCATTTCCAGAGAATGTTGCAGAATCAACATGGGGAAAGTGGGAGGCAGTTGAACAACTGTGTTAAAGGGAATTGGTTAGCTTAAGCTTGAACCCTAGTTATTTTACAAGCTTGTGTTCTCTACCAGCCACACTGTGCCCAACAGGACCATGTATTTTCCCCTGTGGGATTGTCCCCAGTACATTGATGGGGTTTTGAATTGGAAATAAAATATGTACAATAATTAAATTCCCCCATAACTGTTTTAATGGAAAGCCAAATACTTGATTTCCACCAGTTATTGGGGGGGGGGGGGGGAGAAAGAGAGAAGAGAATTCCTGAAGAATTATTTACTGCAACCTATGGATACAATCTGAAATAAATGAAATGTGCTAGACTCTTCAGACAGTTAGACAAGTAGTAAACCTATGGACACTCAGAGGTGAATGCATGCATGTTTGCTTAATCATTCCAAGTTCCATGACGCATAGGATCCATTCAAGGAACACTACATAACAGCAAACATTAGCTCGCAATGATTTCCAATCATGTTCTTTGTCCGTTAGGGAGAAACTGCTTGTGCTTTGTCTTGCATGTGCTCTTTGGAAGAATGGTACACAAAATGGAGCTGGAAAAGCTGTGGTGACGGAGAAGAATGGCGATAAGTTAGAAAAGGCTAGTAATAGATAAGGGTTTGGAAAGCAAGGACTTTTACTTGGAGAAGGGAGTCTTTTTACTGCTTCTAGCTTAGTTTTTTGGGGAAGTTTTGGGGCAACAGCCATTTGCAGTCAGATAGGTTATTGGTCATTTTTCCCCTCCGCTTGGTATGCTATTTAATTTGGTTCCTGATTTATGTAATGATTTTACATGTATTAAATATTGATTAGACTGTATCCAGTTGTTTCACTATTGAAGTGTCGTACCCTGGAAGATAAATGGGGCAAGAATTCCTAACGCATGTTTTAACACGATTTATTCACATTAAAAGTGCTTTTTTTGTTCTTAAAATCAATTGCACAAAATTCCCCAAACCTTATGATGTTTTGAAAATATCGACAAAGTGAAAAAAAAACGCACGAGAAAAGCAGCCTCAGAAACATCGGTAAGAAGGAAGACCTGCAAAAAAGGGAAGTTAAAGTTTTTATGTTTTAATTCTTTTACAGCAAGTACTTAGTTAATGTTTTGATTTTAGATTGCGCTTTTTGCAATTTGTGTGTTTTCTCCCCTTCCCAAGCCTGTATTTTTGGCGTTAATAGGCCCAGAGCTAAAGTTGGCGACATTGTGATTTTTAAAACGCGAATCGTCGTGCAACGCCGTTGAAATTTTTTTTTTTTTAAATAAAGGACAGGCGTATTTTGTGGCCACATTTTTATTCTTATTTATTCACTAAATGACGTTATTTATCAAACAACAACAGGCTGGGGAATTTCTAGCCCATGAAGTTTTGCTCCGTGTAGGTCTGTACAAAAGTTTTTTTAATTAAAAAAAAAAGAAATGCTCCCTCTGATTAATTCTCACTCACTAATCAATACCATAACAACAGATGAAATATCTGGAAGTTTAAAAAAAGATTGAGAGTAATGATGTGAATGGTTTGGCTTGGTTATGCATGCAAGAGGGAGAAGGTAAAGAAACAGGTAGAGAAAAGGCCAACTGGCCTAGATACATATTGGAGCTATCTAAAAAATAATTCTTGAGGCGTTCTGCTCTAAATCAATTTGATCTCACCTTTCCAGAGTTCCCCATTATCTTCCCTGTACAGCATTCAGTGGTTTCCTAAATGAGACCAGTATCCTGGCTTTACCCTTCCCAGGAATGCAGTCCAGCTGTTGATCGCCATTTCTGTAAAAAGATACTTTCTGGCATCTGTCCTAAACGTGTCCTTCACAACCCTGAATCTGTGCGCTCTTGTTCTGAATAAAAATCTTACTGAATTATAAAATAAAACCACCCCGATGAGGTCCACCTGTGTATATATAAAGAACAGGCGGGAGTATTTTTTTTAAAGTAACTAATACAGCTTGAGGTTCAAGGAGACGATTATCTGAATTCCTTAATGTCCTATGGGTGATCTTGTATTCAACTCCATCTCTTCCCTTCATGTTTGTCTCTATTTTATCTTGCTATAGCAAGTACTCCATTGATGTGTCCCAAGCTGCAAATGCACCTTCGTAAAAAATACATTTGCTTCCTCCTCTCTGCAGTTTAAAACTGCCTTTATAGGTTGGATTCTAGGAGGCCAGCACCTGTGACCCAGTGTGTAGTTATTTAAAAAAATTAAAAGACTCATACATGCAAATTTGTGTCACAGTGTAAGATGTTAAAAATAAAGAAAACCAATCATTTCTAACCTACAGAGAAACTTCCCCAGTAACTAATCGACCTAAAGATGTTTATAAGGACAATGGGCCTCTAATTGATTTCAGGATGTTACTGCAATTCGACCTTGTGATCTTAAAGGGACAGGCTAGGTTATACGCAGCAGACGCACAGCAGATTATTGTGCACTACATGGTAGAATGCTCCTGTCTTTATAAAACAAAGCATTATCAGTCCTAGCTGGGCCATAACTCATGAGATCTACTTGTTATCCACTAGATACACAGATCGGTTATACTATTCAAGTTTAATTTACAATACAAATCTGTCAGCTGCCCTCACTATAACACTGGTCTGCCCCCGCCATCAAGTGCAAATTTCTTGGTCTCAAAAGAAGACGACAATTTGCACAGGTGTATCAGCCTCCTTCGCTCTCGCTCTCTCTCCCCTCCCCATTTTCCCTCACTCACTCCAGTCCGTCCCCCACTCAGTCAAAAATCTGCAACTTCAACCCCCACCCCTCCCCACCAAAGCCTCACAAAACTCATCTCTGAAAAACCCACCTCCTAGAGTCCCCTTCACACTGAACTACCACATGATTCAATCTTTACCAACACCATAAACAATTCCCTTCCCTTAAAAACTGTCACCAGCCCCTCAAGAAACCTCTGTTCCAACATAAGAACATAAGAATTAGGAACAGGAGTAGGCCATCTAGCCCCTCGAGCCTGCTCCACCATTCAATAAGATCATGGCTGATCTGGTCGTGGACTCAGCTCCACTTACCCGCCCTCTCCCCATAACCCTTAATTCCCTTATTGCTTAAAAATCTATCTATCTTTGACTTGAAAACATTCAATGAGCCAGCCTCAACTGCTTCCTTGGGCAGAGAATTCCACAGATTCACAACCCTCTGGGAGAAGAAATTTTTTCTCAACTCGGTTTTAAATTGGCTCCTCTGTATTTTGAGGCTGTGCCCCCTAGTTCTAGTCTCCCCCACCAATGGAAACAACCTCTCTGCCTCTATCTTGTCTATCCCTTTCATGATTTTAAATGTTTCTATAAGATCACCCCTCATCCTTCTGAACTCCAAGGAGTAAAGACCCAGTCCACTCAATCTATCATAAGTTAACCCCCTCATTTCTCGAATCAACCGAGTGAATCGTCTCTGTACCCCTTCCAAAGCTAGTATATCCTTCCTTAAGGTGACCAAAACTGCACGCAGTACTCCAGGTGCAGCCTTATCAATACCTTATAAAGTTGCAGCAACACCTCCCTGCTTTTGTACTCCATCCCTTTCGCAATGAAGGCCAACATTCCATTTGCCTTCCTGATTACCTGCTGCACCTGCAAACTAACCTTTTGGGATTAGTTCATGCACAAGGACCCCCAGGTCCCTCTGCACCACAGCATGTTGTAATTTCTCCCCATTCAAATAATATTCCCTTTTACTGTTTTTTTTCCCCCCAAGGTGGATGACCTCACACTTTCCGACATTGTATTCCATCTGCCAAACCTTAGCCCATTCGCTTAACCTATCCAAATCTCCTTGTAGCCTCTCAGAGTCCTCTACACAACCCGCTTTCCCACTAATCTTAGTGTCATCTGTAAATTTTGTTGCACTACACTCTGTCCCCATCTCTAGGTCATCTATGTATAAGTCACATTTCCAGCAATAGCTGGTTATCCCACACAGTAACTTCCAGAGTACCCCAAAGTGCTCAGCTACCCTTCCCTCAATACATAAAATTCAAACCCCTTCCTTATCTCTGCTTACTCCCATTGCATCCTCTCCAGCTCTACATCCTAGCTGGTGCCATTTGAGCCTTCAACTGGCAGGCTGTGTACCTCATCTACCACAACTCCTTCATTGGGAACAGAGCCTGCCACAGGCTCGGCCCTACTCTCTGGAACTCCATCCCTAAATTGCTTTACCTTACTGCATCGCCTGCTGCATTTAAAATCTCAAAATCCATCATTTTCTTTGGCTTTGTAATCTTTTGACTCTTCCCATCTGCTTGGTATCGGTTTTCTCCGCTGCAAAGCGCCTTGTAACATTTCTTATGTTAAAGGCCCTATAAAAATACAAGTTGTTGTAAAACATCCTCCAAAAGTCGATCAGAATTGCATCCGAGCCGTAACTGGCAATAGGAGAGGTAGCATGTCAAAATGAGCAATCTCTTGAGGAAAGAAGATAAAAATGCAGCATTCCTACCTGCTGGTCAGATCACTGGGTGTTTCCAAAGAACTGTAAGAAGCAAGGTGCCTATTGAAAAATAAAACATTTTCAAGTGTATATAAAAAATTCACCAGGTTGTAAGTGTTTCATTCTGGAGTACGCCTTTGAGATTCTGTTTCACTTTTTGAAAAATAAAGTGACCAACATTTTCATCGTCCTCTCCCAATAAAATAGTTGCATATTTGGGTTTGCCGCTTATGATGTATCTAAATAGCACTCTAACCCTATAGCAAAAAAATGGAAACATTTCCTACCTTAGTTAGTAGGTCTGACAGACTGGATGTATCTGTAGTAAAGGGAAGAACCGCATTATCGTCTAGTATGTTTGAGAAATCAACGTTTTCATACATTGGAGTGCACTCACAAGGGGCATTAAGTGTTCAAAAGGACCTTTATTTTAAAAACAAGTTTTCTTATAATTGTGCGTGCCTTAACCTACCCAAGGACTCTGTATTTAGTTCTATGCGAATGTTTGACTAACATGGGAAAAAAAAACATACTCCAGGACGATTTTACATTCCACTGAGTGTTCGCTCAAATTCTTTAATGCGCACCCTTGAACCCTGCAAATTCCCATGCCTAGGTACTGTAACCTAGGAGGGAAGATTTCCACCATTCACTATTGACAATTAAATGTTAAACACGTGTATAAAGACCATATTTATGATTGTAATAAACAGTAAACAGAAGTCATCTGCCCCCTTATTTCCAATCATGTTATTCCCAATAACAGCAAAATTTAGCCGTTATAAATAGTGGAAATGAGGGACAAATTAACTTTATAAGAAACTATAACTTGGGGAGGGGACAGGGGACAAGAGTGCCTTCCATCTTTTAACATAGCTAGCTTTCAAAGACACTGAGCACTTGATGTTTCTATCTCATCATATTCCCAGCCATTTTATTCTCGGCATGGTTCTTGTTCTTCACTGCATCCCTCAACTAATAGCCTGCCAAATAAAAACCCTTAGCAACCACAGAGAATATTAAAGTCTCTGGTCCCCAATGCCAACATCCAATCATCCTATTGCTTAGAGGGAAGAGTATTCTCAGCATAATTATTCATATTAGGGATGGGTGAAATCATAGCTTGATTAACACATAGATTAGGCCATGCAATATTATACATCTATACAATAGCTAAATCTTTTAAATCAGTGTCTGCCTCACACAGCAAGATGCTACTGACTTATTTGCAGTCTAGTTAAGATTCAACGGCTTTATTTCTTAAAGGAACAACTTGTTTAACGTATTCAAGGTAGTGCCACATGATGATGAAGTGTCTGTCTCTAGTATCAAGTTACACTTCAGGGAACACACCCAATTCCAAACATCACTATAAAATGGAGGCCAATTCTTAGATTTTGGCCTTCAAATGAACAAATTTGATTAGCAGCTATGCTTTGGGTATAAAATGGCTTTGTTCCCTTAAACAATAACAAAATAAACACCTGTCCATGTTTGCTTGCCACTTGTTATTTTTAAAAATTAGCCCAAGTTAGTACTCATGTTACAATACTTTAAATATGCCTTTATTCCTTTAATAAAAAAGGAAACTTTCCATACTATCTTCTACATTTCCCAAAGCCCGCTATTATAAAAGTCTTTTCTACCCCCGCAATTTTGTAGATACCTTGTCATAACTATGTCAAATCAAAATCTCTCAAAAGTGCTGGTTTCAGATGAGGTGAATTCCATTCAGTAGACTGAAGCAAAATCCCACGGAGCAATATGATAAATTTGATGCCTGCAGTGTCAAATTCAATCTCAGCCACTGCAGCAGGGATACTGCACCAACCGATTTAGGGCAGTTAAGACTTGAGTAATCCAGTGAAGTGGGGCAACAAAAAAAATATATTCTCCCAAATAAATTGGGAAGATATACCTTTGCCAGCGCTTCAATTTTAAACACATATCGGAGGTCATTTATAAACACACCAAAAATGTCATATCCATCATTACTTCAAACCAGTGTTTTGCCAAATCACATTTGCCCAAACTAGTTTTCCCACCCATGGGACTTTTCCCTACAGAGCTACATATTACAAACAATTATATCCAGATCTGGAACAAGACCAGTTCTGAAGTGGCATCTTTTGAATTCAGGAATCTCCCTTGGTGATCAGCTTTAAAAAAAAAATTCAGTCCCCATGGTTGGATGTATTTTAAAATTCTTGGGTTATTGAGAATTCTAAACCATGATGCCAAGCATCAAAAATCACTTCAATAGGAGCACCAAAGTTTATTCTCCACTTTCATATATAAAAAGGTACAAGATACATTTTTTTTTTAAAGACATACTAATTTTATTCTTTAAATTGAATATATAGCCATTGAAAAGGTACATTTTACAAATTTATCCCCAGAAATCTTGATTCTGGCCTCCAAGTTTATTCTTGGGGAATTATTCAAATTTTTTTTTTAAACCAGGTGTTACCACTGTTTTTATTAACAGAATCTGAAACAAAAACTACATACTGTGATGCATTTGCAACTTTCCTTGGTAGACCATCAATATATATACTTAAAAAAAATTGAATAGATGTAGAATAAAAGGATAATTGAAATACAAAGACAGCTACACAGAAAATCCCCATTAAAAACAAAAGTTGGTTTAAAACTCATGTTTGAGGGCTTGCACACATCTAAATTTGATTTGTCTAACTGGTTTTAAGTTGATGCACTTCTGATCAAAACAGAGGGGCACAGTGGAACACTAGAAAATGATTCAAAACCATTAACTAGATTATTTGAAGCAGGGAAGGGGTAAATTATATTTGACCTGCAAGAGGGATTAACAGCCCTCAGATCGTAGCAGATGGGGGCGGGGGGGAAATCACATTAAAAAAAACAGCCATCATCTAATGGTTTGGACAAGGCTCCCTCCGGTGTGGAGGCAGTGCAGGATTGTGCGCCGTAGGCACTCATATTTGGCAAAATTCCAGGAAATCCTGAAGTTTGTAGTAAACAGACAGGAAACCCAACTCAATATTTAAAATAAGGCAATGACATCCCCATCAAAAAAAGTTAAACCCAATTTTTTTTTTTTTAAAAACAGCACAGAATACTCTACTGCCTGCACTTTTGGTTCAAGGTTATACACAAATGTGCAGAAAGAGAAAAAGATGGCTGAGGATCACTTGTATAAAACACAAGTTAGTTACTTCCATATCTCTGCAAAGGCAGATGCTTAAAAAGTAAAAAGGAAAAAAAAAAGGTTCATCCCAACCCAACTTCAAAATAAACCAATTAGATCATGTCAAATATACAACACAAATTCCAAACAATCCAAAACAAATCTAGAACCTGTACAGACTAAAAATATTTACAGATTTATATAGAATGCCAAGAGAGTTAACATTTTCATTCAACGCTTTCCGACAGTCCTTTTTCCCGTGTGTACAGTTCGTTTTCTTTCAGGAGCTTGAGGTTTTCGGCTCTCAACCTTTCAATCTCGCGTTCCAATTCTTTTATCTTGCTATCCACAACCTCGCCACTCCTGGCCATCTTCTTCCCTTCCATCCGGCACCTCAGCCGGTTGTTCTCCTCCTCCAGCCGGGACAGGCACTTCTCCAGCTCCAGGTACTCCCGGATCAGTTCCTGTTTGCTCATGTTCTGCAGGCTTTCCGCGTGGTACTTCTCGTAAGTCTCGCAAAAGTCCTTCTGCAGGAATTCGCTGCCGTCGCCGCCCATGCCGTCGCTGCCGCTGTCCTGCTCGTCGTCGTCCAGCTCGTCCTCCTCGCTGGTGTCGTCCGACTTGCTGGCGCGCTTGGGGCAGACGCCGGTGTTGAGGTCGGGCTCCTCTTGGTCGTGCTCGTCCATCAGGAACTGGGTGGTGTTGTAGGGCGCCACCGTGAAGCCCTTGGCGAACATCTCGGCCCGCGTCTTGGCCGCCCGCACGCTCTCGCGCTCGTCCAGCAGCTTCTTCTCCTCCCACGACAGCTTGAAGTAGGGCTTCCAGCGCCGCTTCTTCTTGGACGGCCGCCGCCGGTGCCGCTTCTTCCCCCCTCCTCCTCCTCCTCCACCACCACCTCCACTGCCGCCTCCTTGCCCCACAGCGCCGCCGGGTTGCTCAGGCGGCTCAGCCTCCGCCTCACTCACGCACTGGCGGAGCTGCTGGAGCGGCGCTCGCCCTCTGCTGTCCCGCCTCCGCTGCTGCTCTTCCCGCTGCTCGACGCTGGGGCGAGCGGCGCCTGGTGACGGCTGCGCGAGCGTCAGGGGCTGCCCATCTGAACCCTGGCTCCGCTCCCCCTCCCCTCGCCGGCCCACCATGTCATCCGTCCCCGCACCGATCACTGGCCCGCTCATCCTGACCCCGAGGGTCAACTGTGTGAGAGCTTAATTCTTTCTTTAATATATATATATTATTCCAAAAGGAAAGAGCTCGCTCGTCAACTGTCACGTCCACCACTCCCCCTCCATATACACACTCGCTTCACTTCTCTTTTCAACTGCTGCTGTTGGCACCTGAGGCGGCCTTTATATAGAAGCAACGGCGCCCCACTGCGCATGTGCCCTTCGCACGGGGCCTGACGGGACTTGTAGTCCTCTGCCTCCGCAGCCGCAACGCGGACCGCCGAACGACAAACTACAACCCCCCACAAACCACTGCCCGAAAACCGCCAACCGCCCAATTGCAAGCGACGGCGAAAAGCCCACCTCTCCTCCGTCTTGACGAGTAATCCCGCCCACTGTTGGAACGATGCCAGCTGAAAAGCGCTCTCTGTATGATCGCCCCCGCTGTCAATCCAAAGGACGCTGTCCAGGACCGCCCCCTTCAACGCTTTGGGTTTGAATCCAGGAGAAATATCCCTGCGCCGGGCACTGAGGCGACTGTACCACTTTTATAGCGGAGGGGGGAAATATTAAAGAAAAAAAAGTAAACATATAATTACATTTATTAATCATGTGCTCTCTTTATAGAATTCAGCTTCGAACAATTTTACTCATTTATTAACATTTCCAGTGCTCATTTTGTTTCAAATATATATATCTATTTTATTTGTTAATAATAATATCCCTCTATGAAGAGTAAATCAATCTAAACAGTCACGTCGAAGCTGTGAATTGGAATGAAGCGTTTGTTGGGTCCCAGGCGGTTAATATCCGAGTAAAATATTTATTTTATTATCCTTTTTTCTGTTCGCAGAAAAAAAATACAGGCTGTAAAGCTAGACCCGTTATATACCGTCGCTACATTGCACGGGACTGTGTGTTGCCGGCGGAAGGATATTGGCCTGGAACGTTTCTGAGGGGCGAAATGATCAATCGAGCTTAAACCGTCAAAATAAAGTGAAAAAGATAATCAACATGTCAAATACTGGCACAAAACAAAATGGAGGATCTATAGCTTTAAAAACGCACCTTATTTGGCCCAGCAGTTCAGTTCAGACCACGCTGTGTCCCCGTGTAGGTGACCGGACTCCGGGCGCCTTTAACGGACGGCGGAGGAAGCGAGCGGCGGCCTTCCAGAGGCCCACTCACATCTTGGGCTCAGAGCACAAATTACATCTGCACTTCCCCAAAACTTATTAATCAGAACCCTCATTCGAATGATTGTGAAAACTGTCGTTCAAAGCATTATTCCATTCAATTTTTCTTTGTATTTTACTAAATGTAAAATCTAGTTTCCTGTGTACTGATTGCTGATGAAACGAGAGGGAGTTACTTGGTAATAATTTAATCGAGAGATTCAGATAATGTCCTAAATCCAGAATCAAGCTCAAGTTCTGTACGTATGTTGGCTGGAGAGAGTGGACTCATTCTCAGCTCTCCACCATATAATGTTGATTCCGTGTTTCAAGTTTGCTTTCACCATCTCAGCTTTTACTGCCATTTTTGGGACACTGCTGTGCAATTCAAATGACATTCACAGCAAGATGCAATCTATTATTGCAACCATATATTTCGAATAGAAACATGCAATTATCAAATTGAGAGGTTTCAGTGGAAATTAACTGCAAAGATTTACAAGTTCGTTAATAATCACATCTAATTATTTATGTCTTCTAAGTTATTTAGGTATGGTGATAGTTGCTGTGCTCTAGTATGGCAAGGTACAGATCTTTTCTGTCAGAAACTGTTTTTAAAAAAAAATGTATTTATACTATACGGGGAAATGCATAGCCCTCATACATCAAAAACCAATTAATTAAGATGTGCTATAAGATTGACTGCAACATGTTGGTAAGTGAATGATCAGTGTGAGCTAGCAGAGCATGACAGGAAGAGAGGATGAGGCAACACCATGTATATGATTATATATTTTCGGTATGGAGAATACCAAGCAGTTGAACATATTTTTCAAGACTAGCACGATTGTGAGGAGAAGAAGTTGGATGACATTGCTCTCACCATATAATAATGAATACAGTTGAAGGCATTTTATCATTATTATATGGTTCTTTTCTATGTAAGTGAGCTATCAGCATTCACCATCTATTATAGTTACCAATATTTCCTTTGCCATTGCTAAGATGAACACAGATATGCCTTGCCGGTTTATGCTATGACATTAAGAGATTTTTTTCTGGACAATGGTGTTTAACTGAAAAGTAATATATAACTTTTCACATTATCACATATCACACGACATAGCGAAATTGATTATTATTTCATTAATGTGGTACTTTAAAAAAATGTTCTTGGAATGTGAGCAATATGTGTTTATTGACCATCCAGTTCAGGAAAATTTTTATAAAAATGAAGTTTAATATTTTCCCACATAATATGCATTCATTCCCATGGTATCTGATGGGATGCCTCTAAGTAAGATTGCTAATTCATGCCAAATTAGAGACAGTTTTGCACTGCAAGCACAAAGGGCCCTTACAGTCAGCAGATAGAGATCACTTTCATCCCAATAATCTGGGCTGGATTTAAACTCAAGCCCACAGGTGAAAGACTTTGTCGAACCCATCATTTTTTTTTTCAGATTTTAAAAAAAAAATTCGTAGCCAATCTTTCCAATTCTTTGTCAAATCACAAACGCCAGAGGTCACCTTGCACACATCAAGGATCACTCTGCGCCAATGCTCTTAGCCAAAAGGCCGAGAGCCACTGCACCGTTCCTGGAAGTACTGCAATACCAGGTTCGTGCCATGGAGGTGGATGGGTCAGGCCCCCCACACACCAATCCTTGCTGCAGGTGCTTGTAAAAAAAGATTTGCTGAGAAGAAGGGAGTGCAACAACAGCAGGTGTTTTCAATATGAGCAGGTCAAGTATACAGGACTGACAAAGGAAGAACAACAACATCCTCACATGTCCTTCTACAAGTAAAGCTTCATGTAGTCCAAGTGGAAAATGGGCTGGAAAAGAAAAGAAGCTGCTGGACAGAACCCTGAGAAGAGTAGGAAGAAAAGCAGTTGGCATTATCAGAATTTGACTATCGTCAATGAAGGATACCACAAAGACAAACCCCAGCCTACCTGCGTGTTTAACTTTATGAAGAGGAATGCGATGAATGACAGACTTGTACAACTATGCCACCTGACCACCTGGAAGAGATGGCCAGCTTTTGGGAGTTTGTGCAAAGGAACATGGAAGGTGTTAGTCTCTAGAATATTTGGAATATGTATGAACTCCCAATTAGCTTTGTGGAACAGTGAGGGGAAACAATCTATGTTATGATAACGGGTCACAAATTAACTTTAATCTGACGTTGGCATGTATTGTTAATGGTAAGTTGAAGCTTATGATTATTTTTAAAGGATTCGGATGAAAAATTACCTCTAATATTGACAATGCAAAAGAATGATAACTGGAAATCTAATGGTGGAACAAAGGAAGGATATTTAAGCTCAATGCTTTCTTGATGCCATGCTCTGTGTAAGCCCACACATTGGAGTATTAAAGCTGTCCTTCAGTGAACAACAGTAGCTGTGATACCCAGAAGCCTAATCAAGCTTCTTCATCTGTTAGGTACAGCAATTACTGAATCTGAAAGTTGTCGATATGAAGCTGTTGGAAACCTGGTTATCTGAAGGCCTGAATATCTTCAGTGTAGGGAGCAGACTGAGAAAGATAACCTTGGCTGAAGTGTCCGAGTGATACCTAACACTTGGGAGGCTTTACACTCAGTAGCCTCATTGAATCATAAAAAAAGTGACAAATACAGATGAACAGAATTTTGAATCTTGAACATGACTAGAGAAATCAAAGGAGGGGGAAGATTCAACAGTAGTTCCAGTCCGCGGTCAAACAATGATGAAGTTTCTTTACTTTGACCCTGGTAAGAGCTTGTGCCCAGAATCCTAGACAGCTTTTGTTGCATTAAGTATTCTAATTTTGTATTTTACTATTGTAGCATTTCATATTGATGTAACTTATAGTAACAATTAAAATAACTTACAGGTTATATACTGTAAATTGTATTTGAAAAAAAATATTCCCATCACATTGCGCACAATAAATTAGAAGTCATGGGCCTAGAAAATCCATATCTTAACGCTGCGATTTTCCACCCTATTTCTTCAAAAAATTGTGAATATATAATTTTAATGCCCCAAAAAAATCACAAACATAAACACAAAAAAACAAAAGTATTAAAAAAAGAGGGCAGTTAAAAGTGTCTGGAGAGTCCTCCAGATTGGGGGGGGGGGGGGGTGGCTCTTGATCTAATGTTTATTTTGTTCCCTCCCCCCAAAAGAGTTGTAGAGCTGTTGGCCTTCCGCGAGAGGTGGGCGCCGGAGGGACTGGAGTGCATCATCACCCCCGGCAACCAAATTTTAATTTGATTTTATATGTTTTAAAGTTTAATTTGCTTTAATTGCCGGATTTTTAGTGTCCCCCTCCCCTTTTATAGGGGGCACTTGCAAAATATATAATTTTAAAGCCCAAAAAACCCCCACAAAAAAAAACCACAAAAAAAGGGCATTTGAAAAGTGTCTGGAGTGTCCCCCAGATCGGGGGGCACTTGAGTTAATTGTTTAATTTGCAACCAACCAAAAAGAGTTATAGAGCTGTTGGCCTTCTGCGAGAGGTGGGCACCAGAGGGACTGGAGTGCATCATTACCCCCGGCACCCAAATTTTAATTTGATTTTATATGTTTTAAATTTGTTTAATTTGTTTTATTGCTGGGTTTTAGTGTCCCCCTCCCCCTTTATAGGGGGCACTTGTATATATTTGTGGTTTTAGTGCCAAATAAAAGTAAAAAAAACCCAAACAAGCAAAAAAACAACAACAAAAAGGCACTTGTAAACTGTTTGGAGTGTTCCCCCCCCCCCCTCTTTAATAAGGGGGGACTTGATTTAATGTTTATTTATTGTTTTGCAACAAAAGAGTTGTAGAGCTGTTGGCCTTCCGCGAGAGGTGGGCGCCGGAGGGACTGGAGTACATCATCATCCCCGGCAATCAAATTTGAATTTGATTTTATATGTTTTAAAGTTTAATTTGTTTTATTGCCGTGTTTTAGTGTCCCCCTCCCCTTTTATAGGGGGCACTTGTATAATTAGCCTCTCGGTGCCCTAAAAAAAAATCACAAAAAAACCCCCACAAAATAAACAACAAAAAAAACAAAAAAGGGCACTTGAAAAATGTTTGGAGCCCCCCCACAAAGGGGGCACTTGATTTATTGGTTAATCATGTACAACCAAAAGAGTTGTAGAGCTGTTGGCCTTCTGCGAGAGGTTGGCGCCGGAGGGACTGGAGTGCATCATCACCCCCGATAACCAAATTTTAATTTGATTTTAAATGTTTTAAAGTTTAATTTCTTTTATTGTGCCGGGTTTTAGTGTTCCCTCCCTTTAAGCCAGGGGGCACTTGTATAATGTGTGGTTTTAGTGCCCCCCAAAAAAACAAAAAACCCCACAAAAAAAAAAAGGGCACTGTTTGGAGTGTCCCCCCCCCCTCCCCCCCTTAATCAGGGGGCACTTGATTTAACGTTTATTTTTGTTTTGCAACAAAAGAGTTGTAGAGCTGTTGACCTTCCAGGAGAGATGGGCACCAGAGGGACTGGAGTGCATCATCACCCCCAACAACCAAATTGTAATTTAATTTTAAATGCCTAAAGTTTAATTTATTTACTGTGCTGGTTTAGTGCATCCCTCCCCTTTTAGCCAGGGGGCACTTGTATAATTTGTGTTTTTAATGCCTTCAAAATAAACCAAATAAACCCAAAAAACAAGGGGGCACTTGTTTGAAAGTGTTTGGAGTGTCTCCCCCCCCCCCCCCCTTTTAATCAGGGGGCACTTGATTTAATGTTTTATTTTGTTCACAACAAAAATAGTTGTAGAGTTGTTGTGCGGAGGGGAGCGGGCAGGTCGGAAGATCTCGTAGAACTGCTCCTGTCCAGGCAGCAGGCAGTCGATGGGGTCGTTCAGCTCGACTGCCTGCCTCTCTTCCACGGTTAAGTTCGAGCCAGGGTGTCCCTAGAGATGGAGCACATGGTGTTCACCGGTACGTTCACGGCCTTCCGCAAGAGGTGGGCGCCGGAGAGACTGGAGTGCATCATCACCCCCGGCAACCAAATTTTAATTTGATGTTTTTTGTCTAAAGTTTAATTTATTTATTGTGCCGGTTTTAGTGCCCCCCTCCCCCCTTTAGCCAGGGGGCACTTGTATAATTTGTGTTTTGGTGCCCTTGGGGGAAAAAACAAAAAAATATATTAATAAACAAGGGGGCACCTGAAAAGGTTTTGGAGTGTGCCCCCCCCCCTTTAATCAGGGGGCACTTGTTTAAAGTATTGCAACTAAAATAGTTGTAGAACTGTTGTGCGGAGGGGAGCGGGCAGGTCGGAAGGTCTCCTCGTAGGACTGCTTCTGGGCATGGCCAAGGTAGCCATTAACCGGTCCAGGCAGCGGGCAGTCAATGGGGAAGTTCAGCCCGACTATCTGTCTCTCTTCCGCGGTTACGTTCAAGTTAGGATGTCCTTGGAGATGGAGCACACGGTGTCCACTGGTACGCTCGCGGCCTTCTGCAAGAGGTGGGCGCCGGAGGGACTGAAGTGCATCATCACCCCCGGCAACAAATTCTAATTTGATTAAAGGTTTTCGTTAAAGTTTTAAATTGTTAATTTGTGGGTTCTAATGCCCGTGTCAAAAGGGGACACTTGATTTAAGTATCAACAAAATAGTTGTAGAGCTGTTGTTGAGCGGAGGGGATTCCTGTACAGGCTGCTCTTGCACAATCTCCACTTTGCATCCTCGTCTGCTGTCCGGACACGCCATGGCGCACCATCTTGCAGTCCGGAGTAGGCGGGGATCCCTAATGCTCTCTACGCGGGAGTCCTCCCTCTATTTATTGGAGACGTGGCCTGGAGAGTGTTGCACGGGGCAGTCCTGTGCAATCAGTTCTTAAATCGGTTCACGGACTCCCAGGCCGCCTGTAATTTCTGCGGTCTGAAAGAGTCCGCGTGTTCCATGTTTATGTGGAGTGTGTGAGGTTGCAGCCCCCATTCCAATATCTGAAGGGGCTGCTCCTCAAATTCTGTTTGCACTTCAGTCCCACGTTCCTGATCTTTGTGCGGAGGGGAGCGGGCAGGTCGGAAGGCCTCCTCGTAGGACTGCTCCTGGGCATGGCCAAGGTGGCCATTAATTGGCCCAGGCAACCGGCGGTCGATGGGGTCATTCAGCTCAACTGCCTGCCTTTCTTCCGCAGTTCCGTTTGAGCCAAGGTGTCCCTGGAGATGGAGCACGCGGTGTCCAATGGTACGCTCGCAACCTTCCACAGGAGGTGGGCGCCGGAGGGACTGGAGTACATCATCATCCCCGGCAACCAAATTTTAATTTGACCTTTTAATGTCAAAAGTTTAATTTGTTGGTTTTAGTGCCCCTTTAATAATTGTTTCACCAAAATAGTTGTCGAGCTGTTGAAACCAAAATTTTAATTTGATCGTTTAAAGTACACAAAGTTTTTTATTGTTAGTTTGTGTTCTAGTCGTCTTCTTAGGCAGTCCCTCGGAGTCGAGGATGACTTGCTTCCATACTAAAAATGAGTTCTCAGGTGACTGATGAGTCCAATGCGGGGCCTACAGTCTCTGTCATAGGTGGGGCTGAGAGTGGTTGAAGGAATGTGTGGGTGGGGTTCTTGGGTTGCCGTACGCTCCTTCCACTGTTTACACTTGACTTTAGCTTGCTCCCGACATAGAGACTCCCCCACTTTGCGTGGTCTTAAGCCAGGGATTCCCAGGGTGTCGGTGGGAATGTTGCACTTTTTCAAGGAGACTTTGAGGGTGTCCTTGAAGTGTTTCCTCTGCCCACCTGGGGCTCACTTGCCGTGTCGGAGCTCCGAGTAGAGTGCTTGTTTTGGCAGTCTCGTATCGGGCATGTGGATAATGTGGCCCACCCAACGGAGCTGATCGAGCATGGTTAATGCTTCGATGCTGGGGCTGTTGGCCTGAGTGAGAACGCTGACGTTGGTGCGCCTATCCTGCCAATGGATTTGCAGGATCTTGCGGAGGCACTTCTCCAGTGATACTTCTCCAGTGCTTTGAGGTGCCTGATGTACATAGTCCATGTCTCTGAAGCATATAGGAGGGTGGGTATCACTATTGCTCTGTAGACCATGAGCTTGGTGCCGGGGTTGAGGTCCTGGTCTTCAAACACTATCTTCCTCAGGCGACCAAAAGCTGCACTGGCACACTGAATGTGGTGTTGGATTTCATCATCGACATCTAACCTTGTTGACAGTAGGCTCCTGAGGTATGGAAAATGGTCCACATTGTCCAAGGCCTTATCGTGGATTATGATAATCGGGGAGCAGTGCTGCGTGGCGGGGGGATAGGTTTGTAGAGGACCTTTGTCTTACAGATGTTTAGTGTAAGGCCCATGCTCTCATACATTTCGGTAAAGTGTTGACGATGGCTTGGAGTTCGGCCTCCCAGTGTGTGCAGACGCAAGCGTCGTATGCATACTGTAATTCAGTGACGGAGGATGGAACGATCCTGGATCTGGCCTGATGGCGGCGGAGGTTGAACAGTTTCCCATTCTGTAGGCTAGCTCCACTCCAGCGGGGAGCTTACTGAGGGTGAGATGGAGCATTGCAGCAAGGAAGATTGAAAAGAGCCTTGCTTGACCCCGGTCCGAACGTGTATTCGGTCTGTGGTGGATCCGTTGGTCTGGATCACGGCATGCATGTCATTGTGAAGCAGGCGAAGGATGGTGACAAACTTTTGAGGGCAGCCGAATTTGAGGAGGACGCTCCATAATCTCTCACGTTTGACAGTGTCGAAGGCCTTGGTGAGGTCAAAGGTGGTCATGTACAGGGGTTGGTGCTGTTTCTCTTGGATTTGCCGCGTGGTGAAGATCATGTCCATGGTGCCCTTTAGTAGGTGGAATCCACATTGCAACTCTGGGAGGAGCTCTTCAACCACAGGGAGAAAGGCGATTGAGGAGGATTTTTGCGATGACTTTCCCTGTGGCAGACTGCAGGGAAACTCCTCTGTAGTTACTGCAATTGGACTTGTTGCCTTTCTTGAAGATGGTCATGATTACCATGTCTCTGAATCCCCTGGCATGCTCTCCTTCCAAATGAGAGAAATGAGATCATGTATTCGCGCCAATAGTGCTTCTAGTGTTCTTTTAATAAGGGGGTACTCGGCTTTGTCTGTTTACCTAAAATAGTTGTAGAGCTGTTGAAACATAATTTTAATTTGATTTGTTAAGGTTCCCTTAAAGTTTGTGTTAATTTGTGGGTACTAGTGCCCTTACGAAAGTTATAATTTAAAATAGTTGTAGAGCTGTTGAGTTGGGAGCGGCTTAGCCAGTCGTGTGATGGTCACAAGACTCAATAAAACCCCAGCCAGGTGGGTTCAGGGGATCCACGATGAGGCAGGTGGTTGTGGGCCTGGTGGATGAACTGGTAACGTATAGTGTTATAGTTAAACCTTTGCTAATAAACCAACTAGTTCTTAATAGCAATGTGTTGCTATGAATTCTTAAGCAAAGAACCCATGAAGCAAATGCATTACACAGATCATGACGTCAATTGGTGTGCAATGCTTGATTTGACGCTACGACTGCTATTTTCGGCGATACGTCGTAATGCCCTCTCCAAACCACACACGACACACAGATGAATGTGCATGTAGCAGCACTGCAGAGACGCTGCTTAAAGGAACACACATCTTTCAGGTAAGTTTGGATTTCAGCTTTTGGACCTTTTAAAATATTGCATTGAAGTATAGGTGCAGCATCGAGAACCCAGAACCCTCAGGACCGAGGCCGTTCCGGATTCCGGGCTTTTCCTGACTTTCGATCGTCTTTTTGATGTCACGAATCCGGAAACAGTGAGCCCAGGTTCGGGTATTTCTGAATTTTGGAACATCAGAAAAGGGGTGGAGTGGGGGGTGGTAGGTGGGGTGCCGCCGAGGAGAGAGGATCGGGGGGTGGGCCGCCGAGGTGAGAGGGTCAGGGCCCTGCCGAGGAGATGTTCGGGCCGGCTGGTGAGGAAGGGTTCGGGCAGGCCAGCAAGGAGGCCCCGAGATAAGGGAAGTGGCGGCGGATCAGGATTACGGAACATTTTACGGATTCTGCATGACCCTGCCACCGATCATTCTGGAACATTCCGGATTCCGGAACGCTGGATTTTTGACACTACACCTGTAGTGGCTTTGTGTAATGCATTAAAAAAGTTGTTAAAAGTGTGCAGGGAGTGCTGCTGGATGCTTGAAAGGCTTGCAAGACAGACAATGCTGGAAATACTCAGCAGGTCAGGCAGCTTCTGTGGAGTGAGAAACAGAGCTAATGTTTGAGGTCCAGTTGCTGCCTGACCTGAGTATTTCCAGCATTTTCTGTTTTTTTAAAATCAGATTTTGCTTTTGCTTTTGAGAAGATCATTTTCTCACAGTCCTGGAGGCACATGGAGATGAAGCAGAGGTAGCAAAAAGGACAAGCTACTTGCAGAGGGAAGATGAAGAAGCAGAAGCAGAAATGGAAGAAAGAATACAACCCAGACAGCCCTTGTCTGGGATTGAATCATCTGCCTGTAGTACCAGTGACCAAATCCCACCTTTCAACTTTAGTCCCACACCATACCTTCCTTCTGTTACTGACCATCACAGCGTCCTCTTGACCACAATGCTGAAATAGAAGCCACAACAAAGAAAACTTTCCAATACAACTTTATCCATATATCCATCCAATATGACATCAAGAAATCAACTAATCACCCTTGTCCATTCCCTTGTGTGTGCCTTTGCTTCTCCTACTGATGTCACGCAGTGCTACCCCAATTGTTGCAGCATGGTGGAAGGCTGCTGACTTTCAGGTGGGAACACTGCAGATGGCCTTGCAGGATGACCGAGGAGCTGGTGGCTGGAAGTGTGAAGTTGAGTGACAGTGTTCCTTCTTCACTCTCCTCTCCTTCTTGGTCAACTATTGGCTGGGCAGGCTGGATTTCTGAAATGAGGAAGGTACAATAATCATCATCATAGGCAGTCCTTCGAAATCGAGGAAGACTTGCTTCCACTCTAAACGTGAGTTCTCAGATGATTGAACAGTCCAATACGGGAATTACAGTATCTGTCACAGGTGGGACAGACAGTTGTTGAAGGAAAGGGTGGGTGGGAAGACTGGTTTGCCGCACGCTCCTTCCGCTGCCTGCGCTTGCTTTCTGCATGCTCTCGGCGACGAGACTTGAGGTGCTCAGCGCCCTCCCGGATGATCTTCCTCTCTCCACTTAGGGTGGTCTTTGGCCAGACACTCCCAGGTGTTGGGGATGTTGCATTTTATCAAGGAGGCTTTAAGGGTGTCCTTGAAACGTTTCCTCTGGCCACCTAGGGCTCGCTTGCAAACGGCACAATAATAAGGTTGTGGTGCGGGGAGAGTGGAAAAGGATGCGCAACTTGTACATCAGAAGAGATTGTGGGATGAGGGGGACGTGGAATAAGGAGGATATCATATGAACATACCAGCATCTTGTATTCTGTCAGCCCTGCCACTGGCCAAGGGCTCAGCCATACCCATGCTAAGAATGGCCAGCACCGTCTCTTCCAAGGGGGTGAGGTGAAGCTAGGAATGTGAGATAGAGATTGTTGGTAGGTGAGTGAATGGCGGGGGGAGGGGGGAATGGTCAAGCATTGAGCAATGTGAGGCTAATGATGCAGTTGGTAGGAGACGGCTTTTGAAGATGCATTCACTGACCTTGTCCCTGGTCTGAGGTCATAAAACTTCTTTGGGCACTGGAGTCAGGTCCTGGGGGCAATACTGCTGGCAGCGATGCCTTGGTGATCTGGTCCTACATCCTTCTTTCTGGAGAGCTTCCTGGCCCCCTGCAGGTAGAAGACCTCTCTTCCAATGTTGACCCCTTGCTCAAAGCTGGAGTGCTGCGTACGAGACTCTGGGTGTCCTTAATGGCCTGTTGAGCCATTTGTGTTAGTGCTGAAGCAATTTTACCTTTTTTTACATGGGGAAGGCAGTTCAGCTTTTTGGAAAAGCAAAAAAATTCGCAAAACCCTTCAACATGAGGAGAGAAAACATAAGAAATAGGAATAGGAGTAGGCTATTTGGCCTCTCAAGCCTGCTCCGCCATTTAATAATATCATTGCTGATCTGATCATGGACTCAGCTCCACTTCCCTGCCCGCTCCCCATAAACCTTTATTCCCTTATCCATAAAAATCTGTCTATCTCCGCCTTAAATATATTCAATGGCCCAGCCTCCACAGTTCTCTGGGGCAGAGAATTCCACAGATTTACAACTCTCAGAAGAAATTCCTCCTCAACTCAGTTTTAAATGGGCGGCCCCTTCCGAGACTATGCTCCCTAGTTTTAGTTGAGGGGAAACATCCTCTCTGCATCTATCTTGTCGAGCCCCCTCAGTATCTTATATGTTTCGATAAGATCACCTCTCATTCTTCTGAACTCCAATAAGTATAGGCTCAACCTACTCAACCTATCTTCATAAGTCAACCCCCTCATCTCCGGAATCAACCTTGTGAACCTTCTCTGAACTGCCTCCTGCAAGTATATCCTTCCTTAAATATGGAGACCAAAACTACAGGCAGCACTCTAGGTGTGGCCTCACCAATACCCTGTACAGTTGTAGCAGGACTTCTCTGCTTTTATAAGCCACCCCTTTGCAGTAAAGGCCAACATTCCATTGGCCTTCCTGATTACTTGCTGTACCTGCATACGAACTTTTTATGTTTCATGCACAAGGTCACCCAGATCCCTCTGTACTGCAGCACTTTGCAATTTTTCTCCATTTAAAAAATAATTTGCTTTTTTATTCTTTCTGCTAAAGTGGATACCCTCACATTTTCCCACATTATTCTCCATCTACATTCTACGTCAACTCAGAGAAACCTATTGATGGCTGCTAGAATTTATGCAAACTACACATGCTCAGAATGTAGTTGGTAACTCCCTTCAACTGTTCCGGGTAAAAAAATTCAGTATAATGCTTTTGGAACAAAAGTTACATGAGGAATTACAACCAGTTAAAATTGTCCTCCCCTTTGCCATCAAACTCTCCCTTCCACCGCTGCAAAGCAAGTTTGTAGACTGTTCCTCCCAAAACAGACGATTTCAGCTCCCTTCTGCATAGCAAGACTTTGGCCTCTTATTCCCTTTAACGAACAAGATTACAATCCCTTCTCTCCTCCAGCTGGCTGCAGTTCCCATTTCAGCCCAATCCCCCTACTGGCTGTAGTTGCCTCAGAGGCTACCCTTGCCCTGTAAATGAGAAACCTAACACATTTATTATAACCCCTTGCCAAAATTGGTCTGTGATTCTTCAACGATCACCAAAATAAGATGAGGTTTAAAAATATATATATAATTTTACATAGCACGCTTGTGGGACCAGGAAGGGCAGATGCGCTTTTCCTGGCTCCACAGCCCTCCTGAGGGCTGCTGCCGGCCTGCAATTGCATCTCCCACCCTAATTTTCCTTTCACCCCGGCACTAAATTGAGGGCTGCTATTGGTAAGGCAGGCAGCCTGAAATTCAAACCAGCAGAAAGAAGAGCTATCTGGAGGCTTGACAGTTGCTGCTGGCAAATCACTCACATTATTTAGATGAGACCCAGAGCTCAATTTTGGGCTAGCTTCAGGCTTCCTGGTTCGGGCACATGTTGCGCCTGCATCACCGCCTTTGTGTGCAAAACTGGGCACAAATTAAATTACACCCCTGTATGTTTATTGTTCACAAACAATGATGTTAACAAAATATTTTAATACTTCAGTGGAAAGATGTATGCAACTTGTATATTTGAAATAAGAGGAACTTTAGTTGTTGAATTATTATGGTTATGATTATTTAGACCTTTTAACTTGTACACATTCTTCACATAGCACATGCATATGATCTTAATAAGTCCTAGTTCCTCGTTGGATTTTGGCTTTCACTCGGCTATCAGCGATCTGCAATTTTTTATGTTGGAAGGTCTGAATTTCACTATTTTCAGATGTGATAATTCACTGTCAAAATTTTAAAACAATGGATTCCACAAGTGACATAGTTGATTTACAATAAGATGTGATGGGTAATGAAAAGAAAAATAAACCCAAGTGAAGTTATAGTGTGAAATCAGTAGAATCATTGCCGCAGCAGTTGTGTGAACTGCCCTAAATCACTAGCTGAAGCAATCTACACAACCTGAATAATTGCCATTTAATAGGCTGCAACTCACACGGTTCAAGAATAATACTGACAGTATGACAAGGTGTTACTTTTTCTTTAGTTTAGGGGAAGACCTCAGAACGCAATTGAGCTGAGGGAGGCATCATAGTAATGAAAGGTCCTACAACTAAAAAATGATTTAAGACAAATAAGTTGCACATTAAAGATTAATCCTTAGAATCCTAATCTCAACATAATTAAACCATGTTACTCAAAATAATAACTTCCAGGAAAATACACGAATGGTCTGAGCATTTTGACCTGGCTTCCACTACCTGTGGATCTCACAGCAGGTGCTGCACTTTCAAGCTGCAGGACCTGAACTTTTAAACTGGATTATGCAATCATGATGGTCTTTCCTGACAGATTTGATGTGAACTAATTAAACCCATTTCGCATAATGTAAGTTAGTCAGTTGAACTCAGTTAATTGTCACACTTGTGTGGGCTGGCACTAGATGTCAGTGGCTTAGTGACGTCACCCCAGCTGTTTGTGATAGTTTCCTTTTGCCTTTTTAAACAATATAAAGCACTATCAGTGCAATAATCAGAATATTTAGTCCCTTCCTGTGAAATGTGATTATTTTCACTTGTGTTGCTGACTCATTCTCTACGTGATCATTTCTGAGTTTTATCATCAGTCTCATGAATAGAAAATAATTTAACCGGGACTGACTGATCACTCTTTATATTCCTTCTTCTGAAAAGGGAAGTATTGCTTTTAAAAGTTACGCGTTTCTTGGTTGATTTAAATTCCTATATCCTCTTTCAGTGCTTTTCTAGTTGTGTTTGTCCTGTCAATACCCAGTGTTCTTGCATTCGGTTCCTCATCTAACCTCTTTATTTTTTTCTTTCTTAAATCTCTGGGGCAGGTACATCACTGCCACACATTCATTGACTCCTTGATTTTCAATCATTGTGTTTTTGCTGTTCTTGGTTTCTATTCTTTATTTTGAAAGGCGTAGGTATCTAGTGGATGAGGTGGGTAGATCATAGCCAAAGGGAATTCCCTTCATGTCAGCTAATCATTTAGGGAATTCCCGTGGCTAATGTCATTCCATACTATCACCCTAAAATGAATATTTCCATTGAAGCCCTGTGTTTTCCCCTTTAACTCCCCCTCCCCTGAAGGATATGATTCATTCTACAATACAGTTCCACAGGGGTGGCCCTATCTCTGGTACTTCACCCACTTGGCTATTTACCTATGTATGAGATTTGGCAATGCATGTCAGCCACTTATTTGACTAGGCAAAATCACAGCAACCCTGATCCTGTCCTCACCTGTGGATATATTTTCCAGTCACACAGGCCGATGGTACAAGGGTGGAACAATTGCTAGGGTACTCGAAAATCTGCTTCAGATCCACACAGCCAGATCTGTGCCACTTTCGTGTCGAGTGTGACTTTACAGTGGTTTTGCTGAAAAGGAGACATAGCTTTATTTAAAAATTATGCTAGCAAGTCCAAATTTTTTAATCAATCAAAGCTCAAGACATTAAAGGTTTCCCCAAATACGTCACTGAAGTGCACCAGCCAATCTTTGCATGACTAGCTGAGCACGCCATTAGACTCTCCAGTTTGGTCAGTTAACTCACTAGCAGCACATGCTACCAAAATGAGTTATTTTGCAAGTGGCATCTTAGGGTTACTTTTATATGTTGCATCTGAGCCTTGTTCCTCACAATTGTCTATTCAACTATCTTCCAGTGGAACAGTTCATGTACAGAAGGGAGCAGCATGCATTCATAGGAATGGTCTAAATTTAGGATTCTTAACAATGAAACATTGGGTTTTGACAAGAGAACTAATGGCTTCTCTTGTCAATGAATTAAAAAAAATAGTGCAGGGAGCTTATTTTAAGCATTATATAACTAGCACAAAAAGAATACTTACAACTCTTCCCTAGGATTAGAATTTATCATATATCACACCCCCGCCTCACCGCACCAAATGACTATGGCCGGGATTTTGCTCACCTTGGCGAGTCCAGTGCAGGCGATGTCCGTGGTGGGTCGCGGCCCCGCTGCTGGCTCCATCCCACTCTGGAAAATGAATTTAAGTTGATAGGGCTTGTTAAGCCCGGACCAATTAGAGGAAGCGGGTCTGGTGACGTCATTCATAACGCGTCATCAACCGGTTTCCTTAAAGGGACCATGGCTGACTTTCTTTTGACATTTGTGCTGTCAGTGTTCTACAGCAGTGAAGCGCTGCAAACACTGAATCACTGCGCAGAGGTGCAGGGCTGCACCCAAGTTCTCCCATGACTCCCTCCATGTGCTTATGGAGGGAGTCACAGCCTGCAGGAAGGTCCTCTTCCTTTCCCATGGGTGGAATAGACCTCCCCAGGAGACCAACACAGCCTGGTTGCACATTGCAGAGGGGGTCACAGGCAGGGATGTCGTCAGGTGAACCTGGGTGCAGTGGCGCAAACCTTTCAATTATCTCATTGGATCATGAAACATTAGTACACAGCCACACTCGCCTTCATCCTCCTGCGCCTCTCATCACATCCCCATCACTCTGCCTTCCCTACCCTACTCTTGCACATCCTTACACCAACTTACCTTGCACCTCCACCCATCCCTCTCTATCTGCATTGTCACATCCCCATCTCACTAGCCACCCCTCCCACTCACCCTCATCCTAGTGCAATCATACCAACGAACAACACATAAGTGTAGCCACATGGCAGTTTTATCCAATGTTCATGTAAAGTTTCTGTTAATGTGCTGTCAAACATTGAAACTTTTATTTTAAACACTGCATTCTTGGACAGATTTGGGTGCACCTTTGGAAGTGGCTTCATGAGTTGCAGTGAATGATGAGACATAAAGGTACACCCTGCAATGGTGGTGAGTATGAAAGGAATGGCTTGGACATTGTAGGGATGCTTTATGGTGTTAGTGTGGGGTGGTGCAAATCTGGTGCATCATGTGGCAGCCAAGGTGCACAGCGTCAAGTAAAGTAAATCTGGCCATGGTGAGGCTATCCCTGGCCTCCCAGGCAGCAATGCCCTCTGTCCTGTGCAACATCAGGTGATTGCGGAGAAGGTTGGTGGTGTTGTTGGTGTTGGGGCTGATCGTGGTCAGATTCTGAGGACCAAGGTGAAACAGTATAAATGGTACCCATGCTGTTAGAATATATGGCAGGTGAAACTGAAATGACAGAAGCAATTTGTCACTGGTGAGAGAGGTTGTTCCAATAGGGTGACACTGGATGGGGAGTGTGCTTCAAACACTTGCAGCCTGCATAAAGCTCAATCTGGTTCAAATGGAGCAATCAGCAGCTTCTGTGCTTGGAAAGTGATCAATTGTGAGGTGGGAGCTTTTATAGTACATTTCAAGTTGCCCTCTAATTAGCTGATTCAATGGCCATTCAACTCCCGCCTCAGGTTAACAGACATGATCCACAAGCAGCTTGGATCCCGTGGGTGAGCAGTTAAAGTTAAAAGGTTAGGTTAAAAGCATTATTAAGGGGCTGTCAACAACCCAATAATTGGTTTAATTGGGTCGCCAGCCTCTGTGGGTCGGGTCAGATCAGAGATCCCGCTGTCAAAAAAAAATCAAATTTCCCACCTGACCCGTCACCGATTCCGCCCGCTGACCCCCCCCAGAAAATTCCAGCCTATGTGTATGGTCAACAGAAGGCACTGAGAGAGTGGAAAAAATTGTTAGTATCTTTGGCAGCGATAATGGGATTATTGAATGACTTTGACAAGTATAGAAATATTGTGTCCAGTGACCATAAACATTACTAGAATTTAGAAATATGTCAGGACTTGGAGATAATCCAGATACTGACCAAACATATTAAGAGCATGGGATCTATTTGAACCTGGAGGAAATGTAGCTGACAGTGGCAGGTAGGTCAAGGTAGACACTTCCCACATATTCTTTCACAATTAGATGTGTAAACATGAGCAAAGGAGAACTTGATAAGAGAGAAATGAACCCTGCCAACAGGTACAAGGAAACAATTGTCTCCCTGCCTGGATGGTTTTGTAAGTTTTCAGCTCACATGTAGTGATGCTGAAATAAACACAAATACTACAGTAATAAAGCTTGCTCCTGTTTACTAGCAAGTAACACAAAAATAAATTGTAAAAGCTTCTACAAGTATGTAAAAAGAAAGAGATTTACAAAGTAAATGTGGGTTCCTTACATCAGAGATGGAAAGAATTATAATGAGGAATAAGGAAATGGCAGAGACATTAAACAAATACTTTGCTTCTGTCTTCACGGAAGAAGATGCAAAAAACATTTCTTAAATAGTGGGGAACCAAAGGTCCAGTGAGAATGAGGAACTTAAAGAAATTAGTATTAGTAAAGACTAATGGGGGGAGGGAATTCAGGAGTGCCCCCCTTGGGCCAGGTGCCAGACGCTAATGATTTTCAACTTAAAATAAATTTGGGGTTTGCACGCCAGGAAGGAAGTGGAGTACTAAATCAAGCACTGCACTTTCTTCCTGGAGCGCAACAGGACGCAGGCCGGGTGGTAATTGTGCAGTGCTGCTGCATTTGGAGGCTTCTTCCGTCCCTTAAAGGGAAGGGCTGTCGCTGCAGGCTCTGCATTGGAAACACTGACCTGGTCCCTGACGGCAGCCCCGATCCAGCCCGATGCACTGCAGCAGAGTGCCAGGCTGATCGATCGCGGCCGAAGAGGAAGCAAAAAAATTTGAAAACTACCATGTTAAAAATATTTTACTTACCTCAGCTACTTCCCTTTTAAGTTTCGCCCCTGAAGTGCCCAGCCTCCCGAACAACGCCTCCTGCAGAGAAAGCAGGAGAGAAAGCAGGATAGGGGTACTGAGGTGAATGATCAGCCATGATGTTATTGAATGGTGGTGCAGGCTCGAAGGGCCGAATGGCCCACTCCTGCACCTATTTTCTATGTTTCTATGCAGCTGCCAGTGTTTTCTCCCGGCGCTGCTGCAAGGGGTGGAACTGAAGTTCGGGTCCGGGGCGCTACCAGGGCGATGTACACGGCGATGACTTCTCAATCTCGAGGCGAAGGAGATTGGGTGCAACATCCTACCACTGCCGCAAACCTCGTGCATCTCGCCGCGCCCGGTCGATAAGTGGTTAGTACCCTGTTATCGCCCCCTGGAGGCGATAACTGGAGGTACTAAGGAGGCCAATTTCTAGGCCATAGTACTGGAGAAATTAATGGGACTAAAAGCTGACAAATCCTCTGGTTCTAAAAGAGTTGGCTGAAGAGATAGTGAATGCATTGGTTTTGATCTTCCAGAATTCCCTAGATTCTAGAGCAATCCCTGCGGATTGGAAGGTAACAAATGTAACCCCGCTATTCAAGAAAGAAGTGAAAGAGAAAACAGGGTACGATAGATCAGTTAGACTGACATTAGTAGTAGGGAAAATGCCAGAATCTATTATTAGGGACATGGTAATAGGACAATTAGAAAATCATGATATGATTGGGCAGAGTCAACACGGATTTATGAAAGGGAAATCGTGTTGGGGAAATCGAGTCTGACAAATCGAATAAGAGTTTTTTGAGGTTGCAGGGTAGATAAGGAGGAACCAATGGATGTAGTATATTTGGATTTTCAGAAAACATTTGATAAGTTGCCACACAAGAGGTTATTGCACAAAATTAGGGCTCATGAGATTGGGAGTAATATATTGGCATAGATTGAGGATTGATGAAAACAGAGAGTAGGAATAATTGGGTCATTTTCGGGTTGGCAGGCTGTAACCAGCAGGGTACCACAGGGATACGTGCTTGGGCCTCAGCTATTTACAATCTATATCAATGACTTAGATGAGGGGACCGAGTGTAATGTATCCAAGTTTTCTAACGATACAAAGCTAGATGGGAAAGCAAGTTGTGAGAAGGATGCAAAGAGGCTGCAAAGGGTTATAGACAGGTTAAGTGAGTGGACAAGAACATGGCAGTTGGAGTATAATGTGGAATGTGAAATTATCCATTTTTGTAAGAAAAATAGAAAAACAGACATTTTTTAAAATGGTGAGAGAATGGGAAATGTTGATATTCAGAGGGACCTGTGTGTCTTTGTACACAAATCACTGAAAGTTAACATGCAGGTACAGCAAGCAATTAGGAAAGCAAATGGTATGTTAGTCTTTATTACAAAAGGAGGAAAGAAATCTTACAATTATACAGGGCCTTGGTTGAGACCACACCTTATACAGTAGGGATATTCTTGCCTAGAGGGAGTGCAACAAAGGTTTACCAGACTAATTCCTGGGATGGGGGGATTGTTCTATGAGGAGTGATTGAGGAGATTAGGCCTATATTCCATCGAATGAGAGATGATCTCATTTGAGGAGAAACTTCTTCACCCAGAGAGTGGTGAACCTGTGGAATTCTCTACCACAGAAAGTTGTTGAGGCCAATTCACTAAATATATTCAAAAAGGAGTTAGATGTATCCTTACTACTAGGGGGATCAAGGGGTATGGCGAGAAAGCAGGAATGGGGAACTGAAGTTGCATGTTCAGCCATGAACTCATTGAATGGCGGTGCAGGCTCGAAGGGCCGAATGGCCTACTCCTGCACCTATTTTCTATGTTTCTATGTTTCTATGAAACATAGAAAATTCTTACAGGGCTTGACAGGGAAGATGCTAGGAAGTCTAGAACTAGGTTACAGTCTCAGAATAAGGGGGTCAGCCATTTTGGATAAGGAGAAATGTCTTCAATCAAAAGGTTGCGAATCTTTGGAATTTTTTTACTTCAGAGGGCTGTGGACGCTCAGTCGTTGAGTATATTTAAGACAGACATCGATAGATTTTTATATATTAAGCAAATCAAAGGGATGTGGAGATAGTGCGGGAAGGTGAGTTGAGGTAGAAGATCACCCATGATCTTATGAATGGCGCAGCAGGCTCGAAGGGCAGAATGGCCTACTTCTGCTCCTATTTCTTATGTTCTTGTGTATCAGGGGTTACTATAATATTAATCCAATACAACTAAAAGGGACATTCAAAACAAAATTTTAGCCCTGAAATTCCTGGGGCTGGAGAGGATGTCATTCGTATTTCTGCCTGGGGCGGAACATGAACTTCATTTACATTGGACTTTTAAATTCCGATCAGAAGGGCGTTGGGCAGATTTTCTGCCTGCTCCCCACTATGTCAAAGGGGTGTGGCAGGGGAGCGCCCAGGCTTCCCAAATAACTTTATGCTGTTGAAAGATATCAGCAGAACTCATGCCAATTGGGACTTGGCATGAAGCCTTTGACACCTTCTAATGGACCCGAACATTTAGTAGAATAAGATATTTAATCCCAGAGGGGAGCAATTACCTTCTGTAATCAATTGGATCCAGTGGAGCTGAAGATTGTAACATAAAATCGCTTTCTTCAGCCCATTTAGACCTCAGGAGAACTCCACTTTGCCCCAGAGAGGAGGATCAGCTCAGGTTGGGGCAGCCATTGCTGCTGTGCCCTTGTAGGCACTGGTGGTTTGCCCAGGCTATGCAAATTATGCTGTCCTTGGGATTTGATATGGGGTTTCTGGCCTTGGGCAAGGTCAGGCAGTGATTCTGCTCCTTCATGCTTATGCAGCATGGCAGGGCCCCAGGAGTTACCAGGCCTTTGTAACTTGTCCTGTCATCTCAGTTTTCCCTTTATTCTACCTGTCCTTTCTTAACTGATCTTTTCTAAGCCTTTCTCCAGCTCCCCCCCCCCCCCACCACAAAGGTAACTTTCTCTTACCCTGCTTCTTCTTCCTGCAGACTCCCACTGTCCATTTTCAAGGTGGAGGCAGTTTTTAAAAATAGTGTTTTTATTGTCTGAACAATAGCTTTATAGGCTATTTTTGTCCGGCCATATTGAAAATTAATGATAACCGCTCAATCTTTTAGGATTATGTGTCAGAGCACAAACAAAGCAGCCAAGTTCATTGGCAACTCCTCGAGCCTGCAGTGTTGCAACGGTTAATAGTCTTGGCTGGTCGTGGAGGGCAAAGGTGTTGGCGAAGGCTGAGGGAACTGAACAGATAGCATCAATAATGGTCTCGATCTAATACAGAGTATAATGTACTTTGATTGATTTCAATGAAAACAAACCAAGAATGATTTGCTCACCAACATGGGTCGGAGTTTTCAAGTTTAAAAAAAAAATGAAATTTCACAATGAAACATTCTTGGCATTATTTTTTCTACTTTATAACATTCATCACAGATTTATTGGGTTAAAAATGCACCTTGGATGATAGCAAAAAAACAACCAGAATCGGATGCCCTGCCGCTGCACAATATTCAGTTCTATTGAAGGGGCGATCAATACGGTACCAAGATGAATTCACAACCCACTATGTCTTTGCCCTGTAGTTTGGTGATGAGCAACAGCATTATGTCACAGAAATACCGTGTGCAGGTGGCATTGTCTTCCCAGGAGTGCAAGAGAGGCTTAGCTCACAAGCACTGTGAGTTATGAAGATCCAAAGTTGAGGCTAGCTCCCTCAGCTTCCGCCAGCAACTTTGTCCTCCTCAATCTTCCCAACTCTGACCTCACAACATTATGACCTTCATATCAGCCCTCACTGGACTCATCTCTCCCAAGAAGCCCACATCCTGTTTCCTTGACCTCTCCTCACTCAGCCTCTGACTACTCAGCTGCTCCTTTTCAACTCAATGCTCTCTGACATCATCAACCGTTCCTTCTCCTCAAGCTTTTTTCCTTTCACTTTTGAAATGCCATAATCTGCTCTTTCAAAAGTCTACTTGTTCCTTTAAAACACCCATCCTTGACCCTTATGTCCTCTCAAACTACCACCCTTCCCTAACTCTCATTCAGATTCTGGAAGCTGTACTTGCCACTCAAATTTGTGTCCAACTCTTTCACCATTCCGTTTAAACCCCATCACTCTAGCTCTGTCCCACCCACAGCACCAACACCCAGGTCAAAGTCACCTACAACATTCCGTGTGCCTGTGACCATGGTGCATTATCCCTCCTTGACATCTCTGCAGGCTTCATTATGTTCAACTACACCATCCTCCTCCATCAACTCTTGTTCTGTCTGCACGCTCCGCTCTTCCAACTCTGGTTTACTATGCATTTCATCCATCAGTGACAGAAACTTCAGCTATCTTGCTCCATATTCTAGAGTTCCCTCCCTAAATACTTGCACCCCTCTATTTCTCTGCTACTTTAAAAAGTTTTCCATAAACCTATCTCTGCAGCAACATCTTTGGCCACCTACCATAATCCCACTCCTACTCCTGCCAGGTCTGATCCTGCACTGTGAAGCGCTTTGGGACATTTTGTTTAGTTAAAGGCTTGTATAAATGCAAGTTGTTGTTTCCTAGTGAAAGAACACTAGTAATGCAATAGCTGGAATAAAATTCTATTTAGTCTATGAGCAATGGGCTGGTATATAAAATCATTATGGAAAAGTTGCACCGTATGGATTGTTGAGCAACATTTCAGAATTTTGTAATATTTTTATATTAATCACATAGTTGATGGAGGAGTAAATTGTTTAAACGTTGAAAGAGTGCACTTTTTGTCCCCTCAGTTAGCACCTGATTCATTTGGCCCCTCGAGCCTGCTTCGCCATCCAATAAGATAATGGCTGATCTACCTCAACTCCACTTTCCTGCACTATCCTCTTATCCCTTGATTCTCTTAATATTCAAAAATCTATCGATCTTTGTCTTGAATATACTCAATGACTGAGCATCCATTGCGTAGAGAATTCCAAAGATTCACAACCCTCTAAGTGAATAAATTTCTCCTCATCTCAGTCCTAAATGGCCGACCCCCTTATCCCTCAAAGGACAATCCCCCCATCCCAGGAATCAATCTGATGAACCTTCATTGCACTCCCTCAATGGCAAGTATATCCTTCCTTAGCTAAGGAGACCAAAACTGTACACAATACTCCAGATGTGGTCTCACCAGAGCTCTATATAATTGCAGTAAGACATCTTTACTCCTTAACTCAAATCCTCTTGTAATAAAGGCCAACATACCATTTCCTTTCTTAGTTGCTTGCTTGTACCTGCATGTTAACTTTCAGTGATTCGTGTACATGGACATCCAGGTCCCTCTGAACACCAACATTTCCCAATCTCTCACCGTTTAAAAAATATTCTGTTTTTCTATTTTTCCGACCAAAGTGGATAACTTCACATTTCTCCACATTATATTCCATTTGCCATGTTCTTGCCCACTCACTTAGCTTATCTTGTATTCAACTAGAAAGGACAAGATTAATTGATTAATAAATAAACCATGATTTCATCAAAGATGTCTTTGAAAAACACTTTTGCATAATTTTCCAAAATTATTTTAATGTGAAATTTCATTAATATTTTAATAAATTGAAAAAAAAGATATTGCTCTTGAGATTATGCAAAGTATAGGGTACAGGGTACTAACATTAATCTATATGTCCGAGTGATGATTTAACCCACATTTTGTTAAATTCTAGGACCAAGAATTAATTTTCTCATGGCCAACCAACAGAACAACTGTCTCATATTAATTTTCAGGGAGCCACCATAAGCACAATGGGAATTATGGACTCTTTCTGTGCTGTAAATTTCTGATTGTATTAAGTGGAAACATGTTACGCATAGCACATGCATATGTAGAGAAACTGAACCAGAATCTCACTCGTGGTCCAGTTCGTTAGCCAGATAGCCTGATGGGCTCAAGTTTCGGCCTGAGTTGCTCCTATTTTTTTGGAGCAACTAGTTTAGAATGGAGCATCTTAGAAATTGCAATTCTCAGCATTTAGTTTGCTCCAGTTCTAGTGAGTTAGAATTGTTTCATTTTAGAACAGATTTTTTTTTCAAAAGGAGCCGTGTCCAGCCACTTACGCCTGTTTTGCAAGTTTAGGCAGCAAAAATTTACTCCAAAGTAACTTAGAATGGAGTAAGTGTAGATTTTTGTACACTCAGAAAAACCTTGCCTACACTTATAAATCAGGCGTAGGGAACGGAAGTTGGGGGGGGGGGATGTTTACAAATATTAAACACTTCACTTTTACAAATAAAGAGCCATCATCAATAATAAATGATAAATAAATCAATAAATTACCCAATAAATCAAAAAAAAATATTTAAAAAAATCAATCAATAAATAAAAAATTATTTCTACTCACCTACTGCAGCACCGGGAGCCCTCCAACAGCATGCTGGGATGCCCCCCACCCCCCCGCCCCTCCTTCACAGTGTCTGTCTCTCTTTCTCTGTCTCTGTCAGTGTCTCTGTGTTTCTGACAGCGAGGAATGGGGGGGAAAGGGGGGTGAGGGAGGGGAGGGAGGGAGAGGAGGGGGGAGGGAGGGCGAGGAGGGGGTGAGGGAGGGAGGGAGGGGGAGAGAGATGGGAGAGAGGCTGAACGGGCCCTGCCGACGACATGGAGGGAGGGATGGGGGAAGAAGGAGGGGGGCGAGGGGAATGGGGGGTGAGGGGAAGGGAGAGAGGAGGGAGGGAGGGGGGAGAGAAGGGGGTAGGGGAATGGGGGAGGGGGAGAGGAGGGAGGGTGGGGGGAGAGAAGGGGGGGCGAAGAGGGGGGGTGGGGGGAGAGGCTGAATGGGTCGGGCCACCACTGACACTTCAGGCAGGGCCCGCCCCCAGCGAGATGCCGGGAGGGTGGGCCCCGCCGACAACGGGGAGAGAAGAGGGGGGAGGGAGGAGTGGGGAAGGCTGAATGGGAGTGGGGGAGGGAGCTGGGTGGGAGAAGAGGGGGGAGGGAGGGGTGGGAAAGGCTGAATGGGAGTGGGGGAGGAGCTGAATGGGAGGGAGATCCAGTCCGACGATCTTCGCCCGGTGAGCCCATTCGGCCAGGACTAGGGTTGGGCCCCTCCCACATAGCCTCGGGGGCCTGGAGCTACTGCACATGCGCGCACACTCTAGCGCGCATGTGCAGAGGTCCCGGCACTGTTTTCAGCGCCGGGACCTGGCTCCGCCCCCGACCCCTTGTGCTGCGCCACGCCGAGCACGAAGATATCCTGAGGAGACCGGAGAATCACAAGGTAAGTTTTCGACGCCCTTTTTCTTCCAGAAAGTCGGCGCACTTTATCGAGATGCTCCGTTTCTCCAGAGGGCGGAAACTTGGGCCCATTGTTTCTGAATGTATGAAAAATCACTATATAAGTGTAGCTAATGTTCCCGCTAATTTATTTTTTGTGTGTGTGGTCCCTTTAAATTTGCTGTGCGACATGCGTAATACCTCCCGATTAGTGCGTGCCTGCACACCTTAGGCGGAACATTGCATGTAACCAAATAAATTATAAGTATAAAAATAAAATCAACTGAAATTTTGCAGAAATCCTTGTTGATATAAACAGAGAAAATGATATGTGATCCACTTGGATCCCCTCCAAAAAGTTATGATGACTTCAGTAATGCTATTGGAGAGTTGTAAACTAAGGTATTGGATGCAGCAGTGAATAGACACCAGCCTTTCACTTCTGGGATCTAGGCTCAAATTCGGTCACTGTTGGCAAATTGGGATGGAAGTCACAATTTGCCTACAGTGACTACACTTCAAAAGTAATTCATTGGCTGTGAATCACTTTGGGATGTCCTGAGCCCTCCATGTTTGAATCTCTTCAGTCAGGTTTCCAATCTGCTACAGAACTGAAAGAGCCCTAATTATAGTTACAAGTGACATCCTCTGTGACTGCAATTGTGATACATTTCAATTTCCCACATTACAACAGTGACTACACTCCAAAAGTATTTCATTGGCTGTAAAGCGCTTTGAGACATCTGGTGGTCATGAAAGGCGCTATATAAATGTAAGTCTTTCTTTCTTTCTTATTCCTCCTTGCCTTCCTTGATCTCCCTGCAGCCTTTCATACAATTGACTATTCCATCCTCCTCCAATGCCTCTCCACCATTATCCAGCTCAGTCGGCCTGCTTTCACTTCATTCCATCCATTATAGATGCATTTAAGGGGAGGCTAGACAAGCATGTGAGGGAGAAGGGAATAGAAAGTTATGCTGATAGATTTAGATGAGGAATGATGGGAGGAGGCTCGAGTGGAGCATAAATGCCGGCATGGACAGGTTGGGCCAAATGGCCTGTTTCTGTGTCGTATATCCTATGTAATATGTAATTCTTACCTATCCACTTGTAGCCAGAGCATTTCCAGCAATGACTTATTTTCCTGCCCTCACACCGTTACCTCAGGAGTCCCTCAAAGATCTATCTTTGGGTCCCCACCTCTTCCTTATCTATATATCTTCCTTGGCTATATGATCTGAAAACATGGGGTCAACTTCCACATGGATGCTGACAACATCCAACTTTTGATAACACCCAGGTCTAGCTCCCCACCACCTTTCTTAACCCCTCCATTGCCTTTGTGTTGTCACGCTGCTTCTACAACATCTACTTGGATGAGCCATAACTTCCCCCCAAATATTGGGAGGACCAAAGCCATTGTCTTCGGCACCTGCCACAAACTTTGTACCCTTGCCATTGATTCCATCCCCAGTCACTGCCTCAGATTGAACCAGACTGTTTGCAACCTCAGCGTCCAATTCGATTCCAAGCTTCCAGCCCCATAGCATCTCCAACACAAAGGACGCCTACTTCCATCTTTGTAATATCGCCTGCTTCAACCCATCTGTTGCTGAAACTCACATCAATGCCTTGTCACCTCCAATGCTCTTTGCTGCCCATATCCTATCCCGCACCAGGTTCGACAGAACCAGTGGGAACCTGTTCAACCTTCACTGTCTCCAGGCCAGGTCCAAGACTACCCCAACCTCTGTCGTCGAGCTACACTACACGGACGACGCCTGCGTCTGTGCACATACAGAGGCTGAACTCCAGGACATAGTCGACGTATTTACTGAGGCATGCGAAAGCAGAGGCCTTACACTAAACATCCGTAAGACAAAGGTCCTCCACCAACCTGTCCTCGCCGCACAGCACTGCCCCCCAGTCATCAAGATCCACGGCGTGGCCCTGGACAACATGGACCATTTCACATACCTCGGGAGCCTCTTATCAACAAGAACAGACATTGACGATGAGATTCAACACTGCCTCCAGTGCGCCAGTGCAGCCTTCGGCCGCCTGAGGAAAAGAGTGATTGAAAATCAGGCCCTCAAAACTGCCACCAAGCTCATGGTCTACAGGGCTGTAGTAATACCCGCCCTCCTGTATGGCTCAGAGACATGGACCATGTACTGCAGACACCTCAAGTCGCTGGAGAAATACCACCAACGATGTCTCCGCAAGATCCTACAAATCCCCTGGGAGGACAGATGCACCAACATTAGCGTCCTCGACCAGGCCAACATCCCCAGCATTGAAGCACTGACCACACTTGATCAGCTCTGCTGGGCAGGCCACATAATTCGCATGCCAGACACGAGACTCCCAAAGCAAGTGCTCTACTCGGAACTCTTTCACGGCAAACGAGCCAAAGGTGGGCAGAGGAAACATTACAGGGACACCCTCAAACCCTCCCTGAAAAAGTGCAACATCCCCATTGACACCAGGGAGTCCCTGGCCAAAGATTGCCCTAAGTGGAGGAAGTGCACAGAGCACCTCGAGTCTCAACGCCGAGACCATGCAGAAATCAAGCGCAGGCAGCAGAAAGAGCATGCGGCAAACCTGTCCCACCCTCCCTTTCCCTCAACAACTATCTGTCCCACTTGTGGCAGGGACCGTGGCTCTCGTATTTGACTGTTCAGCCACCTAAGGACTCATTTTAAGAGTGGAAGCTGTTATGTCTTGAATAAAGCAATGTGACTGAGTACTGTAGACATGAGTAAGTGTGACCTTACTCTCTTTATTCTAACTCCAAAGTGCTGGTACAGCATGGGAGGCCTGCTTATATATAGTGCTCCCAAGGGATGCTGGGATCCCTTGGGACGCCAACAGATACGCCCTCTCGTGGCGGTAGAATGCTGGTTACATAGGGTTGCATACATAACCTCACTCGCTCCCAAAGTGAATAGTACACTTATTTACAGGGTGAGACGATCTGGGGCTTTCCGCTCCCGAGTCGATTGCCTCGGTTACAGATGCAGGTACAGGTGAGTTGGTTGGTTCTTCGCTGGGCTGCTGCACAGCTGGCCTTGCTGGGCTGCTGGGGTCCATAGTTGAGTACAAATACAGGGTCATTGACTTCAAAATCGCGTGATAAATTTGCATGATCATGGCACATGCTTTGTTGATGCCGCCTGCCCTCGAGGTGATCATGGAGATCAGGGTGGACTAGAGAGAGCCTTGTTTTGAGCGCCCTTTTCATGGGCAGTTCGACAGAGGGAACCCCGGTGAGCGAGTGGGGTCTAGTGCGGTAGCTGAGCAGGACTCGGGACAGGCGGTCTGCATGGAGCCTTCCGACATGTGTTTCAAGCTTTGCTTGATGTTTTGGACTGCCCATTTTGCCTGGCCATTAGATGCGGGCTTTTACGGGGAAGATGTGATGTGCTTGATCCCATTGTGGGTCATGAATTCCTTGAATTCAGCGCTGGTGAAGCACGGCCCATTGTCGCTGACAAGGACATCAGGCAGGCCGTGCGTGGCAAACATGGCTCGTAGGCTTTCGATGGTGGCAGTGGACGTGCTTACAGACATTATTATACACTCAATCCATATTGAATAAGCATCCACAACAACCAAAAACATTTTGCCTAGAAACGGGCCCGCGAATGTGGATCCTAGACCACGGTTTGGAGGGCCATGACCACAAACTTAGCGGTGCCTCCCTGGGTGCATTGCTCAGTTGGGAGCAAGTGCTGCATTGGTGCACGCAAGACTCCAAATCTGAGTCGATGCCGGGCCACCACACATGGGATCTGGCTATAGCTTTCATCTTTACAATGCCTGGGTGGGTACTATGTAGGTCGCGTATAAACGTTTCCCTGCCTTTCTTAGGCAAAACCACACGATTACCCCACAAAAGGGTAATTACCCCCGCCTATATGAACATTTCGTCTTTGCACCGCTGGAACAGCTTGATCTCTTCATGCATCTCTGCTGGAATGTTGGACCAGCTCCCATGGAGGGCACAGTTTTTTACAAGGGACAGTAAAGGACCCTGGCTGGTCCAGGTCCTGATCTGGCGGGCCGTAATGGGTGACTTTTCGTTTGCAAATGCATCCATCACCAAGAGCAAGTCTGCAGGCTGTGCCATTTCCACCCCGGTGGTGGGCAATGGTAGCCGACTGAGAGCGTCAGCACCATTCCCTGTGCCTGGCCTGTGGCGAATTACATAGTTATATGCAGACAGCGTGAACGGCCATCTTTGGATGCGAACAGAGGCATTGGTATTGATACCTTTGCTTTCTGAGAATAGCGATATGAGCGGCTTATGGTCAGTTTCTAACTCAAACTTGAGCCCAAACAGATACTGATGCATTTTCTTTATCCTGTAAACGCATGCCAGAGCTTCTTTTTCAATCATGCTGTAGGCCCTTTCGGCTTTGGACAAACTCCTGGATGCATAAGCGACCTGTTGCAATGTTCCTGATTTGTTTGCTTATTGTAACACACACTCGACCCCATACAAAGATGCATCGCAAGCTAGCACTAAACGTTTACAAGGATCATACAGGACAAGCAGTTCGTTGGAACATAACAGATTTCAGGCTTTCTCAAAAGCTGTCTCTTGTGATTTCCCCCATACCCAGTCATCTCCCTTGCATAGCAACACATGTAGAGGTGCGAGCAAGGTGCTTAACCCGGGTAGGAAATTATCAAAATAATTGAGGAGTCCCAGGAACGACCGCAGCTCTGTCACGTTCTGTGGTTTCGGCGCATCCTTGATGATCTCCGTCTTGGCGTCGGTGGGTCTGATGCCATCTGCCGCGATTCTTCTCCCTAAGAACTCGACTTCTGGCGCCAGGAAAACACACTTCGAGCATTTCAACCTGAATCCCACACAATCTAGCTGACTTAGAATCTTTTCCAGATTCTGCAAGTGTTCGATGGTGTCCCGACCTGTGATCAGTATGTCATCCTGGAAAACCACGGTGCGCGGAACCGACTTTAGCAGACTCTCCACGTTCCTTTGAAAGATAGCCACGGCTGATCGAATCCCAAATGGGCATCTATTATAGATGAACAGACCTTTGTGCGTGTTGATGCAGGTGAGGCCTTTCGAAGATTCCGCCAGCTCCTGCGTCATGTAAGCCGAGGTCAGGTCCAACTTGGTGAACGTCTTTCCTCCTGCCAGCGTCGCAAATAGGTCATCTGTCTTGGGTAGCGGGTACTGGTCCTGCAGCGAAAAACGGTTAATCGTTACTTTATAGTCCCCACAAATTCTGACCGTGCCATCGCCCTTGAGAACCGGAACAATTGGACTGGCCCACTCGTTGAACTCCACCGGCGTGATGATGGCCTCTCATTGCAGCCTGTCTTGCTCAATCTCCACTTTCTCTCGCATCATATATGGCACCGCCAGTGCCTTGTGGTGGATGGGTCGTGTACCAGGAATCAAGTGGATCTGCACCTTGGCCCCCGAGAAACATCTGATGCCTGGCTCAAACAATGACGGAATCTTGCTCAGAACCTGGGCACATGAGGTGTCGTCGATGGACGAAAGCGCTCGGATGTCGTCCCAGTTCCAGTAGATTTTTCCCAGCCAGCTTCTGCCGAATAGTGTGGGGCCATCTCCTGGTACAATCCATAGTGGTAGTCCGTGCACTACTCCATCATAGGAGACTTTTACTGCTGCGCTGCCAATTACAGGGATCAGCTCTTTAGTGTAAGTTCTCAGCTTAGTATGAATAGGGCTCAGTTTGGGCCTGGGTGCCTTGTTGCTCCACATCCTGTCGAAGGCCTTTTTGCTCTTGATGGACTGACTCACACCTGTGTCCAATTCCATGGATATTGGAATTCTGTTCAGTTCAACTTTTAATATGATCAGTGGACATTTCGTGGTGAAGGTGTGTACCCCGTACACTTCTGCCTCCTCGGTTTGAGTCTCTAGTTCAGTTTGATCCGCCATGGATCGGTCTTCCTCTGCAACATGGTGGTTTGCAGGGTTTGCAGCTCATCTGCACGTTCGCTGGAAGTGTCCCATTGTTCCACAGCCTTTGCACGCATAGTGTTTGAAGTGGCATTGATGGGCTCAATGATCATCTCCGCAGCACCAACAGGTTGTCAACTGCCTCACATTAACGCTTGATGGCGGACTCTGAGTCATCTGAGGTTGTGCAATTGCAGGCGTGTACATTCTGCCATATGCATTCCTGCCTGAAAACGACATTACTTTGTGTTCAGTACTTGCTGAATCATCTTTATGCTGCAAAATTTGTTTGGTGTTATCGCTGGTGGACATAAATGCCTGGGGTATCGTTATGGCTTTGCTCAGGTTCGGTGTTTCAACAATCAATAGTTCACGAAGGATAACCTCATGGCCAATGCCAAACACAAAAAAGTCTCTTAGCGTTTGCTCCAGGAATCGATTGAATTTGTAATGTCCTGCAAGGAGCCTTAGTTCTTCGATGTAGTTCACCACTTCCTGGCCTTCAGACCATTGACATGTATAAAATCGATACCTAGCCATCTGAACACTCTCCTTCGGATTGAGGTGCTCCTGGACCAGCGTACACAGTTCTTCATACAATTTGGTTGTTGGTTTTACCGGAGCAAGAAGATTCTTCATGAGGCCATAGGTTGTTGCCCCGCAGACGATGAGGAGGATCGCCCTTTGTTTGGCAGCGCTCGTACTCCCTTCCAGCTCGTTGGCCACGAAGTATTGGTCGAGGCACTCCACGAAGGCCTTCCAATCGTCCCCTTCTGAGAATTTCTCCAGGATACCAACTGTTCTCTGCATTCCCTGCACGGTTCGTTATCTCGTCGCCAGTTGTTATGTCTTGAATAAAGCAATGTGACTGAGTACTGTAGACATGAGTAAGTGTGACCTTACTCTCTTTATTCTAACTCCAGAGTGCTGGTACAGCATGGGAGGCCTGCTTATATACAGTGCTCCCAAGGGATGCTGGGATCCCTTGGGACTCCAACAGATACACCCTCTCATGGCAGTAAAATGCTGGTTACATAGGGTTGCATACATAACAGAAGCAAGTCTTCCTCGATTCCGAGGGACTGCCTATGATGATGATGATCGCCTGCCTCAACCCATCTGTTGCTGAAACTCACATCAATGCTTTGTCACCTCCGGTGCTCTCTGATGCCCATATCCTATCCCACACCAAGTTCTGCTCACCTAACAGCCCTGTCTTCACTGATCCTGCTCTCCCAATACCATCAATTTAAAATTCTCATCCTCATGGTTAAATTCCTTCATGGTCTTGACCCTATCTTTCTTTGTAACTTTCTCCAACCACCTCAGAGTTCGCCGTTCCTCTGACCACCATCCCTTGTACACCCCTGGCTCCCTTCACCTCACCATTGGCAGCCATACTCTGGATTCCCTTCTTAAATGCCTCTGCCTCTCCGCCTCCCTCTCCTCCTTTAAGACCCTTCTTAAAACCCACCTTATTCATCAAGCTTTTGGTTACACCTTCTAATATCTCCTTCTTTAGTTCGATGTCCCTTTCCATCTGATTGTGCCTCTGTGATGTGGCTTGCAACTTTTCTTTTTGATAAAGGTGCTATATGAATGCCAGTTATTGTTGTTCAACATGGTGGGTGTTATTTAAATCATAGAATGATACAGCACAGAAGGAGGTCAGTCAGCCCATCATGCCTGTGCTGGCTCTTTGAAAGGGCTATACAACTAGTCCCACTACCCTGCTCTTTCTCCATAGTCCTGCAAATTATCCATCTTCAAGTATATATCCAATTCCCTTTAGAAAGTTATCATTGAATCTGCTTTCACAACTCCTTCAGGCAGTGCACTCCAGATCATAACAACTTGCTGCATATTTTTTTTCTCCTCATGTCACCTCTGGTTCTTTTGCTAATTACCTTAAAACTGTGTCCTTTCGTTACCGACCCTTCCGCCACTGGAACCAGTTTCTCTTTATTTATTCAATCTGAACTCTTTCTGATTTTGAACACCTCTATCAAATACCCTTAAACTTCTCTGCTTTAAGGAAAACAACCCCGGCTTCTCTAGTCTTTCCATGTAATTTAAGTCTTTCATCCCTGGTACCATTCTAGTAAATCTCCTCTGCGCCTGATCTAAGGCCTTGGCATCCTTCCAAAAGTGTGGTGTCCAGAATTGGCCACAATACTGCAACTGGGGCTTAACTAGTGTCTTATAAAGGTTCAGCATAACTTTCTTGCTTTTGTACTCTTATGCCTCTATTTATAAAGCAAAGGATCCCGTTTGCCTTAAAAATCAAAATCTCAATCAAGTTAGTAAATCACAATATGCCTTTAACAAATTTGTGCTGGCTTTCATTTATTAACCCATATTTTTTCAGGTGTCAATGAATTTTGTCCTGGATTATTGTCTCTAAATGTTTCCCACCACTGACGTTGGGCTGACTGGATTGTAGTTGCAGGGCTTATCCCTCCCCTTTTTTGAACAGGGGTGTAACTTTTGCAATCCTTCAGTCCTCTGGCACCACTCCCATGTTTAAGGAGGATTGGAAGATTGTGTCCAGAGCCTCTGCAATTTCCACTCTTACTTCTCTCAGGAACCTAGGATGCATCCCATCCAGACCGGGTGACCTTTCTACTTTGAGTGCTGCCAACTTTTTAAGTATCTCTTTATCTATTTTTATCCTATCCAATTTCTCCACTATATCCTCCTTTACTGTGACATTGGCAACATCCTCTTCTTTTGATGCAAAGTACTCATTTAGTATCTTCACATGACGATCTACTGTTTGGTCTCCACCCTTTGACGACTCTTTTACTATTTATATGTTTATGTTTTATGTTACCCATTAATCTATTCTCATACTCTCTCTTTTCACCTCCTATTTCCTCTTTCAGTTCTTCTCTGTACTTTCTGTATTCGGCTTGGTTCTCTACTAAATTATGAACCTAACATTTATCATAAGTCTCCTTTCTCTGTTTCATTTTAATCTCTATGGGGGATAAATTGATTATCGCCTCGTTTGGGGGTGGTAACTTTTGAGAGGCAGAAAACTTAGTGCTAGGCGTTAATGTTATCCCGCTTGCAAAAAATTGGCTTTAGCGCCCCACGAAGGAAACATAGAAACATAGAAAATAGGTGCAGGAGTAGGCTATTCAGCCCTTCGAGCCTGCACCACCATTCAATAAGATCATGGCTGATCATTCCCTCAGTACCCCTTTCCTGAACATATCTTCCATTGCTTGGCCTGGAGCAGGAGGAGGGAGTTCGACTACAGTGGGTACACTTGCCCTCACAGCCAACCAAGTCCAGATGAATGGTAACAGCCTCGCTGCGTATTAATTAGGGGCCTTAACAAATTCAGGAATAACCATTGCATCTTTACAGATCGCTTGTAACTGACCAGATCTTGATTAACCCGATGGCGACCATGCATATAAGAACGTAAGCACTGCCAAGCATCAGCCAGTAACGGGGGACCCCCTGACTTGGGGGACCCACTGAAACTGTGCGCAGGGAGGCTGGAGAAATTAAAACTCCTGAAGAGGCTGCCACACAGAGACCCGGGGGTGGGGGGTATCACTTTTACCAAACTCGCCGGGCAGGAATCACCACGCGATGGGATGGGACGCCAGTATTACCCCACTCCCGATACTGACTCCGGACTGTAAAGTTAGCGCTGGCTCCCCATCCATCCATCCCAGCAGTTCCCCGCGGGGTAGGGCGGCTCAGGATAAAATTGCCCCCCCCCCCCCCACCGTTCAAAGACTTGTCAGGCTATTTCACCAATTGCTTTGGTAATCAATATGAGAACAATTCATGGGAAAATACTCCAGCAGATCAAAGGGGCTGTATTAACTTTGGGGCAGTTTTTGGGATCGGCTCCTCTAAACAGTCTGTTGCCAAAACTGTTGGCGTCACAGTCGACATCTCTCCAGTTCCATCAAAGGTTAGCAGTAAAGACAAATATGACAGTATGGCACTGACTGGGTCATCAAGGACCCTTAGGGCGACACAGTGACAAACCTTAAATCTCTTACCTGGCATTGCTCAATTGGGCACATTCAAAGCATTACTTCCAACTGGCAGAGGGTTGGGGGGGGGGAGAGAGACAAACAGTTCTTTAGCTCAGAGTAAGTGCCATGCAAGCATTAACATTTTTGACACAGATCACACATGGCACAATTGTGTTTAGGAACTATGGCTACAAGCTGCCCTGGCTGTAAGTACCTAGGTAACGCTAATGACCCCTCTCCTCAAACATTCACATTCTGTCCTGGCCAGGTTTAGAACTGTTTCAAAAAAATTCATTCACGGGATGTGGGCGTCGCTGGCAAGGCCAGCATTTATTGCCCTTCCCCAGTTGCCCATGAGAAGGTGGTGGTGAGCCGTTTTCTTCAATGCTGCAGTCCGTGTGGTGACAACTGAGTGTCTCGCTGGGTCATTTCAGAGGGCAGTGAAGGGTCAATCACATTGCTGTAGGTCTGGTGTCACACATAGGCCAGACCGGGTAAGGGCAGCAGGTTTCCTTCCCTAAAGGGCATTAGTGAACCAGATTAGGTTTCATGACAATCCGGTAGTTTCATGGTGATCATTACTGATTTAACGTTTTAATTCCAGATTTATTTGTTTAACTGAATTTAAATTCCCCAGCTGCCGTGGTGAGATTTGTACTCATGTCTCCGGATCATTAATCCAGGCCTCGGGATTACTGGCCCAGTAATATAACCACTGTGTTACTGTTCCCAATGTTCAGCGATCTAATTTGGCAAACCGACTGGATTAAAGCAAGTGTTGAGAGAAGAAAAGGACCAACCCGCTGGTACATGAACCGATCTTTTCTCTTTCAGATACTGACTGGCTGCTGCGTGTTTACGGCACTAACCAATTCACTCTGGATACATTCACGAGCTGCACTCAACACCATTTGGCCACCTCCAATGATCAACAATTGTTCAGTGTTTGACAAGATGCCCAGTGAGAGCGGAGAGGACAATCCACATCGTTACTGCAAGCCTGTAGTCGCCCTGTAGACTGGGCCGTGTAGTGCTTCTGCATTCAAAGGGCAATGCCCTCCCTTAAAGGGAAGGGCCAGCACTGCAGGCTCTGCGAATTAAAAAAACACCTACCTGGACCTCCAAGGGAGCAGCGGACACCCGCGATCAGTCCGGCAATCAAGCAGAACGATCATGGGCAGGAACCCGCGAAGAAAACAAAAGGAACTATCAGCAGCAAAGGTTAAGTTTTTTTTTACTTACCTTGGCCACCTAGTCTTTAATTATCGCCCCGGTAGTGGCCGGCCGCCCGATCCACTCTTCCTGCAGCTGCCGGTACTGCCGGGGAAAAAGTGAATTTCGGGTCCGGGGCACTAACTGGGCGAATTGCACAGTGATGACGTCACAATCTCCGGGTGCAAGAGATCGAGACCCAATACCGTAGTGCCGCCGTTAAACACTTACCCAATATGGCGGGAGTCGTTGTCAGTGCCATGCCCGATTTCTAGGCTAGAATCTTTAATCATCCAGGAAGCTCCAGCTCTGGATGGCCTGCCTTTCCTTCTCATGGTAATGTGTCTATTCTATACCTAAATGATCTCCTTTTTGAAGATCTCCCATTACTCATTTACTGTTTTACTTGCAAATCTTTGATTCCAATCCATTAAGTAGATCCCTATTCAACTTACTGAAACAAACTCTCCTCCAGTTGAGTATTTTGAGTTTATTTTTCTTTCTCATTTTCCATAACTGCTCTAAACCTAATGATATTATGATCACTGTTTCCCAAATACTCCCCACTGAAACATGCTCCACTTGCCCCACTTCATTCCACAGAACTGGATCCAGCACTGCTTCCTTCATTGTTGGATTGGAAACACATTGATCAAGAAATATCTCTTGTACCCACTTCTTGAATTCCTTCTCCTCATTGCCCTTTACACTGCTATTTTCTCAGTCTGTATTAGGATAATTGAAGTCTCCCATTATCACTACTCGAAAGTTCTTGCATTTTTCTGCAATTTGCCTGAAAATTTGCTCCTCTATCTTTTTCCCACTATTTGGTGGCCTACAGTATACACCCAGTAACATAATAGCTCCTCTATTGTTCCTTAATTCTAACCAAATAGATTCTGTCTTTGAACCCTCAAATTACCTCATCCCTTTCCAGTGTTGTAACAGTATGTTTGATCAATACTGCCATCCCCCTCCATTTAATCCTTCACTAGCTTTCCCTGAATACATTGTATCCAGGAACATTGTGCCCATTCCTTCCCTTGTTTGAGTCAGGTCTCTGTTATTGCCACTATATCATAATCCCATGTGGCTACGTATGCCGGCATCTCCCCAACCTTATTTACCATGCATTTACGCACATGCACGCTAAAACCATCTCCAAGGTTCAAATCTAGCCCAGATCTGTGGGTTGTAAGGGATGGAAATGAAATGGGTTTTGTCATATGAACATACAAAATTGACGTGCAGGAAAAGACCAACTGATCCATCAACCCTGCCTCATACCATGATGGCCGGAGCATCATGACTAAACATTTCCTCCCTCCCTCGCCCCCCACAGCCATGTAATTTCCTGGGAGAGGCAAAAAAGCAGAAGAACAAAACAAGCCAATAGGGGAAAACGTACTCTGGAAAATGCCTTGCCAATCCCCCCTTGGGTAATCAAAACCATCCAGGAGATCACGTGGATCGAGTAGACACCTTCTACATGATGCAACCTCTGCTTCAGTCAAGAACCAGTACAGCTCCCTCTTGAAGGCATACAGAGAGTCAGCACCCATCACAACAGCTGGCAACACATTCTCTGGGAAAAGATGAACCACCTAATATCCAGTCTATTCCTAGTCGTACATAGTTTAAACTCATGTCCCCGTGTCCTCCCCAACCTGTTAAACTGGAATAATCTGTCAATAGGCACACTGTCCAGGCCATTAATTATTTATAGGCCTCTACCAGATCACCTCTAAGTCTATACTGCTCTAAAGTAAATAGACCAAGGTCCTTGAGCCTATCTGAGTAGCTGAGATTTTTAAAGCTAGGAATCATTCTTGTAGCTCTCCTTTGAATCTTTTCCAAATGCACTATATTACCCCCTCCCCCCCCCCCCCCCCATGTAGGGAGATCAAAACTGGGCACAGTACTCCAAATGCAGTCTGACCAACAACCTGTATTGCGACAAAATGGTTGCATCCTTCTTTCTGCTTCCTCTCCTTCTGTTTCTGTATTTTCCTCTTCCTTCTGCAAGCAGATGCTGTAAATCTGAAATGACAGCATAAAATGCTGGAAACACTCAGGTCAGGCAGCATCTTGACCTGAGACCTGAACTCTGTTTCTCTGTCCACGGACGTTGCCTCACCTGCGGAATATTTGCAGCATTTTCTATCTTCTCAGAGGCCTTCCTTCACCATTTGAGGCTTTGAAAGCATCTTGCAGCACTCCCTACACACTTAAAAACTTTTAACATCTATTGCAGCAAGCTCCTACTTCAGTAAAATTTAAAAAACAGTTCAAAAGCTTAATTGCAAACTTACCTCAAAGATGTGTGTGCCCCTTTAAGAGGTGCTGACAGCGCCTCTGTGAGTCTGCTTGCACGCTGGGTTTACCAACGCTGAACTCAATGCTAGGGTCGAAGATCGCCACGGTAGCGTTAAGTCAGTGTGACATTACCACTGCAATATTTTTCTTTCCAGGGCGATACTCCATAATGGTAGCGCTACCGGGCCTTCGAAAATGGAGGATGCCACAGGACCCGCCACCAGCTGGCGAAAGAGTTGGCCACCCTCTTTGTGCCATTTTATGCCGCTAACGGGTGGTGTTAAGCCTCTGAATTTTTAGCTCATGCAGTCAAGACAGGAAAGTGGAGTAAGAATACAGATCAGCAGTGATCTCAATGACTAGCAGAATAGGCTCAAAGGGCTGAATGGCCGACTGATGTTCTTATGTTCCTATGTTCATGAACCTTCAGTGATTTGTGCACAATAACACCAAGATCATTCCCTTTCTGATCCTCTTTCAACATTATTCCTTGAAAATTAGACATATATTTTGTAATGGCTCTACCATCATGAGTGATACTACCTTTATCTAGATTAAACACCATTTGCCATTGTGTGGCCCACTCCCCTAGCACATCTAAATATTTTTAAATTTGATTGTACTCCTCTACTGTCTTAACCCTTGTACATATTTTGGTGTTTCTCCCAACACTGCTGTCCAGGTCATTAATCAAGACAGTGAACAGCAGCAGGTCTAGAACTGATTCCTGGGGGACACCACTAGTAATATTCTTCCAGGCTCAACCCTATTCGTTAACTACAGCTTTTTTGCTGTGGGATTGGATCCAATTCCTAATACAGTTTCAAATCCCTACTTATACCACAAAACTCTATCTTGTGAAGTAACCTCATGTGAGATACTTTATCAAAGGCTTTCTGAAAGCTGAGGTAGACAATGTCTACTGGATCTCCCTCATCCACTATTCTAGTGATTTCCTCAAAAAACTGTAATCAAATTTTTAGGGCACAACAGGGTCAGTCTCAATCCAGGTGTTAGTTGTTACAAAATAAGAAATCACACTAAGGGAGGATCGCTGATATGAGAAGAGGAGAAAATCAGGCTGTTACAGTAAGGAATGTAATTTAGAGGCTGGTGCTAAAACACATTTGCGCTGATTTTTGTCTTCACCGCCTGGGTGGTAATCTGGTGGACCAGATCAGCCGCCCTTTATAGAACCAACATTTCATTCCACTGATTTCAATTGAATGAAAATTAGGCAGGTTCTATAAAGGGTGGTGATCTATTCCACCCAGGTGGTGAAGGCAAAATTAAACCGCATTGTTAGGGTAGAACAAAGGGACTTTTACTATGCAGCTGGTTGTGGTACACTTGACTTAACATTGACACTAGGTGATGAAAAATAGGCCAAGTATTGCTCTTTAACTGATCCTGAGGAGTACTAAATTCACCTAAAAAAAAACCTTAGTGTGTTTGGATAGTGCAATCTGACCTCATTTCATGTTTGCATTTAGACATGACCGTAACATTTCCAGCCTAATAATTAATGGACTGTGCGTACAATATTCAACAATGTCTGCTATAAACACAAGAGCTAGCTCAGTGAATCCTACTTGCATATTACTTTACCAGGCAAGCTGAAGAAATCATCTTGCGTCTGCATAATATATGCCAGCTAGTACTCCCAGTGAGGAGAGTCTCTGAAGGTGATAGCTTCCAGACCTCATCCAACAAATTCCACAGTAAATAATGGTGGAAGCAAGGTGTTACTCTAGTTCTGAATCCGTCTGGGTGACTTAGAAAGGCATCAAAAACTACCAATCAAATGTCATCTGCACGGCCAAGTAAATCCAATGTCTGCCAGCACATAGGTTGCCAAGGAGTTGCAGTAAGGGGTACTGTTGATATTGCTGTCTAAATGATAAGATTGGAAGGAGGAGGTTCAGGTCAAATACAGGAAATTGTACATTAGTGTCAGAATCAACAGCAGACTTGTACTTATGGGAAAAGTACCTGCAAATGCTGTAGAGTCCTGACAATCTTTCACAAGATTAGATGAACTTAAAAAAAGCTTGCTCCACTCTGATGTGTGTGCAAGAGGGATGAGTGACTGCTAACATTTGTGATGTCAAGGAACAAGCCCTCACCTTTTAGAGTTACTTCTTGGTGGTAGCATTACTTCAAATAGATATTATGGGCAGACATTGCTACAAGGAACTACTCCAGAACTGTATGTAGAATCAGGTTGTTATGAAAGATTTACACTCAAGTCTGACAATGTAATGTATTATCACATGGTTTGGTATGAGCATGCTCAGTCCGCTCTGCCCTAATAAAGCAAGCACATGGACTAGCAACTCATCGTGTCTCTGTCCTTCATTTGTTTTACCCATATATATTACATTTTGGCAATGAGGATGGGATCCCAAAGCCATTTTTAAGGATCATGGAAGAACACGGTGTTCAAGCCCCGAATGGACAAGTTTAAGATGAATTTGTGACACCGAAACTGAATTTTTGCGATGTTTTACCATTAATGCTCATGCAGAATCATCTGCGCTTCACCTTTGCATGTATATAGACACAGCAACAGCGACTTCGATTCACACAGGTGCACAGGTAGCTTGCTGAGTCATTGTTTGATGGGATCAGGACAATCATTGGCCGCGTCAACGGGATTCATCGGAAGCCTCGGCATGTGTAATCGGCTCGTGAACCATTCAGTTCTTACATTAAGTGGATGCAATGTTTTTTAAGCTCAATAACATTATTGAGACCAAAGCTGCAGATGAGAATGTTCAAGCTCAGAATAAAATAATTTGAGAACGTAAGAAAGAAATTCTTCTAACAAAGATCGGGCCAGATGTCTATGGAACGTTGCCAAACCGACTCGCGGCAGGGAAAGCGAAGGATGCGTCGTTTGAAGACATTGTCGAGAAACTCGAGGACCATTTCGACCCAAAGCCATTAGAAATAGAAGAGAGCGATAAGTTTGGTACAAGAAACCAAAATCAAAGTGAAACCATCAGTGAGTACATTCTAGCTCTTAAGAACTTGTCTTTGCATTGTAACCTTGGCACGTTTTTGGATGGTGCCTTGCGAGATAAGTTTGTGTGTGGGCTGGTGGATGAGTGCACACAGTCCAAGTTACTGAACACATTTGACATAGCATGCAAAATTACCCTATCTATGGAGATGGTGTCTAAGAATGCCAGGGAACTTCGACCAACTCAAGTGACTTGTGCAGCTGAAGTCTACAGTCACAAACCTCCGCCAAGCTTTAAGCTGTGAGACCGGTGAGAGCAGTTCAGTGAGTTGTTATCGCTGCAATGGAAATCGCTCACCAAAGTCCTGCTAAAACAGAAATGCAAAGTGTTTTCACTGCCAGAAGCAAGACCATATTTCAAAAGCTTGCAGAGCTAGATCTAAAGCAACAAATAAGATCCATTCTAGTGGCAATGCAAAGCAGCGACAACAAAAGGGAGGAGTTCACAATATTGAAGTGAACACACCTGATGTTGAAGAACTAGGGATTTACAGTATCCCACTAGCGGCAACACTAGCAGTCATGAGAAAGACTTCCGTATAAAACTTTTGCTCAATGACCAATAACTTGATATGTGTATCAACACTGCGGCAGACTGCTATATCATGAGTAAGGACACATATGAGAGCAAGTTTAATATGTGTACAAATGGAATGTGCAGTTCAACACAATGGCCAGTCAATAAAGATTCCTAATATTGTAGCGAGCTACAATGCAGGCTAACCCTCATGGGAAAAGACTGGTTGAGAAAGTTAAAACTAGATTGGAAAAATGTCTTCAGTGTAGATGCTTCAAAAAAACGACTCGACACAATGCTGAACAAGTACGAAAGCATGATCACAGACAGTTATGAGGGCATCACTGGGTGTGACACGCATATTCATACTCAAGTCCAACGCGAAGCCTGTCTATTGTAAGGCAAGGCTGGTCCCTTATGCGTTGAAAAGTCAGGTGGAGGAAGAGTTACTGAAGCTCAGAGAATGAAGTGCTAGTAAAAACTGACAAAATTGAATGGGCTATCCCGATCGTGGTAGTGCCCAAAGCAGACAAAACTGTACACTTGTGCAGTGATTACAAAGTTACTATCAACCAAGCAGTTGACGATGAGCGTTACCCATTACCTACATCGCAAGATTTGTATGCAGCACTCTCTGGGTCAAAGGTTTTCTCCAAGCTTGACCTGTCGCATGCTTACACTCAGCTGAATGTTGACAGAGAGTCAACAGTATCTCACCAACACACACAAGGGATTGTACTCATACACCAAGCTGCTGTATGGTGTAAAGTCCTCCCCAAAATCTTCCAGGCTACGATGGATAAGATTTTACAAGGAATTACAAATTGCTTATGCAATCAAGACAATGTGCTGATCGCAACAAGCAGTGAGGAATAAAATCGAGATGTCTTAGGTATCGTGCTTCAAAGGTTGAATGCCGACAATGTCAAATTAAAAAGGAGCAAATGTGCTTTTGTGCAGCTGAGGTTGTGTACTTTGGTCTGAAAGTTGATGCAAATGGCTTGCAACCAGTGAAGGAAAAGGTTGATGCTGTCATCAATGCTCCAACGCCGCAGAATATGTCTGAGCTAAGGGGCAAAAATCCCAGCCTCCCCGGGTCCGTACGGAGTGTTTACGGACATTCGCATGGCAAGATTGCGGTATTTACCCATCTCTTGCCCAGCAAATGTCCTGAAAACTTTTGCGCCTGATAAAAGCAGGAGCATAGTCCACTTTTACCAGTGTAAAAGTTTTACAACATGCAAAAACACATAAATAACATTTGAAAACACATTTTTTAATGTTAAAAACCATGCCCACTAAGGTAATTTATTTTTAACCCTAATTACAAAACTTTTAAAAATCGGAAAAGTATATATTTTTTCTAAAACATTTATTAACTGTAATTTCAATTAATTTTAATTATATGAGGCGTGTTTTTATTTTTCATTAATAGCAATCTTTCCTTGGAATAGTCCAGTACTACATGTTTCTTATCTGAGTTAGCTCCATTGCACGAGCTCCTCAAGAAGGATGTCCAGTGGAAGTGGCGAAAACGCAAAAGGAAGCTTACGACACTTGTAAGAGAAGTCTCTCTCGCGATGCTCTACTTGTGTACGACGACAAAGAACGTGAAGTTAAGTTAGCGTGTAATGCTTTCAGCTACCGTGTGGGAGCTGTCATAAGCCACATAATGGATGACGGCCAATAGAAACCAATCGCGTTCGCATCACGAACCCTCACAAAGAAGCTACACGCAAATTGAAAAGGAAGCATTCGCCATAGTATTTGGGATCAAGAAATTCCAACAGTTCTTGATCGGCTGAAAGTTTACCTCTCCTAGCAATATTGGGGCTCAAATCTGCCATCCCTGCAATGGCTACAGCAAGAATGCAATGTTGGGCAGTGTTGTCACAATATGACTACACGATTGAATATCGCACTTCAAAGCAAAACGCAATTGCAGATGCCTTGTCCAGGTTGCCACATGAGGACTCGTGTGCTGGGAGTGAAGGTGCGATTTTCACACTAAGTATAGTTGACAAAGACTTTCCCGTGAATGCAACTGAGATTGCAGATGAGACTCAAAATGACTCAATACTGAAAAGAGTGTATGAAAAAACTTGAATGGATGGACTGGTCAGTGTATGGACACAGAATTGAAGCCATTCCATAACCATCATACTGAATTGTCTTGTGAGCAAAGATTGTATCAAGTAGAGAAACAGAGTGGTGATACCTATTTATTTGAGAGATAGAATTCTGTCCAAACTTCATATGAACATCCAGAGATCATCAGTATGAAATCAATTGCAAGAAGCTTTGTTTACTGGCTTGGATTGGACAGTGATTTTTCATCACTTGTCAGCAATTGCAGCGTTTGCCAAAATTTCAGAAACAAACCATTCAAATATCCATTACAACCCGGGTCATGGCCAAGTAGACATTTTCAGAAAGTACATGTAAGACTTCTGTCAGAATGCAAATGATTATTTCCTGGTACTTGTAGATAGTAACTCAGAGTGGGTTGAAGTGAAACACATGGGTTGAAATACTACAACTGAAGGTACCATAGGGATTGGTGCTGGATCCTCAACTATTTACAATCTATATTAATGACTTGGATGAAGTGACTGAGTGTAATGTAGCCAAGTTTGCTGATGATACAAAGATGGGTGGGAAAGCAAATTGTGAGGAGGACACAAAAAATCTGCAAAGGGATATAGACAGGCTAAGTGAGTGGGCAAAAATTTGGCAGATGGAGTATAATGTGGGAAAATGTGAGGTTATCCACTTTGGCAGAAATAATAGAAAATCAAATTATAATTTAAATGGAGAAAAATTGCAAAGTGCTGTAGTCCAGAGAGACGTGGGGGTCCTTGTGCATGAAATACAAAAAGTTAATATGCAGCTACAGCAAGTAATCAGGAAGACAAATGGAATGTTGGCCTTTATTGCAAGAGGGATAGAGTATAAAAGCAGAGAATTCCTGCTACAACTGTACAGGGTATTAGTGAGGCCACACCCAGAGTACTTGTGTACAGTTTTGGTCTCCGTATTTAAGGAAGGATATACTTGCATTGGAAGCTGTACAGAAAAGGTTCACTAGGTTGATTCCGGAGATGAGGGGGTTGAATTATGAGGATAGGTTGAGTAGGTTGGGCCTACATCCATTGGAGTTTAGAAGAATGAGAGGTAATCTATTGAAACTTATAAGATAATGAGGGGGCTCGACAAGGTGGATGCAGAGAGGATATTTCTACATAGGGGAATCTAAAACTAGGGGACATAGTCTTAGAATCAGAGGCTGCCCATTTAAAACTGAGATGAGGAGAAATTTCTTCTCTCAGCGGGTTGTAAATCTATGGAATTCTCTGCCCCAGAGAGCTGTGGAGGCTGGGCCATTGAATATATTTAAGGTGGAGATAGACAGATTTTTGAGCGGTAAGGGAGTAAAGGGTTATGGGGAGCAGGCAGGGAAGTGGAGCTGAGTCCATGATCAGATCAGCCATAATCTTATTGAATGGCGGAGCAGGCTCGAGGGGCCGTATGGGCTACTCCTGCTTCTATTTCTATATATGTTCTTATGTAGATGAGTTTAGGTCTATCTTTGCATGTCATGGCTTACCTGAAGAGCTTGTTTCTGACAATGGCCCTCAGTTCCGTTCTGATCTATTCCAAGAATTCATGAAATGGAACGGTATCAAACACACTCTCGTTCCACCATATCATCCAGTTTCAAATGGAGCAGCCGATAGGTCAGGCAGAATAGTGAAAGAAGCTCTCAAAAAACAAGTGTTGTCGGGTTGTTCGGGACTCCACATGAAGCAACGTTTGGCAAATTTCTTGCTGAAGTATAGAACTACTACACACACCACAACTGGACACACCCCAGCAGAACTCTTGATGAAGAGGAGATTGAGAACACGATTGAGTCTTGTTCTACCGAATTTGGCCTCAAGTTGAACAGAAACAGTTGAGTCAGAAACGTTATTATGACACCAATCAGAAAGAATGAAGTCGCAAACAAAATCAGTGTGTTCACATTCTCAGATCCCTGGCAAGTCGAGTTCACACAAGTGGGATATAGGAACCATAGTAGAGGTTGGTAGAACCAAGAGATATTTGGTTGAAATTGGTGACAAATTCCAAAGTGTTCCTGTAGATCAAATGATCTCTGCTAGAGATGAACCAAGATATGATCGTGAACCACTTGATCATGAACACATACATGAGTTTGACTCAGTTCAGGCTTCAGTAACTGAAGCACCAGGTTCAAACAAGTCTGAGATAGAAACAGGATCATCTTTGAGTTCGGAACCAAAACAAAACAGTCTGAAAATTCAACACCAAAACCTTCCGCAAGGAGATCAGGAAGGTTCTGCAGACCTGTTATTAAATTGGATTTGTAGCTCATTTAAAAGAAAAAAAGCCAGGAGTTTTTGTTATGTGGTACCTGTAATGCTGGGAAAGGTGGGACCATAGTTTTGTTGTGTTTGAGCGGGGAATACATACATTTTGTTTAAGGGGAAAGCAGTGTAATGTATTATCACATGGTTTGTCACATGGCTTAGTATGAGCATACTCAGTTCACTCTGGCCTAATAAAAGAAGCACATGGACAAGCAACTCATCGTGCCTCTGTCCTTCATTTGTTCTAGCCACATATATTACAGACAGTAACTCAAAACATTCCATTTGGCCTTGTGAATGATTTTCTGAAGAACCTTTCAGTCAGTGTGCTGGGTCGGGCCACCAGAATGTTTAATTTAAACACAACGGAGCAGAAGTACTAGGATCAGGTCATCCATAAAATCATCATCGCTCCAGGAACTGTGGGTGAAGATTTAAAGGTGCACCATATCCCACAGCAACTATGCCAACCATTGATGAATTACATGGCTCCTCCAGTGCGCAGTGCAGCTTTCGGCCGCCTGAGGAAAAGAGTGTTTGAAGACCAGGCCCTCAAAACTGTCACCAAGCTCATGGTCTACAGGGCTGTAGTGATACCCACCCTCCTGTATGGCTCAGAAACATGGACCATGTGCAGTAGACACCTCAAGTCGCTGGAGAAATACCACCAACGATGTCTCCGCAAGATCTTACAAATCCCCTGGGAGGACAGACGCACCAACATTAGCCTTCTTGACCAGCCCAACATCCGCAGCATTGAAGCACTGACCGCACTTGATCAGCTCCGCTGGGCAGGCCACATAGTTCGCATGCCGGACATGAGACTTCCAATGCAAGCGCTCTATTTGGAATCCTTCACGGCAAACGAGCCAAAGGTGGGCAGTGGAAACTTTACAAGGACACCCTCAAAGCCTCCCTGATAAAGTGCAACATCCCCACTGACACCTGGGAGGCCTTGGCCAAAGACTACCCTAAGTGGAGAAAGCACAGCCAGGAAGGCACTGAGCATCTCGAGTCTCGTTGCCGAGAGCATGCAGAAATCAAGCGCAGGCAGCGGAAAGAGCGAGGAAGGAAGGAAGGAAGGGAGGGAGGGAGGGAGGAAGGAAGGAAAGGTCATACCTCTTGGAGTTAAACAGTACTCAGTCTAACAGTTATTGCATAAACAACATTTGGCGACGAGACAACAAGAACCTTTTGTATGCAAAAATGAGCACAATTGGATTGTTGGAGCAATTCACGGAAGGAGAAGATTGGGCAGACTTTGTGAAAGGTTTGAGCCAGTTCTTCGTGGCCAACAAAATGGAGGAGGTTGGTGATGCAGATTGGCGCCGGGTGGTGTTCCTCATGGTTTGCGGTCCAAAAGTTTATGGTCTGATAAAGAATCTACTCCTGCCTGCGAGTCCAACAGAGTAGACGTATGAAGAATTGTGTACACTGGTACAGGACCACCTTAAGCCAGACGGAGGCATCATCATCTCGAGATACAGATTTTACATGCACGTTTGCTCAGAGGGCCAGAATGTGTCGGAATTCGTTGCTGACCTGAGAAGTCTAGCGGCACCATGTAAGTTTGAGGCTGTGTTGGCAGACATGCTGCGGGATTTCTTTGTAATCAGCATCAATCACGAGGTGATCCTGCGTAAACAACTGGCGGTAGAGATGGATTTCACAATCGCTCAGTCCTGCATGATGACGGATAGAAGTCTAAAGCAGATATCAGTGAAAAATCAAAACTCAGCAAGTACTGTAAATTTGATTGATTCGGCATTCGGCAGAGCGGCACATGGCAGGGCCTACCCGACTGCGTACGTGAAACCTGTGGCTGCCCAAAGTCTGCCAGCGAGAATGCATCTGATTTCTCCGTGTTGGCATTGTGGTGGAAATCACCAGCACTAGCAGTGCTGATTTAAACAATATAGTTGCAAAAGCTGTCTGAGAGTGGGGCATCTCCAGCGCAAGTGTCCGCAGATGAGCAAGCGTGCTGTGACACACCACGTGGAGGATGATGGTCAAACTAGCGCGGATCCGGATACGCAATCCGAGATACCAGAGGAGGAGGTGTATGGACTGTACTCGTTCCTAACTAAGAGCAAACCGATAATGATCAACGTGAAATTTAACAGGGTGCCGGTATTGATGGAACTGGACACGGGGGCGAGTCAATCGATAATGAGCCAGAGGGCATTCGACAAGCTGTGAGGCCCAGGCTGAGTCCAGTCAATGCCAAGTTGCGCACATTCACCAAAGAACTCATCGCGGTGATTGGCAGTGCCACAATTAAAGTATCGTATGATGGTACGGTTCACGAGTTACCGCTACGGATTGTCCCAGGCAATGGCCCAACACTGTTCGGCAGGAACTGACTTGAAAAAATCAGATGCGATTGGAACGACATCAAGCTGTTATCATCGGAGAAACATACATGTGCCCGTACTAAGCATGTTCCCCTCGCTGTTCGCACCAGGCATCGGCAACTTCATGGGAGCCAAGGTGCAGATCCATGTGGACTCGGATGCAAGACCCGTCCATCATGAAGCTCGGGCAGTTCTGTATATGATGAGGGAGAAGGTCGAAATCGAACTGGACAGACTCCAGCGTGAAGGGATCATGGGGCCAGCCCCATTGTTCCTGTGCTGAAAAGTGATGGCAGTCAGAATCTGTGGAGACTATAAGGCTACGATCAACAGGGGTTTCGAAACAGGATCAGTACCTGTTACCGAAGGCTGATGACTTGTTTGCAATGCTAGCCAGGGGGAAACTGGACTTGACGTCGGCCTACATGACACAGGAGCTGGTCGAGAAGTCGAAGAGACTTACGTGCATTAACACGCATAAAGGACTGTTTATTTATCACACCTGCCCTTTTGGAATTCGCTCGGCTGCAGCAATATTTCAGAGGAACATGGAGAGTCCGTTCCCAGAAACGTTGTGTTCCAAGATGACATCCTGATCACAGGTCATGACTCCGAGGAACATCTGAACAACCTGGAAGAGGTTCTACATCATCTGGACAAAGTGGGACTCAGACTGAAACGCTCGAAGTGCACCTTCATGGCGCCAGAGGGCGAATTCATGGGGAGGAAAATTGCTGCTGACGGCATCAGGCCCAAGGACGCGAAAACCAAGGCCATCAAGAATGTACCCAAGCTGCAGAATGTGACGGAGCTGCGCTCGTTCCTGGGTCTACTCAACTATTTTGGTAACTTCCTACCTAAATTGAGCACCTTATTAGAACCACTGCACATGCTGCTAAGAAAAGGCGACAACTGGGTGTGGGGTGCGTCTCAAGACAGAGCTTTTGAGAAAGCCATTAATCTGCTTTGCTCTAACAAACTGCTGGTACATTATGACCCATGTAAACGTTTAGTATTGGCCTGTGATGCTTCGTCATATGGAATTAGTTGCGTACTCCAACAAGCTAATGAGTCGGGTAAACGCCAGCCAGTTGCTTCAAAAAGTCTGTCTAAAGCAGAAAAATCCAACAGCATGATAGAGAAAGTAGCACTAGCCTGTGTGTATGGGGTTAAAAAGATGCATCAGTATCTGTTTGGTCTTCAGTTTGAACTGGAAACAGATCACAAGCCGCTCATTTCACTGTTCTCTAAAGACAAAGGTATCAATACCAATGCTTCATCCCACATCCAGAAGTGGGCGCTGACATTATCCGCTTATGATTATGACATTCGCCATAGACCTGGCACCTGTGCCGATGCTTTGAGCCATCTGCCGTTGCCCACACCAGAGGTGGAAACGCCACAACCGGCGGACCTGTTGTTAGTTATGGATGCTTTTGAGAGTGAAGGAACCCCTGTCATGGCTCAATAAGTTAAGACCTGGACCAACCCCAGGACCAGATTTTATCGGTGGTGAAGAGTTGCATCCTCAAAGGTGATTGGTCTGCCATACCCAAACAATTGTGCGAGGAGACCAAACCTTACATTCATTGCAAAGACGAACTGTCTATTCAGTCGGATTGTATACTGAATCATATGTGCACGGTGCAACACTTGCATGCAGCTCAGCAAAGCACCAGCGGAATCACCGCTGAGTCTGTGGTTATGGCCGTCCAAACCATGGTCCAGGATCCACATAGACTTTGCAAGTCCCTTCCTGGGGAAGATGTTTTTAGTTGTGGTGGATGCATATTCAAAGTGGATAGAGTGTATAATCATGTCATCCAGCACATCCATAGCTACCATTGAGAATCTCAGTGTCATGTTCGCGACACATGGTCTGCCTGACTTCGTTGTTAGCGATAACGGATTGTGCTTCACCAGTCAGGAGTTTCAAGAGTTCATGAAACTCAATGATATCAAACATATAACCCACCTGTCTGCAGTGACCCTTGGGTTACTCGCCTGCTGAACTAATGATGAAGAGAGATCTTAAGACCAAGCTATCTCTTGTACACCCTGACTTGAATAATCATGTTGAATATAGAAGACAAAGTCAGCAAGGGTATCACAAACGCGCAGCTGTGACACGCGATATTTCTGTAAATGATCCTGTATATGTTCTGAATTATGGTCAGGGTCCCACGTGGATCACTGGTACTGTCATGGCCAAAGAGGGCAACAGAGTATTTATTGTCAAGCTCAAAAATGGGCAAACAGGAAACATATGGATCAGACAAAGCTGCGGCACACAGACGAACCGGAACAGTCGGAGGAAGAGATAATCGACGACCAACCAACCTACCCCCAGTCATCAGAGGACACAGTGGTCATCAGTGAATCGGGACTTCAATCACTGACATGTTAAATGGAAATGGACTTTCAATCCCTGACATGGCCATTGCCACTCCCACCAGGTCAGCCACCCAGCCACCAGTCACAACAGACTCTGAACACTCACCCAAGGCTGAAGTTGAACTTAGACAGTCAGCCCGGGAGCATAAAACACCGGACCGTCTCAATTTGTAAAAGACTGTGTTAATATCTCAGAGGGGGTATTATCATGTATGTACTTTTGGGATCACTAGCCACTAGATGGCATCACTGTTGGAGGCCATTGAGCTGTACGCACATGTGTGCAGCCCAAGTATAAAAGGCCAGCCATTTTGTATATTAATCACTTTGGGCCTTAAAGCAGAGCCAAGGTCATACCTCTTGGAGTTAAACAGTACTCAGTCTAACAATTATGGCATACACAACAGGAAGGAAGGAAGGAAGGAAGAAATTTATATAGTGCGCACAAGCAAGCTCCCACAAACAGCAAGGATATAAACCTAACTAGCAGCTTTTAGTAAATAAAAATTAAATACATGAAAACTGACATCGACAATGGACAAAATAGACTAAATAAACTGAACTGAACAATAAAAGTAACTAAAAGAAACCAAGTTAAATCGATCTGATAATTTAGTATTAAAGATGAATTAGTTAGCACTGGACAAAGGTAAATAGATATCGGCTGTTGAAACAACCAATAAATAAATAAAGTTAGAATAGATAATGGCAGAACAGTGTGTTGGGACTGCAGAATGCGGGAATTTGTGAATAGTGACACTGTCCCGAATGACCAGATCTGTGGGAAATGTCTATATTGTGAGTCACCCCGGCTCAGATTGTTTGGACTGGAGCGTGAGCTAGAGAACTCCAGCACATGAGGGAGGGGAAGAAATCAACTTTTCCTATAAGCTGCCCAATGGTCCTGCACAGCCTGGGACCACCTTTTGCAATGTTAAAGTTCTTGTGAATGGGCTGCGCACCCAAAAAGAAATGATGGGAAACATTGGGAGGAATATCTGGATTGTTTACTCCAGAATGCAGTAACAGCACATAGAAAGGTACAGGAAGAGAAGTGTGTCACTGGCAGTCAGCAGGTTAGAGGGAACTTAGTGGAGGCAGAGGAGAAGGAACCACAGAAACTGGTCCTGTCCAACAGGTGCAATGCTCTTGCTCCCTGTGGAGAGAAGGAAGAAGGTTGTGAGGTGAACAGTCAGAATGCTAACCAAGGCACCATGGAAAAGGAAGTAATTCAAGGGTTGAGGAGCTGAAGAGAAAGGTTTTAGTTACAGTGGATTTGATAATTGGGGGATAGAAGGTATCCTCTGTAGTTGCGATTGTGAGTCCAGCCGTGTGTGTTGCCTACCCAGTGCCAGGGTAACGAATATCTCAAAATGACAATTAACTTTGAAAGCTGAGGGGGAAGAACCTGTTGCTGTGATCCATGTTAGAAGCACGGACATGGGAAAGATTAGGGAGGAGGTCCTGCTAAGGGGGTATCTGGAGCTAGGAGCTAAATTTAAAAAACAGGACCTTGAGGGTGGTAATCTCCGATATATGACCCGAGCTACATGCTAATTGGCATAGCAATAAATAAATAAGCAAACACGTGGCTGAAAGAGTGTTATGGGAATGTGGATTCCATTTCCTGGGACACTGCAATCAGTAGTGGTACAGGAAAGAGCTGTACCACTGAATTGGGCTGCACCTGAACTGGGCTGGGACAAAGGTCCAGTGAAAAAGATACATAGGATTGCAAGAAAGGACTTTAAATGAGTAAAAGGGAGAGGGTCTGAGTGGAAATAAGAGTAACCTTAAAATAAGAAAAAGGGGTAAGAGCAAAGATCAGAATACAAAAAGGGATAAAGTTAACAAATACTCTAGGAACAGAAAAGGTTATAGGAAGTAATAATAAAATACCTGTTAAAAATAAAGTAGGAGTAATGAAAAAGGTACTTATAATGAGAGATTTCAATTTTCACAGACTGGGAGAAACAGAACAGAACACCATCCCTGGCGAACTAAGGAAGTAAAGGATGGTACCAAATTGAAAACAAAGGCATACAATTTTGTGAAGAACAGTGGAAGGCCAGAGCATTGGGTCATTTTTAGAAATCAGCAAAGGATGACTAATAAAATGATAAAGAGAGAGAAGATAGCTATGAGAGTAAACTAGCAAGAAATATAAAAACAGACAGTAAAAGCTTCTACAGGTATATAAAAAGGATGCGAGTAGCTAAAGTAAATGTTCGTCTCTTAGAGGATGAGACTGGGGAATTAATAATGAGAAACAGGGAAACGGCGGATACTTTGAACAAATATTTAGTATCAGTCTTCACAGTAGAAGACACAAAAAGCACCCCAATAATTGATAATCTAAGGGCTATTGGTGGGGTGGGGGGGGGTGGTGGTGGGGGGACTTAAAACAATCACTATCATTAGAGAAAAAATACAAGACAAACTGATGGGACTAAAGGTGGACAAGTCCTCTGGACCTGATGGCCTGCATCCTAGGGTCTTAAAAGAAGTGGCTGTAGAGATAATGGATGCATTGGTTGTAATCTACCAAAATTCCCTGGATTCTGGAGAGGTCCCAGCAGACTGGAAAACCGTAAATGTAACGCCCCATTTAAGAAAGGAAGGAGACAGAAAAAAGGAAACTATAGACCAGTTAGCCTAACATCAGTCATTGCGAAAATGCTGGAGTCCATCATTAAGGAAGTACTAGCAGGACATTTAGAAAATTATAATACAATCAAGCAGAGTCAGCATGGTTTTATGAAAGGGAAATCATGTTTGACAAATTTCCTCGACGTCTTTGAGGATATAATGAGCAGGGTGGATAAAGGGGAACCAGTAGATGTCGTGTATTTGGATTTCCAGAAAGCATGTGATAAGGTGCCACATAAAAGGTTACTGCACAAGATGAGAGCTCACAGGGTTGGGAATAATATATTAGCGTGGATAGAGGATTGGCTAACCAACAGAAAGCAGAGAGTTGGGATAAATGGGTCTTTTTCAGGTTGGCAAACTGTAACTAGTGGGGTGCCACAGGGATCAGTACTGGAGCCTGAACTATTTACAATTTATATTAATGACTTGAATGAATGTAGCCAAATTTGCTGATGATACAAAGATAGGTGGTAAAACAGGTTGTGAGGATGACACAAATAATCTACAAAGGGATATAGACAGGCTAACTGAATGGGCACAAATTTGGCAGATGGAGTATAATGTGGGAAAATGTGAGGTTATCCACTTTGGTAGGAAAAATAAAAAAGCAAATTATTATTTAAATGGGGAGAGATTACAAAATGTGGTGGTATAGAGGTATCTTGTGGTCCTTGTACTTGAAACATAAAAGTTAGCATGCAGGTACAGGAAGTAATTAGGAAGGCAAATGGAATGTTGGCCTTGGTCCTTTGCTTTTTGTGGTATATAATCAATGATTTAGATTTGAATATAGGGGGTATGATTAAGAAGTTTGCAGATGAAACTAAAATTGGCTGTGTGTTTGATACTGAAGAGGAAAGTCATGGACTGCAGGAGGATATCAATCTACTGGTCGGACGGGCAGAACAGTAGCAAATGGAATTTAATTCGGAGAAGTGTGAGGTAATGCACTTGAGGAGGGCTAATAAGGAAAGGGTATACACATTAAACGGTAGGCCACTTAGAAGTGCAGATGAACAAAGGGACCTTGAAGTGCTTGTCCATTGATCCCTGAAAGTAGCAGGCCAGGTGGATAAGGTGGTTAGGCAGGCATATGGAATGCTTGCCTTTACTGGCCGAGGCATAGAATACAAGAGCAGGGAGGTTATGCTTAAATTGTATAATACACAGGTTAGGCTACAGCTGGAATACTGCGTGCAGTTCTGGTCACCATATTATAGGAAGGACGTGATTGCACTGGAGAGGGTGCAGAGGAGATTTACGAAGATGTTGCCTGGAATGGACAATCTTAGCTATGAGGACAGATTGGACAGGCTGGGTTTGTTCTCGTTGGAACACAGGAGGCTAAGCGGAAACCTAATTGAGGTGTATAAAATTTTGAGAGGCCTGGATATAGTGGATAGCAAGGGCCTATTTCCCTTGGTGGAAGGGTCAATTACGAGGGGGCATAGGTTTATTGGTGGAAGGTTTAGAGGGAATTTGAGGGGAAGCTTCTTCACGCAGAGGGTTGTGAGGGTATGGAACTCACTGCCTGCAAAGGTGGTAGAGGCAGAAATCCTCACCACATTTAAAAGGTGCTTGGATAAGCACTTGAGGTGCCGTAACCTACAGGGTTACGGACCTGGAGCTGGTACGTGGGATTAGACTGGATAACCTCTTGTTGGCAGGCGCAGATACGATGGTAAGTACTTCAGGGAATCTAATAGCAAAGAATTACTAAAAAAGTGATTAAGAAAGGGAAGATAGACTATGAAAGCACAAAATATAAAAACAGACAGTAAGAGTTTCTATAGGTATATAAAAAGGAAAAGAGTGGCTAAAGTCCCTTAGAGGATGAGACCGGGGAATTAGTAATGGGGAACATGGAGATGGCAGAAACTCTGAACAAATATTTTATTTCAGTCTTTACAGTCGAGGACACTAACAATATTCCAACAGTGTGACCCCAAAATCAAGGGACTATAGGGGGGGAGGAACTTAACACAATCACAATCACTAAGGAGGTGGTACTCAGTAAGATAATGGGGCTAAAGGCAGATAAATCCCCTGGACCTGATGGCTTGCATCCTAGGGCTTTAAGAGAAGTAGTGGCAGGGATAGTGGATGCACTGGTTGTAATTTACCAACATTCCCTGGATTCTGGGGAGGTCCCAGCAGATTGGAAAACTGTAAATTTAACGCCCCTATTTGAAAAGGGAGGCAGACAAAAAGCAGGAAACTATAGACCAGTTAGCCCAACATCTGTGGTTGGGAAAATGTTGGAGTCCATTATTAAAGAAGTAGTTGCAGGATATTTGGAAAAGCATAATTCGATCAGGCAGAGTCAGCATGGATTTATGAAAGGGAGATCACGTTTGACAAATTTGCTGGAAGTCCTTGAGGATGTAACGAACAGGGTGGATAAAGGGGAACCAGTGGATGTGGTGTATTTGGTTTCCCAGAAGGTATTTGACAAGGTGCCACATAAAGGTTACTGCATAAGATAAAAGTCCACGAGGTTGGGGGTAATATGTTAGCATGGATAGAGGATTGGCTAACGAACAGAAAACAGAGAGTCGAGGTAAATGGTTCATTGTCAGGTTGCCAATCAGTAACTAGTGGGGTGCCGCAGGGATCAGTGCTATGACCCCAACTATTTACAATGTATATTAATGACTTGGAAGAAGGGACTGAGTGTAACGTAGCCAAGTTTGCTGACGATACAAAGATGGGAGGAAAAGCAATGTGTGGAGAGGACATAAAAAATCTGCAAAATGACAGACAGGCTAAGTGAGTGGGCAATAATTTGGCAGATGGAGTATAATGTTGGAAAGTGTGAGCTCATGCACTTTGGCAGAAAAAAAATCAAAGAGCAAGTTATTGTTTAAGTGGAGAAAGTTTGCAAAGTGCTGCAGTACAGCGGGACCTGGGGGTACTTGTGCATGAAACACAAAAGGATAGTATGCAGGTACAGCAAGTGATCAGGAAGGCCAATGGAATCTTGGCCTTTATTGCAAAGGGGATGGTGTATAAAAGCAGGGAAGTCTTGCTACAGTTATAGAGGGTATTGGTGAGGCCACACCTGGAATACTGCGTGCAGTTTTGGTTTCCATATTTACAAAAGGATATACTTGCTTTGGAGGCAGTTCAGAGAAGGTTTACGAGGTTGATTCCGGAGATGATGGAGTTGACCTATGAGGAAAGGTAGAGTATGTTGGGCCTCTACTCATTGGAATTCAGGGTGAGAGGTGATCTTATCGAAACGTATAAGATTATGAGGGTGCTTGACAAGGTGGATGCAGAGAGAATGTTTCCACTGATGGGGGAGACTAGAATAGGGTCACCCATTTAAAACTGAGATGAGGAGAAATTTATTTTCTCAGATGGTTGTATGTCTGTGGAATTCGCTGCCTCAGAGAGCTGTGGAAGCTGGAACATTAAATAAATTTAAGACAGAGATAGACAGTTTCTTAACTGATAAGGAAATAAGGGGTTATGGGGAGCGGGCAGGGAAGTGGACCTGAGTCCATGATCGGATCAGCCAAAATCGTATAAAATGACAGTAAGCTCGAGGGGCCATATGGCCTACTCCTACTCCTATTTCTTATGTTCTTATAATATGGCCAGAGTGATCTCCTGGACTAGTTTCGATAGCCTGGATGGGTCCGAGAGGAATTTTCCCAATTTTTTCCCCCCAATTGGCCTGGATTTTTACGTGGTTTTTTGCCTCTCCCAGGAGATCGTATGGCTCCGGGTGAGGTGGAGTGTAAAATGTTACGATACATGGAGTATCGCAGTTGTGGGGGGCGGACTGGTTGAGCTGGATGCTCTTTACCTGTCTTCCATTGTTCAATGTTCATAGGTTTATATGTAACCTTCAGGGCTACTGACCGAGGGCCATGTGGCTCTTTGTTGGCCAGCGTGGACACAATGAGCCAAAATGGCCTCCTTTTGCTCTGTAAATTTCTATGTTTCGATGTTTCTTATTGCAAGGGGGATGGAGTATAAAAGTAGGGAAGTCCTGCTACAACCTTACTGGGTGTTGGTAAGATCACACCTGGAGTACTGCATACAGTTTTGGTCTCCTTATTTAAGGAAGGATATACTTGTACTGGAGGCAGTTCAGAGAAGATTCACTAGGTTGATTCCTGAGATGAAGGGGTTGTCATATGAAGAAAGGTTGAGCAGGTTGGGCCTATACTCATTGGAGTTTAGAAGACTTAGAGGTGATCTAATTGAGCGTATAAGATTCTGAGGGGGCTTGACAGCGTAGATGCAGAGAGGATGTTTCCCCTCATGTGGGAGTCTAGAACTAGGGGGCATAGTTTCAGAATAAGGGGTCACCCATTTAAAATGGAAATGAGGAGGAATTTCTTCTCTCAGAGGGTCATGAATCTTTGGAATTCTCTATCTCAGAGAGCTGTGGAGGCTGGGTCATTGAATGTATTTAAGGTGGAGGTAGACAGATTTTTGAAAGATAAGGGAGGCAAGGGTTATGGGGAGCGGGTGGGGAAGTGGAGTTGAGACCAGGATCAGATCAGCCATGGCGGAGCAGGCTTGAGGGGCCAAATAGTCTACTCATACTCCTATTTCTTATGTATGTTCTTATGTTCGAGCAGTAAGGACAACAGATTTCTAGAATGTGTTTGGGACAATTTTCTGGACAAGGAACAGGCCATAATCGATTTATTGATGAGTAACGAATCAGAATTAGTTAACATTCTGACAGTAAGGGAACCACTTCTGAATAGTGACCATAATATGACTGAATTTGATATTAGGTTTGAGAGGGAGAAGAGCAAAAGTATACAAGAGTAAGGAAGTTTTCCTACAATTGTACAGGGCTTTGGCGAGACCTCACCTGGAGTACTGTGCATAGTTTTAGTCTCCTTATCTGAGGAAGGATATACTTTCCTTAGAGGAGGTGCAAAAAAGGTTCACTAGATTGATTCCTGGAATGAGAGGGTTGAATATATTGGGCCTATACTCTATGATGTTTAGAAGAATGAGAGATGATCACATTGAAACATATAAGATTCTGAGGAACATTGACAGGGTACATGCTGAGAGGTTGTTTCTCCTGGCTAGAGAGACTAGAACTAGGGAGCGTATTCTCAGGATAAGGAGTCGGCCATTTAAGACTGAGATGAGGAGGAATTTCTTCACTCAAAGGATTGTGAATCTTTGGAATTCTCTACTTGAAAGGGCTGTGGATGCTGAATCATTGAGTATATTCAAGGCTGAGATTCTAGGGGAATGAAGGGATCTGGAGATCAGGCAGGAAAATGGAGTTGAGGTCGAAGATCAGCCATCTTATTGAATGGTGGAGCAGGCTCGGGGGCTGTATAGCCTACTTCTGTTCCTAATTCTTATGTTCTTATGAGAAGGGAGAGTTACAAACAAAGGTTATACATAAGGCAAACTTTGAAGGGGTGAGAAATGAATTGACCAAGAACAGACTACCAAAATTATTTCATTTTTTATTAAGAAGTCCAACTGAAGAGCCAAGACCTATGGTGTGGGATGCAATGAAGGTTGGAGAAAGGAGAAGGGTAAACGTGGCCCTTCCCTTCAGTGCTCCCAGTACCAGAACTCCACATGCCCAGTCAGGAATTTGGGCACATGACACATTCAAATAAACACATTGGGAGCACTGAAAATAAAAATTTATCCTTAGAAGAGCAGATAAATCCAGAAACTATAATTAGGTGATGCCAAAGTTGGGTTTTAAAGGACTGAAAATTATAGGATAAAAGACTATGGCAAGTTGTTATTAAACATAGACTTTTGTAACTATATTTCTTGAAAGATAGTCTTTATTGGTCTATCTATCTAGAAGGTAGGGTCAGATGAAAGAGAAAAGCTCATTCAGTTTGCAGTACAATTTAGGTACCTCTCCTCTAAGGGAACTTAAAACAATCACTAATGTTGTGTACGCGTAAATAACTGACAAACTGAGCCAGGAGTAATGTAACCTAACTGTGCTTTTATACAACCCAAAATGGAGTCCCCAAACCTGCATGAACCAGCATGAATACAGCAACAGTGAATAGCTCCTGTGGGGTCCTATTGCCCCGTCCAGTGAGCTGTAACAAATAAATAGAGTATGAACACAAAATATTTCCCCTCTTTTTAAAACCACAGTCTATGTACAAACAAAATCCTTGAGGTAGCCAGGTTGTTTTCTGATACGCTGAGATCGGCATGGAGCTTGTGGTATTTGCTCTATTTGGTTGGGAAACAGAACGGTGCCTCTGTTCCATCCTGTTGGTCTCTTTGCACTAGGTTTGGCTGGGGGTTTGAGAATGTCCAGTAGCCAGTGAAGATTTTGCCCAATCATGAACTCAGCGGGTGTCTTCCCCGTTAGCGAGTGCTTTGTCAAATGGTATGTGCGGAGAATGATTTGAACCACTTCGTTGAATGTTTGGCCTGCTGCAAGGTTGGCTTTCAACCCCTCTTTGATGACGCGGTTAAATCGCTCAGCACCTCCGTTACTTTGAGGATTGTACCGAGCAGTAAGGCGATGCTCGATAGTATGACAAATGAGGAACTGGTCGGACACAAACTGTGGTCCATTGTCAGTGATTATAACCTCTGGGAGGCCCCACTTTGTGAACATATGCTGCAGAATAGTGGCGATCGTTGATGAGGTCACTGAACTTTTTGTAGTAATTTCTGGCTATTTGGAATACAGGTCATGTACTACAACAAGGAAACGATGGTGCTGTGAAGCTGCTTCAACTGGACCGAAGATATCCAACTGAAATTGTTGCCATGATTTTGTGGCCATGGAATGGGCTTCATTGGCGCTGGTTGGATGTTTGTGGCCTTTTCGCTCAGACTGCTTCGCAGTGTAAGACAAACTCCTTGATGCGAGTGTCAATCCCAGACCACCATACTGAATCGCGACATCTCTGTTTCTTGCGGACAATGCCAGGATGCCCATCGTGTGCCAATGAGAGAATGCGCTGTTGAAGGGACTTGGGAATTACTGCTCTATCACCACGAGTTAGGCAGCCATCATTCCAAATGGAAAATTCATCGCAAAATCTGTGGCAGGTTTTCAGCTCTTCTGGAATTTGCTTAGCCCACTCAGTATGGAGGAAGTGACACACGTGCTGGAGCATAGCATCACTCTGTGATTCAGTTTTGAGTTTGTCGCAGGAGACAAGGTTTCTGATGGACTGAGTGATGATCAACGTGACATATGTATCGTCATCTGTGAACAAGTCAGCACCAGAGTCCGAAACAGGTGTCGAGCGGCTGAGCATGTCAGCTACGTGGTTGTGACTGCCAGTGATGTACTGTACATCAAAGTTATACTGATGAAGATGATCTGACCATCAGCTGATTCATAGTGGTCTGTGCCCAGATCCAGTTGTAGCGAGTAGTGTAGTTAGCACTTGGTGATCCGTACGGAGGGTAAATTTCCTACCATAGAGGTAGATGTGCCAGCGTTCACATGCGTAGATGTAAGCGAGTACTTCGCGTTCCCCTGTAGAGTATTTACGTTCTGCAGCAGAGAGCGTGTGAGAGGTGACGGTGACTGGGCGTTCCATTGCGAGAGCCCCGCACCCATGGCAGTGCCTGATGCATCTGTGGTCACGTACATAGTGGCATTGGATCAAAGTGCGCAAGGATAGGAGGAGATGTGATTTTCTCCTTAAGCGTGGTGAATGCCTGACCCTGGGAATCTGTCCATTCCCAAGGGACGTCCTTGCGCTGCAACTTGTGAAGTGGTTTGGCAATGTGCGTGTGGTGCGGGAAGAACTTCAGATAGAAGTTGCAAGTGCCGAGGAATGATGAAAGTTATTTGACGTTGGTAGCCTCATGCATTCACTGAATTGCGTCAATGTTGTCAAGCGCCGGCTTGACACCTTGTAGCCCAAAATGTTTATTTCTCCAGCAGCAAATGTACACTTATCAGCATTAAGTGTAATGTTATGTGTAGCAAGTCTAGCCATAACTGTGTGAAGTCGCTGGTCATGTTCTTCCATTGTCCGTCCATAGACGATGATATTGTCAGCAGATTGAGGGCTCCCTCTATGCCTGCTAACATAGTAGTGACAATCTTCTGAAATGCACTTGGTGCATAAGATAGTCCGTAGGGCATGCGTCGATACTGATACAGACCATCATGCATCGTGAATGTCATGAGCGGTTTGCTGTCCTCCGCTAGGGGGATTTGCAGGTAACTGCGACGCATGTCAAGTTTCGTAAAAACTATTGAGCCGTGGAATACTGAAGACAGGTCATCGATGGTAAGAAGAGGGTACTTGTCGAGGATGATGGCCTTGCAGACCTCTTTCAGGTTGATGCATAGGCGGATCTCCCATTTTTACGCCTTGCAATGACTAACTTCGAGATCCAGGGTGAGGAGTCGATGTTCTCAATGATTCCCTGAGATTCGAATCGCGTTAATTCTGCGGATGTTTGGTCGTGAACCGCGAATGGGAGACGGCAAAGTCGCTGCGTAATCAGTTTGACGGAAGGATCAATGTGGGGACGATGGCAGAATTTTGTTGTCACTCCAAACCCTGTGAAGATTGAAGGATACTGCTTGCCAAGGTTGGGTCGTAAACTTTGAACCCAAGCTTGTCAAAAAGGTCAATGAATCCCATGAGCCGTCGTCCCTTCGTGACATGAAAGGAAAAGTCTTCCAATGTTATGTCCTTGTAGTATATCGGGACAGATATGACCCCAAGTACCTCAATTTTGGAGTTGGAGTACGCATGTAGAGTGGAAGTTACGGGCTGCAGTTGACAATGCATGAAGTGGGTTTTGTACACAGCCTCCCTTAATATGGAGACTTTGGCTCCGAGGTCAATGTTTACATCACAATCCTTGAATTTGCCCGAACCTATGTGCGAAATGTCACTAACGGTGTAAACCATACTGGGTTTACCACCATCAGGGTTGTCCACAGATCGAATATGCTGCAATGAGCGACAGACACTAGCAAAATGGTTCATTTTACCACATGCAGAGCATTTGTTCCCACGTGCAGGGCAGTTAGGATTGTTTGCTGAGTGTGATTTGTCCCCACAGTTAAAGCAGTGGAAGTTAAGCCCGCGACCCCCAGCGGGTGGCTTATTACTAGCCCTGGGTCTCTGCTGTGATTTCCGCTTTGGACGAACACCTTGCACATGGGCTGTAACTGCAGTCTGCCGCACCGGGGGAGCAGGGGATCTGATCGCTTTTGAATCGGAAAGCACTGATTCTATTTGTATGACCAAGTTAATTGCTTTATCCAATGTTAATTTGTCGTCCTCCATTAGCAAGTGTTCCCGAATGCAGGGAATCGTTATTTTCTCAATAATTTGATCCCTGATCATTTCCTTTGTAAGTGCTCCAAAGTTACACATAGCAGCCAGTTCAGTTAATGAAATGATATACTGTTTGATTGGTTCACCGTTCCCTTGCTCCCTTTTTCAAAATTGGTATCTCTCCATCACGATACTTTTCTTTGGCCCAAAATAGTTCTCTAGGGCGCTTACCATTTTGTCGTAGGACTCCGTGTCTTTGATTTGGCCAAAGATGCGCTGGCCTTCGGTGACGAAGCAGTGGATAAGTATTGCACAGCGGCGAGCTGGTGTTATGTTGTCACTGTCCAACCCACTCACCGTAATGTACGTAGAAAAGCTTTTTATCCATCTCGGCCATGGGATTGGAGGGTCCCTGGGTGTGGGGAGGAAAGGCTGTGGGGAGGGGGGAGAAAGATTAATGTGAGTCATTCTCATCACCAAATTATGTTGTGTACGTGTAAATAATTGAAAAACTGAGCCGGGAGTAATGTAACTTAACAACTGTGCTTTTATATAACCGAAAATGGAGTCCCCAAACCAGCATGAACCAGCATGAATACAACTGTGAATAGCTCCCGAAGGGTCCTAATGCCCATCCAGTGAGCTGTAACAAATAAATAGAGTATGGACACAACAACTATCACTAGAGAAAAAGTACTAGTTAAACTAATGGGACTAAAGTTGGACAAGTCCCCTGGACCTGTTGGCCTGCATCCTAAGGAGTGACTGCAGAGATAGTGGATGCATTAGTTGTAATCTACCAAAATTCTGGAGAGGTCCCAGCGGATTGGAAAACCACAAATGTAACATCCCTATTTAAGAAAGGAGATAGAAAGCAGGAAACTATAGACCAGTTAGCTTAACATCTGTCATTGGGAAAATGCTGGAGTCCATTATAAAGTAGTAGCAGGACATTTAGTAAATCATAATGCAGTCAAGCAGTCATCATGGATTTATGAAAGGGAAATAATGTTTGACAAATTTGCTGGAGTTCTTTGAGGATGTAACGAGCAGGGTGGATAAAGCAGAACCAGTAGATGTCGTATATAACCAGCAGAAAACTGAGTCGGGATAAATGGGCCATTTTCATGTTGGCAAAATGTAACTAGTGGGGTACCACAGGGATCAGTGCTGGGGCCTCAACTATTTACAATCTATATTAATGATTTGGATGAAGGGACCGAGTGTAATGTAGCCAAATTTGCTGATGATACAAAGATAGGTGGGAAATCATCTACCCTGTCACGCCCCCTCAGAATTTTATATGTTTCAGTAAGATCTGTTCTCAGTCTTCTAAACTCCAATGAGGAGGCAAAGAATCTGCAAAGGCTTATAGGTAGGCTAAGTGAGTGAGCAAAAATTTGGCAGAAGGATTATAATGTGGGAAAATGTGAGGTTATCCACTTTGGTAGGAAAAATAAAAAAGCAAATTATTAAATGGGGAGAGATTACAAAATGCTGTGGTACAGAGAGATCTGGAGATCCTTGTACATGAAACACAAAAAGTTAGCATGCAGGTACAGCAAGTAATTAGGAAATCAAATGGAATGCTGGCCTTTATTGCAAGGGGGATGGAGTATAAAAGTAGTGATGTCCTGCGACAACCGTAGATGGCATTGGTGAGATCACAGCTGGAATACTGCGTACAGTTTTGGTCTCCTTTTTTAAGGAGGGATTTTTTGCATTGGAGGCAGCTCAGAGAAGGTTCACGAGGTTGATTCCTGATGATGTGGTTGTCATATGAAGAAAGGTTGAGCAGGTTGGGCCTATATGCATTGGAGTTTAGAAGACTGAGAGGTGATCTTACTGAAACATATAAGATTCTGAGGGGGCTTGAGAGAGTAGATGCAGAGAGGATGTTTCCCCTCAAGGGGGAATCTAGAACTAGGGGACATGGTTTCAGAATAAGGGGTCACACATTTAAAACGGAAATTAGGAAGAATTTCTTCTCTCAGAGGGTCGTGAATCTTTAGAATTCTCTACCCCATAGAACTGAGGAGGCTGGGCCATTGAATATATTTAAGGTGGAGATAGACAGATTGTTGAATGATAAGGGAGTCAAGGGTTATGGGGAGAGGGCAGGGAAGTGGAGTTGAGGCCAAGATCAGATCAGCCATGATCTTATTGAATGGCAGAGCAGGCTCGAGGGGCCAGATGGCCTACTCCTGCTCCTATTTCTTATGTTCTTATGTTCTCCAGTACCTGCTCGACCATCTACATTCAATTGAGAATGATGGTAAAGGCCAGTGCTGTTTCTAAAAAACATCATTATTTCACAATTTACTGAAAGGTGTCAATAAGTTTCCAACAGACTGTGAACAGTACTGTGGATCACTACATACCCTTATTTATGCAACTGAACTCCATCCAGAAGAGCATTCCTTACTGCACCAGTAAGATAAGGTGGTGTTATTCTTCACACCCATTGTTATGCCTCTCTTATTTCAAACTTCTTTATAAAGCACTAAGATGGCAGTAGTTTTGCACTGTGGCCTTGGTTTATCTACCAAAGATGCTGAAATTTACCAGATTCAACAACAACTTGCATTTATATAGCACTTTTAATGTAGCAAAATGTCCCAAGACACTTCACAGGAACGAAATCAGATAAAAAATGACACATAAGAACATAAGAAATAGGAGCAGGAGTAGGCCATACGGCCCCTCGAGCCTGCTCCGCCATTCAATAAGATCATGGCTGATCTGATCATGGACTCAGGTCCACTTCCCTGCCCGCTCCCCATAACCCCTTATCAATTAAGAAACCGTCTATTTCTGTCTTAAATTTATTCATTGTCCCAGCTTCCACAGCTCTCTGAGGCAGCGAATTCCACAGATTCACAACCCTCTGAGAGAAGAAATTTCTCCTCATCTGTTTTAAATGGGCGGCCCCTTATTCTAAGATTGTGCCCTCTAGTTCAAGTCTCCCCCATCAGTGGAAACATCCTCTCTGCATCCACCCTGTCAAGCCCCCTCATAATCTTATACGTCTTGATAAGATCACCTCTCATTCTTCTGAATTCCAATGAGTACAGGCCCAACCCACTCAACCTTTCCTCGTAAATCAACCCCCTGCTCCCTGGAATCAACTTAGTGAACCTTCTCTGAACTGCCTCCAGTATTCCAGGTGTGGCCTCACCAATACCTTATACAGCTGTAGTAAAATTTCCCTGCTTTTATGCTCCATCCCCTTTGCAATAAAGGCCAAGATACCATTGGCCTTCCTGATCACTTGCTGTACCTGCATACTATCCTTTTGTGTTTCATGCACAAGTCCCCCCAGGTCCCGCTATACTGCGTCACTTTTCAATCTTTCTCCATTTAAATAATAACTTGCTCTTTGATTTTTTTTTCTGCCAAAGTTAATGACCTCACACTTTCCAACATTATACTACATCTGCCAAATTTTTGCCCACTCACTTAGCCTGTCTATGTTCGTGTGCAGATTTTCTGTGCCCTCCTCACTCATTGCTTTTCCTCTCATCTTTGTATTGTCAGCAAAATGGCTACGTTACACTCAGTCCCTTCTTCCAAGTCGTTAATATAGATTGTAAATAGTTGGGGTCCCAGCACTGATCCCTGCGGCACCCCACTAGTCACTGGTTGCCAACCAGTGAATGAACCATTTATCCCGACTCTCTGTTCTCTGTTAGTTAGCCAATCCTCTATCCATGCTAATATATTACCCCCAACCCAGTGACTTTTATCTTGTGCAGTAACCTTTTATGTTACCAAGCCAAAGAAGGAAACGTTAGGACAGGTGACCAAAAGCTTGGTTAAAGAGTTAGGTTTTAATAAGTGTCTTGAATGAGGAGAGAGGTGGAGAGATGATGAGATTTAGGGAGGGAATTCCAGAGCTTGGGGTCTTGCCGGCTGAAGGCATGGCCGCCAATGGTGGGGTGAAGGAAGTGCGGGAGGCACAAAAGGCCAGATATGGAGGAATGCAGAGTTCTCAACAGCAACAACTTGCATTTATATAGTGCCTTTAACATAGTCAAATATCCCAAGGCACTTGACAGGAGTGTTACCAAACAAAATTTGAAACTGAGCCACATAAGGAGATATTAGGACAGGTGACCAAATGCTTGGTCAAATGGATAAGTTTTAAGGAGCATCTTAAAGGAGAAGAAAGGTGGAGAGTTGAATAGGTTTGAGGAAGGAATCCCAGAGCTTCAGAGGATTGTAAAGGTGGAGGAGTTTACAAAGATAGAGAGGGTCGAGGCTATGGAGGAGTAACACAAAGCTGAGGCATTGGTGGATTGGGACCCAATGTAAGCCAGCGAGCACAGAACAGGATTTGGTAAGAATTAGGATCGATTCAATTTGTGATTCTCAACAGCGGAAAAAGGCAACAATGTTTAATTTCCTTTGGCTGGATTAAATTAATTCCTAAACCTGATGGATAATGATACAAGTTAATGGCTCTGAATTCATGGCCCTCATGGGTGTGCACACACCCGTAGGGGCCCTGCAAGTTCCGGGTTTAGGCATGCAAAGTGCATGCGTCTAAACCCGGAACTTGCGATCTATCAAGAATCCCGTTAACAGATCACACGCAAGAGTTGGAGCTGTGAGCTGTGAGAGGAGCAGCTATCAACCTGTGCTCCTGCCTGGAGAGCCCTGAGACCAGCCCAGGAAAAGAAGGAAGGAAGGGGCTTCACCTCCAACTTTTACCCAGAGGGAGAGGAGGAAAAAGCAGAAAACTTTCCAACATTTTTACCATTCTGCAAAGAGTTGGAGAGAGGGGGAAAAGACAAACAACATCCAGTGTGGAAGGAGGGAGACTCTACTATTTCTACAGGTGGGTGTGGGTGCATTTCCCAAGAGACTTTGTTGTATCGGTGGGGGGAGGAAAGAAGACCACTGAGGGCCGGAACATCGCGGGGGGTGTGTGTGTGTGGAAGTGTGTTTGGGGGCCTTGCTACAACTAGGCCCCACACAAAACTGAACCCCCCCCCCCCCCAATTGCCTAGCCTGGGATAGCTGGAGCTACCAGGCTGAAGATTGTTTAATCACCCTATTAACATCGTTAGGAGTGTGTGCCTGGTGGCTCTAGCTGCCCCAGGTGAAGACGTCTTCTCCCCCCACCTGAAGACCAATCCAAAGACTGTGTTTGTGTGTTTTGCCATCTGGGGAGTGCACCCACCCACAGCTGCGAGGGGAGACCTGCCCTCGCAGTTCCCCCCCTTCCCACCCCCCTCTCTCTTTCTCTGTTACTCTCTGTTTCTCCCCTCTCTCTCTGAGAGCCCTTCCTCCTAATTTTTTTCAAAAAAAAAAACAATTGAGACAACTGAGCAGAGGGAGCAAGGCCTCTCCCCAATTGCCAACGAGGGGAGAGGTGCCTCGTTAAGGGCTCCTCTGCTCAGTTAAATATACAAGGCCAATAAAGACCATTAAGGCCTGTGACTTTGGGGTGGGTGTAGCCCTTAAAGGGACCCCGTGATGGCGACCCCATCCACGCCGGTGGCAGGGCCAGCGAAGACGTATGCGCAGGTGGCAACCGCTTCCACGGCACCTCCTGCGCCACCCGCTGCCCTGCCACCTTTCAGACTTATAACCAGGAAACACGGGGTCAAGAGCTACACTCACCCCACAATGAGCATCGAGGAGTGCGTGCGGGCGATGGCTGGGGTAGTCGGCCCCTCGGCCATTGTCGCAGCCTCCAAGATGTCTGGGAAGGCTGTGTTCTTCCTGGGGTCGGAGCGAGCGGTGTCCCTGGCCCTCGAAAGGGGGCTCACGGTGGGCGGGACGTTCCTGCCGGTGGATCCTCTCGAGGCCACCGCGCAGAGGGTCATCGTGTCGAACGTCCCGTCCTTTGTTCCCGCTGAGCTCCTCCTCCCTCACCTACAACAACTGGGGGAGGTAAGGTCAGGGATCAACCCCATACCGCTCGGCCTCAGGGAGAACAGCCTGCGCCACGTGTTCTCCTTCCGCCGCCAGCTCTTTGTCCGGTTGGCGCGGGAGGAGACGACGGAGGGGTCTTTTAATGTGGTGCACGAGGGGACTGCCTACTGCGTCTTCTGGACGTCGGACGGCGTGCGGTGCCATGCCTGCAAGGAGGTGGGGCACATTCGCAAGAACTGCCCCGCCTCCAAGGCCGCCAAACCACCAAAGGCGGCCAAGGCTGGCGCCGCCGCCACCCCTCCCCCTAGTTGCGTCCGCGTGCCGGGAGCCATAGGTGCGCGGGCATCGTCGGAGGCCTTTGTTTTCGGGGCCTCCGGCGGGGGGGAGGGAGAGCGTCCGAACGGAAGGAAGGCGCGGAAGAAGACGAGACATCTAGAGGCGGGTCCCCTCAGTGCGCCGGAAAGTTTGACCACCGCGCTCAGCCCAACCCAGTCACCGGCGAGCGCGTGGTGCCCCGAGCCCGTGCCCGAGCCCTTGAATAACACCACAGAGGGGCCCGGGCGCGGGAAAGGAAAGGAAAAGGGGGGGGCGGAGCGGGAGGCCTCGGCAGACATGGGGGTCTCCCTGCCTCCGCGCGCCCCCAGGAACAAAAGGAGGCGCGGCTCCGATGAGGCGGAGGGGGAACAACATCCCTCCGCGGAGGAGTCGGTGCCCGCCGCGTGTCCCGCGTCCCCCACCAGCGCTCCCAAATTGCGCTGCAGGCGCGAAGAGTCTGTCCCCGGGGAGGGTGAGGCAGTCGAGGCTGCCCAGCCTCTGCCTCCTGGGGATGGAGTGGAAGATCTGCCTGTCGTGGGGGGCGTGGGGCCAGCGGAAGAATGCATTGCCGCCGGGCCGGGCGTCCCGGGGACTGAGGCGGGCGGGGCCGAAAAGACCGAACCTGAGCCCGCCCAGCCAACACCCAACTTCCCCCGGGAGTCGCTCGACCCGGCAGAAACACAATTTACTGATTTTAATGAAACTGTAGATGCTGGGCCGGGGGGTGGCAGCGGGGAGGGGGAGGAACACCCACCCTCGCCCCTTACTTTGGAGCTGGTGCACTTGGGGAGCCTGGGGATTTCCTATGGCCGGGTCTCTCCTTGTTCCCCAGTTCCTGGGGCGGAGGGGGAACCCCTTCCGCTGTCATTTCCCGACCCAGCACCATTTTTAAAAGAGCCCAGTGGGGACTCCTCTGCCGACGATCCTGGGGGTGGGATCGGGGCAGAGCCAGGGCCGGTTGGAGCGGCCGGTTCATTTGCCGTACCTTGTGCGGTCGATGGGCCGGCTGCTGGCGGCCACCTCCCGGAGGAGGACGGGGACTCGGTGGGGGACGCGGGTGAAGACCTAGAGACCACCGCCAGCGAGGCGGTGGATCTGCTCGCGGCCGCCGCCGAGACCATCCTCATTCCTGCACGGGAACTCTGGGACTTTTTGGCCCAGAGCCGGGGTCGCTGCAACCAAGCCCGACTGGCCCTGGAAAAATGGTCCGAGCCAGAGCTGATCAAGGGGTCCGTCCGCGCCGCCATCAAAACCTTGGCCGCGGGCGGGCCCTTGACAAAGGCGCAACAGCTTGAGCTGCGCGAGCTCGAGGGACTCCTCGCTGGGCTGCGGAGGGAGCGGAGTTCAACAAAAGACTCCGCTCCCTCCCCCACAATAGGTTAAGGTAGAGGTTGCACTCTGCTTTTGCCATGAAGATAACCATAGCCAGCCTCAACATCAACGGCGGCAGAGGGGCACGCCGTAGATTTGACAATTTTTCGCTCCTGCGGGAGGGGAAATATGCGGTGTGCTTCCTGCAAGAAACCCACACCGTTCCGGGAGACGAAGTCACGTGGCTCCTGGAATGGCAAGGAGAGGTCCGCATGAGCCACCTCACCGCCATTTCTAGTGGGGTGGCCATCTTGCTGGGCCCGCATTTTCAGCCGGAGATCTTGGGGGTCGAGGAGCCCGTGCCAGGCCGCTTGCTGCACGTAACGTTTCGCCTGGGGGACGTGCCGCTCCATCTCGTGAACGTGTACGCCCCTCAGCCCGGCCCGCAGCAAACGCGCTTCTTTGAAGAGGTGTCCGCTCTTCTTGGCTCCGTCGACGTCGGCGACTGCATTGTCCTCGGGGAGGATTTTAACTGCACCCTCGAGGCGCGGGACCGCTCCGGTGCCCCGCAGTGCATGACGGCGATGGAGAAGTTGAGGGACCTGGTCGGGTCCTTCGACTTGGTGGACGTCTGGCGAAATCTCCACCCCGACTCCAGCGCCTTTACTTGGGTGAGGCCTGGAGTTGGATGGTCTAGAGTCGACCGCCTTTACGTGTCTCGGGCGTACGTTTCCTGCGTCCCGGCGGCCTCCATGCGGCCGGTGCCGTGTTCGGACCACCACCTGGTGTGGGCGGAGCTCGCTTCGCTCCGCGCGAGGACGGGGTCCGCGTACTGGCACTTTAACAACCGGCTGCTGGAGGACGTGCGGTTCCAGGACTCGTTCCGTCGATTCTGGTCCGACTGGAGAAGGAAGCAGGGGGGCTTCCCCTCCTTGAGGCTATGGTGGGACGTGGGCAAGGCTCACGTCCGCGTCTTCTGTCAAGAGTACGCGAGGGGGTCGACCAAGAGGCGGGCGGCCAGAGTCGGGCACCTAGAAAAAGAGGTGCTCGACCTGGAAGCCCGTCTCGGTCAAGTCGTCCAGGACCCGGCCCTGCGGACGGTGTACGAAGCGAAGAAGGCCGCGCTGAAGGACCTGCAGCTCGTCGGGTCCCGAGGCGCGTTCGTGAGGTCGCGGATCCGGTTCCTGCGAGATCTGGACCGCGGCTCCCCCTTCTTCTACTCGCTGGAAAAAAGGCAGAGTGTCCGTAAGCAGCTCTTGACGCTGCTGGCCGACGACGGCTCTCTCGTCTCGGATCCGGAGGGCGTCAACAATAGGGTCCGTGAATATTACGGGGCTCTGTTCTCTCCGGATCCGTCCAGCGAGGAAGCGCGTAGAGTTTTGTGGGAGGACCTGCCGAAGGTCAGCCCGGAGGGCGCCGAAAATCTGGAAGCTCCGCTAAGCCTGGCGGAGCTGACCGGTGCCCTCGCCCGGCTCTCGAGGGGAAAATCCCCGGGGCTGGACGGGCTGACCGTGGAGTTCCACAGGGTGTTCTGGGACGTCCTGGGGAGCGACTACGCGCGGGTCCTGGGGGAAAGTCTGGCGACCGGGGAGATGCCCCTCTCTTGGCGCAGGGCAGTCATCGTCCTGCTGCCTAAGAAGGGCGATCTCCGCCTCCTTAAGAACTGGCGCCCGGTCTCCCTCCTCAGCACGGACTACAAAATCTTCGCCAGGGCGATGTCTGCTCGCCTTGGTGCCGTGCTGGACCACATGATCCACCCCGACCAGTCCTACACGGTCCCGGGCCGGACAATCCACGATAACATCCATCTGGTCCGGGACCTCATCCATTGTTCCCAGGAGGCTGGTCTGTCGGTCGCCTTCCTATCCCTCGACCAAGAGAAGGCGTTCGACAGGGTGGATCACGACTATCTGCTCGGAACTCTGCGCGCTTTCGGGTTCGGGACGCATTTCGTCGCCCGGATCCGACTTTTGTACGCCGCCGCGGAGTGTCTGATTAAGGTTAACGGGTCCTTGACGGCGCCCCTTCGCTTTAGGAGAGGGGTGCGCCAGGGATGCCCCATGTCCGGCCAGTTATATGCTGTTTGCGTGGAGCCTTTCCTGCGCCTCTTGCGGACGAGGTTGACGGGACTGGCTCTGCAATGGCCGGGCGTGGAGGTCGTCCTCTCGGCTTACGCCGATGACGTGCTCCTCGCGGTAAAGAATCCGGCTGACATGCGGAGGATGCGTGAGTGCCAGGAGATTTACTCGGCCGCGTCCTCCGCCAGGATCAACTGGGAGAAATGTTCCGGACTCCTGGTGGGTCAGTGGCGGGTGGACTCCCTGCCGGAGCAGCTCAGGCCTTTTGCCTGGAGCACGACCCATCTCCTCTATCTGGGAGTCTACCTTAGCCCCGACGAGGGAGCCTGGCCGGCGAACTGGCAGGAGCTGGAGGCCAAGGTCGCCGCTCGCCTAGGGCGCTGGACAGGACTGCTCCGAGTGCTGTCCTACAGGGGTCGAGCGCTAGTCATAAACCAGCTGGTGGCCGCAATGTTGTGGTACCGGCTGGTCACTTTGACCCCTCCCCCTGCGTTTGTCGCCAAGATACAGAAGAAGCTGGTGGACTTCTTCTGGAACAACAGGAAGCACTGGGTCTCTGCCGCGGTCCTGAGTCTCCCGCTTGAGGAGGGCGGTCAGTCGTTGGTGTGCGTCAGCGCCCAGCTCGCGACTTTCCGTCTTCAGACCCTGCAGAGATACCTTTACGTCGAGCCCCCTCCTAGGTGGTGCGCTCTGGCGAGGTATTTCTTCCACCAGCAGCTCGACCTCAATTATGACACGCAGCTCCTGTTTGTGAACTTGGGGGGTGCCAGGACCGCCCTCCGGGAGCTGCCTGTCTTTTACAGGGAACTCATCAGGGTCTGGAACAAAGTCTCCACCAAGCGCAGCTCTCCGCCGGCTGGAGTGGCGGCCGTCCTGCAGGAACCGCTGCTCGGGAATCCGTACCTCCACGGCCGAGGTTTTATGTGGCGGTCGGAAGAGAGGGCTGTGGCTGGTGAGGTGACCAGGGTCAGGGACCTGCTCGATGGCGGAGGAGCGGGCTGGATGGCGCCAGACACGCTGGCGCGGCGCCTAAATTCTGCCAACGTCCGCCACGCGGCCGATGCCATCGAGTCGCTAAAAACAGCTCTGGGCCCTGACTCCGTTAGGTGTATCGAGGAGGCTCAAGCACGTGGGGAGATCCCGTCCGAACTGACCCCCGTCTGGACGGAATTCCTCATCGGCGCCAAACCCCGGAACCTCCCTCGGGGGCCGGCGCCTCACAACTTGAGCCGCCTCGGGGAAATCCCCTCCGTGCCTTTCAGTTCCGCGCGGAGGGGTTTCCTGTACGGGCTGCTCCTGCACACCCTCAACTTTGCCATCCTCGCCGGCCGTCCGGACACGCCATGGCGTACCATCTTGCCGTCCGGAGGAGGCGGGGGTCCCCGATGGAGGGCACTCTACGCAGGGGTCCTCCCACTATTCATCGGGGACTTGGCCTGGAGGGTGGTGCACGGAGCAGTGCCGTGCAATAAATTTTTAAGCCGGTTCACGGACTCCCAGGCCGCCTGCAATTTCTGCGGTCTGGAGGAGTCCGTGTTCCATGTTTTTATTGAGTGTACAAGGTTGCAGCCCCTGTTCCATTATTTGAAGGGGCTGCTCCTGAAATTCTGGCTGCACTTCAGTCCCACACTCCTGATCTTTGGGCACCCTGTGCGGAGGGGAGCGGGTAGGTCCGAAGGCCTCCTCGTAGGACTGCTCCTGGGCACGGCCAAGGGTGCCATCAGCCGGTCTAGGCAGCGGGCGGTCGAGGGGGTCGTTCAACCTGACTGCCTGCCTCTCTTCCGCTCTTACATCCGGTCCAGGGTGTCCTTGGAGATGGAGCACGCGGTGTCCACCGGTACGCTCGCGGCCTTCCGCGAGAGGTGGGCACCGGAGGGACTGGAGTGCATCATCACGCCCGGCAACCAAATTTTAATTTGATTTTACGTTTTTTAAGTTTAATTTGTCTTAATTGCCGGTGCTTTTAGTGTCCCCCTTCCCTTTTATAGGGGGCACTGGGGAAAATTGTGATTTTAGTGCCCAAAAAAAAACAAAAAAAAAAAGAAAAAGAAAAAAAGGGGGGGGAAAAAAAAAAAAGGGCCTTGTGAATGTCTGGAGTGTCACCCAGGTCGGGTGGCACCGTTTAATGTTTTTATGTTTTGCAGGTAAACTCAAAAGAAAAAAAAACAGATCACACGCATCCGAAGATAAAGGGCCTCCTCGGGCGGAGAGTTGGGCTTCCAACTTCTGCCCAGTGAAAGCCTTTGAAATTCTATGACTGATAAAAGCAGGTATAAGGCCAGTTTTTATCAGCGCAAAACTTATAAAGGACAGAAAAAGACATTTTTTTCCAATAATTTAAAATCCTGTAAGATAAGTTTATTTTTAAACTCTGTAAAATATGTAAATGTATATCAAAAAATAATGTTTTTGTTTTAAATAATTCATTAAATTCCATTTTGATTAATTTTAAATATGTGATGTTTAAAAAAAATATATTTTAAGTGCTTGTGTGTTTTTGGGGTATTCCCATTCATACTTATGGTGATTCTGTACATAAGGAACTCACCGCAAGTATGAATGGGAATATCCCTACTTTGACTGGTTGGGCAGGCCCACGTGATCCCAGGGACGCGTATAAAGTGCATACGTGCCTGGGATACGTGGGCCTCTACGCAGGCCTTTGCGAAGAGGCCCAGGACCCCAAGTCTCCAAATCTCCAGAACCACCAGGTAAATTCGTAAAAATCTTTTAGGTCAGAAGCCTCCGTCCACAGGAGGCCTCCAACGGCAATTTCTGGGCCAATGTCTTAAATATCCCCCAAGATTAATAATGGAAAATGTAAACTTCCTCATGCAACAACAAACTTGCATACTATACATTTCTGCAATTTTAAATTGAAGCAGAAATCTTTTCATTTGCATCTATTGTGTGCTTGATTTTGAGAACCCATTTGGGTTTTATCAACTATTTCAGTATGGTATTTTGTAGACTTAACAGGTTTTTCCTTCAACGAAGATGGAAAAACTGTCAGCTAACTGATCCAAAGAATCCTGGCCTTGGATATTTACTAGTTGCCACTTTAATGTAGTAATTGCATGTTTTTTTTATAGGGAAACAAAATAACTGGATAGATGGAATATAATCATAGCTTTATATTATTTAGGGAGGCATTATTTTTTTATTTCAGTCCGGTCACCAGATAAAGGTGTTTACTCTTCATTAAGTAGGTGGCCCTCAAATACCTCACCCAATTAATCATTCTTCGTCTGAGCCTAAACTCTTGACAAATATTTTAACTTGTGATGGCATCTCAGCAAAGCCTTATCCTTCTCACCTAACATTAACACATGCACTTCCTGCCACAGTAACTGAATAGAGATTAAGAGGGTGAATCATGATTGTTTTCTTCTCTCCTTCGGCCGAAGGCTGCCTCAGACAATTGGAGAGCTCCAGCTGAGAGCTCCGGGGTGCACAAATCTTTGAAGCTGGCAGGTCAGGTTAATAAAGCTTATGGGATCCTGAGCTTTATAGAGGCATAGAGTACAAAAGCCAGGAAGTTACGCTACCCCTTTATAAAACACGAGTTCAGCCCTTAAAGCAGAGAAGGCCAAGAGGTGACTTGATATTGGTATTTAAAATACTGAAGGATTTAGATATTGAGTTAATAAAGCGGAACTGTTTCCAATGGATGAAGAGTCGATAACCAGAAGGCAGATTTGTGACTGGCAAAAGAACCAGAGGCAAGCATTCAAAAGGGAATTGATAAATACTTGGGAGGAAAAACTGCATGGATATGGGGAGTGGGTGGGGGAACGCACTTGGAAAGAGTAGGCACAGAGTTGATGGGCCGAATGGTCTCTTTCTGTGCTGTATTATTCTATGAAGTGCTGTCTTGACGGAGATCAGTTAATTCGGCACAAGATGGAAATCAAACCTGCGACCTTCTCATTTGAATGGCTCATTACCAACTGTTTATCAATGAAGCAATGTAGAAACTGTTCCTGTTTTAAGTCTCCATGCCTTTCAAAAATGCAAGATACTCGTCAGAGACAATACCCGTACAATTTTCGGAATATTTATGCCGTTAAAAAAAAGGGCCAGTTGGACGTAGTTGTCAACTGATCCTCTCGCAGGGAAATACGCCCTCTGTTGACAAGTATGTGGAATATCAATTTGAACAGGATTTTAAATTGACCAAAATGGTATTAAGGAGTGTTGAATCACATCGTTAAATTCCTGAAAGACTAAATCGATGATATTGCTTTGTGCATTAGGAAAATCTACTGTTTCCTATTGTGTTAATTTAAGAGAGCTTCAATACCTGCGCTTCAAATAAATTATTCCAATTTTGATTTCCTGGACAATTTCAATGAACATATAACTTGGGAGTCAGCAATTTATGCAGAACGTTCAAATATCTCCACCCTTTTTGAAAATATAACTTAAATACCTGTTTTTTTAAGCCAAGACTGACAATTTATAACTAGCTGCTTTTCGCTATAAAATTCTAATTGAATCCTGGCTGCAGTAAATGGCGCGGGTTAGTTATTAAACAGGCAACGCAAGGGGCCGTTTTCCCCAAAATAATTATTTTTTTTCTTACGTACCTTCAGTCCCATAAGATTTCTTCACAGCCAGCATCAAATCCGTTTATGTGTGATGATCTCATCCCAATTAATAAAAATGATCACCCAAGGCTCCTTTTCCTTTTGTTCTGTGTCTAATTTAGATTGAAGGTCCGTACACACTTGTTTTGGTTGCACAGGGACAAACTTGTTGGTCTTCACACTGTCTATATGTACTAAGCTCGGTTGCAGCTGTGATCTGCATATCCTTTACACATTACCACTGCACCTTTTTGCTTGTGGCAAAGCATGAATTCTCTAACCAACTGTGCCATATGTTTACTGCCAATTGACATGGTACAATAATAGCACCCAACATATGAAGGTTTAGAATGGCACATATACTATACACAATTTGACACTATGAATAACTAATTGTGTAATCCTGCAATTGCACAAGTCTGATCATTTTCCCCTTATATCATTGAACTGTTAATAAAGTGAAACTCTGGTGAAAATGTTTGTACAGACACTTTGAAGACCAATAAAGTAGTTGATTTTAGGCGAAATTCACCAGCAGTGCGGTCGTTGAGCGAATGGATCTCAATGTGAACGTTGCAATGAATGTTCACAACCATTCAAAAACGCCAATCTCAACACAGCTTTAACCCTACATTTTGCAATGAACGGTGGCCAATGGTCCTGTACACATAATCCCTTTACACTGCTAAAAGGCAATCGCGCTGCACACAAATATCACGCCAGTAACATCGTTATTACTTTACTAATGTTATATTTATTCTTAGACTATTAATCTGATAGATGTCATTTTGAAGATGTACACGACTCTGGACAAAACAGCAAACAAAAGTTTGCCAGTAACGTGTCAAAAACACATTGTATACCTCGACCTCAAGGGAAAAATAAGCCAGACAAAGTTGCACATCATAAAAGTTCAACAGAAATGTACACATGTCGCATAAACAACAAAATGGGGAGAGGAGATGATGTTCTTCCATTGCATTTTTATAAAACGCTTACACCAATTAAAATATTTACATTTTAGTTGATTAATGTCCAAGTATTTTTTTTTTATTCACCGTTTTCTAAAAATCTTCTTTCTTGTTTATACAGTTCGTTTTCTTTCTGGAGCCGCTCGTTTTCCGCTTTTAACTTCTCCACTTCGTGCTCGATCTCTTTCATTTGTTTTTCTGCAGCCTCCCCACTTTTCGCGGCTTTCATCCCTTCCAGCCGGCACCTCAGTCTATTTTTCTCCTCCTCCAGCCGGGACAGGCACTTCTCCAGCTCCAGGTACTCCCGGATCAGTTCCTGTTTGCTCATGTTCTGCAGGCTTTCCGCGTGGTACTTCTCGTAAGTCTCGCAAAAGTCCTTCTGCAGGAATTCGCTGCCGTCGCCGCCCATGCCGTCGCTGCCGCTGTCCTGCTCGTCGTCGTCCAGCTCGTCCTCCTCGCTGGTGTCGTCCGACTTGCTGGCGCGCTTGGGGCAGACGCCGGTGTTGAGGTCGGGCTCCTCTTGGTCGTGCTCGTCCATCAGGAACTGGGTGGTGTTGTAGGGCGCCACCGTGAAGCCCTTGGCGAACATCTCGGCCCGCGTCTTGGCCGCCCGCACGCTCTCGCGCTCGTCCAGCAGCTTCTTCTCCTCCCACGACAGCTTGAAGTAGGGCTTCCAGCGCCGCTTCTTCTTGGACGGCCGCCGCCGGTGCCTCCTCTTGGCCGGCCGCGGGAGGCACTCGGCCGGCGGTGCCTGCTCATGGCCACCGCTCGGGGGGCAGCTCTGGCTTGCCAGCAGCCCAGGCTCCTCCCCGCTGTTGTTGTTGTTATTGTTGTTGATGGCCACACTCTCGGCGGACGAGGGATGCTCCAAGCTTTGAGACTTGCCCAGCGACGGACAGTCCACGGGCTGCGAAAACAACTGGTCCCCCATCTTGTGTTGAAACAGGTTTCTGTTTAATAGACGACTTTGTGTCTGTGTGTGTGTGTGTGTTTTTTTTTTTCCCTCCCCCTCTGGGCTTCTTTCAGAAGTTTCTCCTCATACTTGTCTCTTTTCCCTGCCCCGACCTCATTGCCCCTCACACACCAGCCTCCAACTGCTGTTCTCGCTGGCTCGACGCGGCTTAATATAAATAGAAAGGGACTGGAATCGGTTAGCGCGCATGCGCCTGGCGCCGCGCGGCCCTCTGGGAGCTGTAGTATTTTAAACCCTCAGGCCGCTGCAGGTGAGCGCGGCGCGGACTCCATCTCCCGAAAGCGCGGGCGCGCGAGCCCGCACACCAGCCGTCACGGGCTGCTCGCGCGACGCGGCTCCGCCCCCCCCCACCCCCTTGCCCTCCGCCGGTTGGTCAGGGCTCCCCCCTCCTTCCATTAAAGACGCTTCCTCCGCTGTTGCTAACCGAACCTGGCCTGCGCCATTGGCGGCCGGCCGCTGTCCATCATCTCGCGTCACGCCTCCTGTTCGCCAATCGTTTTGATCCCTCGGAGTTTGCGGGGCGTGTACCAACAAGCCATTTTTCGCTGACTGTGCCATTAAGAAAGGGAGGGAGGGACAACATGTCAAATCAGTGATCACTATGGAAGATTTGCACAGTGCTTTGGAGGAAAGACTCCGGGCACGAATATTCTTTAAAAATTAATCGTTTTTTATATTACTCCTTCATTAATTGAAAGTGTAAAGTACAATTGTTCGGAATTCGAGCAAAAAAATTACCTCGGGAAAGAAAGTCAAGTCCGAAAACGTAGAAAGTAGTCCTCACTTATCAGCGCTGCAGCGTTTAACCTGAAGCTCGCAAATCCTGCCAATACAAAATATTTAGGGAGTTCACCTACCTTTCTGGTCAATATATGACCATTTAAACTAAAGCGCTGAGCGGCGGAAGGATACAGTTTACCAGTGCAGCTGGTAATGGGGGGGGGGGTGCAGCGAGCTGTGAAGCGGCCGGCTGTGACTGAACACAAAGGGAAGGGACGGTGAGCAGGCCCGGTCGGTGGGGGGGCGGGGCTGAAGGATTGTGGTAAGATGGCGGCGGCGAGCAGTTGGCCATTGTGACCGCGAGAGGCCCGAATGTTGGTTGTTGGAACAACAGGGCCGGAGAAAGAGAGAGAGAGAGAGAGAAAGGAGGAGTCCCTCTCCACCTCCACCCCTACCCCTACCCCTACCTCGGGGGAGGGGAGATGGTTGTTTTGTTTGGGGGGGACGATGTCAACACAGCCCCGGGCCCAGAGGCCTCGCCCACTGCCACTGAAACTCTGCTGCAGCACAAGCTCCCCACATTCTGGGCTTATTTGGAGCACAGAATTCCTTCACACCAGTCCTGTTTGGATTTGCCATGTCTGTCTCCCCAGTGTTAACATAAAAGGGGGCTGCTTTAATTGTCTTATTTTAAACTTGAGGCTTTGGAGATTCCTTTTTAACTGGGTGGCTACTTAAGAAAGATCCAATGAGCTGCATTCAATTCCAATACAAGTTACCATTTTAACTTTCAAACCACATCTTCTCCTGCCACCATTTTAAAAGATCCTTTATACTACTGTACACTTGTGCTTTACAATGTGTAAACACTGGTCTTTATATGGACGTTTGAAAGAGTTGTGATGAATAGAATCCCTGTCACTTAAAACGTTCATAAGAACTGATGACAACCTCTTGTTATTTTGAACTGCTTTTTAAAAGTTTAAATGGTGAGTGTTTAATATATGGGAATGGGGACTGGTTTGATTTTTTTTGAGTTCAACCCAGACTGAGGGGTCAAATTAACATGAAGGTTGAAGCATAGCTAAGTTATCTATTGGTAATGCAGCTGATGACATTGTTAATAATGACTTCCATTTATATAGCATTGTTAATGTAAACCACACCCCAAGGCACTTCACAGATATGTTTAAGGAAAACTGATGCCAAACTAGGAGAGATGTGGGTACATTTTGAGGCCACTCGCAAGGTGGAAATAATGGCGGGGAATGACTTACCACCCCATTCCTACTGACAGTATGGCCCACTCAATTCTATTACTGGGCAGCTGGAGAACCTGCCTGATTCAGGCAGATATTTTTCCAAACTTTGCAGCGTAATCCAAATTAGGTTAGTTAATAAAAGTGAATTTCAGTGATGTAAAGAATGCAGTCTGTCCACTTGAACATAAAATGTCATTCTTGCTTTACTTCCTGCTAGAATTCTGATGTCATTCAAACATAATGGCAGGTTATAAAATATATGCCCAATTCTACATCAACATGTATTGAATGGAGTAATAGGATAAATTAGTATATGGGGATGAGCAGATTACTCTGCACAATGATAAATATCATTTTATTACTATTTCATCATTTCAAAATGTCTCCGTGCTTCATGCGATTACTTTTGATGTGAAATGACTAGTTATTTTGTAGATAAACTTAGAAGCGCTTTGCACCATCAACAAGGTACAAACAACAATCAGCAAATTGGTTGAGGGAGGAATGCTGACCAGGACACCAGGAGAAACTCTCCTCATTGATTGTCCCCACTGGATCTTTAGCATCTGCTTAAATCGCTACAACAGGCAGACAGGAGCTTGGATTAATGTGTCATCCAAAGCAACACTACCTTGGTATTGCAGTTGAGCATAAATCTGGATTATGAGAATGAGGAACTAAAAGATGATTATTAAGGATGTGGTAACAGAGCACTTGGAAAATAATAATAGGATTGGGCAGAGTCAATATGGATTTATGAAGGGGAAATCATGTTTGACAAATCTGTTAAGAGTTTTTTGAGGTTGTAACTAGCAGAATAAATAAGGGGGAACCAGTGGATGTGGTGTATTTGGGATTTCGGAAGGCATGCGATAAGGTCCTGGAATCATAGAATGGTTACAGCATGGAAAGCCATTCGGCCTGTCGAGTCCGTGCCAGCTCTCTCTGCAAGAGCACTTCAGCTAGGCCCACTCCCCTGCTCTTTCCCTGTAGTCCTGCAATTTTTTTCTTTCAGGTATTTATCCAACTCCCTTTTGAAAGCAGTGATTGAGTCTGCCTTCACCACCCTTTCAGGCAGTGCATTCCAGATCCTAACCACTCGCTGTGTAAAAAAGTTTTTTCTTATGTCGCCTTTGGTTCTTTTGCAAATCACCTTAAATCTGTGTCCTCTGGTTCTCGACCCTTCTAGCAATGGGAACAGTTTCTCTCTATCTACTCTGTCCAGACCCTTCATGATTTTGAACAATTATCAAATCTCCTTTCAATCTTCTCTGCTCTAAGGAGAGCAACCCCAGCTTCTCCAGTTTATCCATGCAACTGAAGTTCCTCATCACTGGAATCATTCTCTTAAATCTTTTCTGCATCCTCTCTAAGGCCTTCACATCCGTCCTAAAGCATGGTGCCCAGAATTGGACACAATACTTCAGTTGAAGCTGAACCAGTGTTTTATACAGATTCATCATAATTTCTACGCTTTTGTACTCTATACCTCTATTCATGAAGCCAAGGATCCCTTAAGCTTTTCGAACCGCTTTCTCAACCTGTCCTGCCACCTTTAATGATTTGCACACCTATACACCTAGGTCTCTCTGTTCGTGCACCCCCTTTAGGCTTGTACCCTTTAGTTTATATTTCCTCTCTTTCTACCAAAATCTATCACTTCACACTTTTCTGCATTAAATTTCATCTGCCACGTGCCACCCATTCCACCAACCTGTCTGTGTCATCTTGAAGTCTCTCATTATCCTCCTCACTGTTCACTTTACTGCCAAGTTTTGCGTCAGCTGCAAGGACCTGGGGGTCCTTGTGCATGAAACTCTTTTAGAGTTTACCTGTAACACATAAACATTAAATGGTGCCACCCGACCTGGATGACACACCAGATATTTACAAGGCCCATTTTTTTTCTTTTTTGTGTTTTTTTTTGTGTTTTTCTTTTTTTTGGGCACTAAAATCAATTTTTTTTTTCTCCTCCAGTGCCCCCTATAAAAGGGGAGGGGGACACTAAAAGCACCGGCAAGTAAAACAAATTAAACTTTAAAACGTAAAATCAAATTAAAATTTGGTTGCCGGGCGTGATGATGCACTCCAGTCCCTCCGGTGCCCACCTCTCGCGGAAGGCCGCGAGCGTACCGGTGGACACCGCGTGCTCCATCTCCAAGGACTCCTTGTGCATGAATCCCCCAAAAAAGTTAGTTTGCAGGTGCAGCAGGTAATCAGGAAGGCGAATGGAATGTTTGCCTTCATTGCGAGAGGGATGGAGTACAAAAGCAGGGAGGTCCTGCTGCAACTGTATAGGGTATCGGTAAGGCCGCACCTGGAGTACTGCGTGCAGTTTTGGTCACCTTACTTAAGGAAGGATATACTGGCTTTGGAGGGGGTACAGGGACGATTCACTAGGCTGATTCTGGAGATGAGGGGGGTTACCTTATGATGATAGATTGAGTAGACTGGGTCTTTACTCGTTGGAGTTCAGAAGGATGAGGGGTGATCTTATAGAAACATTTAAAATCATGAAAGGGATAGACAAGATAGAGGCAGAGAGGTTGTTTCCACTGGTAGGAGAGACTAGAACTAGGGGGCACAGCCTCAAAATACGGGGGAGCCAATTTAAAATCGAGTTGAGAAGGAATTTCTTCTCCCAGAGGGTTGTGAATCTGTGGAATTCTCTGCCCAAGGAAGCAGTTGAGGCTAGCTCATTGAATGTATTCAAGTCACAGATAGATAGATTTTTAACCAATAAGGGAATTAAGGGTTACGGGGAGAGGGCGGGTAAGTGGAGCTGAGTCCACGGCCAGATCAGCCATGATCTTGTTGAATGGCGGAGCAGGCTCGAGGGGCTAGATGGCCTACTCCTGTTCCTAATTCTTATGTTCTTATGTTAAATGTTGAATTGTGCCCTGTACACCCACATCCAAGTCATTAATATATATCAAGAAAAGAAGTAGTACCGACCCTTGGGGAACACCAGCGCATACCTACCTCTAGTCCGAAAAACAACCGTTCACCACTACTATCCTGTCACTTGACCAATTTCTTATCCATGTTGCCACTGTGCTTTTTATTCCACGGGCTTCAACTTTGCTGGCAAGCCTATTATGTGACACTTTGTCATATGCCTATTGGAAATCTACGTACACAACTGCATTGCCCTCATCAACCCTCTCTGTTACCTCATCAAAAAACTCGATCAAGTTGGTTAAACATGATTTGCCTTTAACAAATCCGCGCTGGCTTTCCTTAGTTAATCCACACTTGTCCAAGTGACTGTTAATTTTGTCCTCGATTATTGTTTCTAAAAGCTTTCCCACTACTGATGTTAAACTGACTGGCCTGTTGTTGCTGGGTTTATCATGGCACCCTTTTTTGAATAAAGTTGTAACATTTGCAATGCTCCAGTCCTCTGGCATCACCCCCGTTTCTAAGGAGGATTGGAAGGTTATGGCCAGTACCTCCGTGAATTCTTCCTTCACTTCTCTCATCGTCTGAGGATACATCCCATCCTGCCCTGGTGACTTATCTACTTTAAGTACAACCAGCCTTTCCAGTACTTCGTCTTTATTGATTTGTATCCCATTGCAGTACCTCCTCTACCTCCCCCTTTACTATGTCTATGGCAGCATCTTCTTCCTTGGTGAAGACAGATGCAAAGTACTCATTTAGTACCTCAGCCATATCCTCTGCCTCCGTGCGTAGCTCTTTTTTTGGTCCTTAATCAGCCACACAAGAGGTTATTAAATAAAATTGGGGCTCATGGGATTGGGGGTAATGTACTAGCATGGATTGAGGATTGGCTAACGGACTAAAAACAGTAGGAATAAAGGAGTCATTTTTGGGTTGGCAGACTGTAACTAGAGGGGTACCGCAAGGATCAAGTGCTTGGGCCCCAGGTATTCACAATCGATATCAATGATTTAAATGAGGGGACCAAATGTAATACATCCAAGTTTACTGATGATACAAAGCTAGGTGGAAATGTAAGTTGTGAGGAAGATACAAAAATACTTCAATGGGATATGGACAGGCTAAGTGAATGGACAAGAACATGGCAAATCAAATATAATGTGGAGAAATATGAAGTTACCCACTTTGGTAGGAAAAATAGAAAAACAGTTTTTTAAAATGGTGAGAGATTGGGAAATGTTGGTGTTCAAAGGGACCTGGGTGTCCTTGTATACAAATCACTAAGTTAACATGCAGGTACAGCAAGCCATTAAAGGAAATGGTGTGGCCTTTATTACAAGAGGATTTGAATATAAGTGTGAAGGTGTCTTACTGCAATTATATAGGACCCTGGAAAGATCACACCTGGAGTATTGTGTACAATTTTGGTCTCTTTACCTAAGGAAGGATATACTTGCCATAGAGGGTATGCATGAAGGTTCACCAGACTGATACCTGGGATGGGAGGATTGTCCGATGAAGAGAGATTGAGTAGAGTAGGCTATATTTGGTAGAGTTCTCATTGAAACATACAAAATTCTTACAGGGCTTGACAGGGTAGATGCAGGGAGAATGTTTCCCCTGGCTGGGGACTCTAGAATCAGAGGGTCACAGTCTCAGAATAAGGGGTTGGTCATTTAGGACTGAGATGAGGAGAGGTTTCTTCACTCAGAGGGTGGTGAATCTTTGGAATTCTCTACCCCAGAGGGCCGTGGATGCTCAATTATTGAGTATATTCAAGACATAGAGATCGATAGATTTTCGAATATTAAGGGATATGGGGATTGTGCAGAAAGTGGAGTTGAGGTAGATTTAGTGAGTTGGTCTTACCGCATGTAAAGGGTCCACAGCCAGATAGGGAATGGACGACCAACAGGAAGAGTAGTGCAAGGAAGGCAGTGCAGGGATCCCCTGCGGTCATCCCCCTGCAAAACAGCTACACCGCTTTGAGTACTGTTGGTGGGGGGGGGGGCGGGGGGGGGGGATGACTCATCAGAGGAGAGCAGCAGCAGCCAAGTTCGTGGCACCGTAGCTGGCTCTGTTGCACAGGAGAGCAGGAAAGAGTGGGAGAGCGATAGTGATAGGGGATTCAATTGTAAGGGGAATAGATAGGCGTTTCTGCGGCCTCAACCGAGACTCCAGGATGGTATGTTGCCTCCCTGGTGCAAGGGTCAAGGATGTCTCGGAGCAGGTGCAGGACATTCTGAAAAGGGAGGGTGCATATAGGTACCAACGATATAGATAAAAAACGGGATGAGGTCCTACGAGACGAATTTAGGGAGCTAGGAGTTAAATTAAAAAGTAGGACCTTAAAAGTAGTAATCTCAGGATTGCTACCAGTGCCACGTGCTAGTCAGAGTAGGAATCGCAGGATAGCTCAGATGAATACGTGGTTTGAGCAGTGGTGCAGAAGGGAGGGATTCAAATTCCTGGGGCATTGGAACCGGTTCTGGGGGAGGTGGGACCAGCACAAACCGGACGGTCTGCACCTGGGCATGACCAGAACCAATGTCCTAGGGGGAATGTTTGCCAGTGCTGTTGGGGCGGAGTTAAACTAATGTGGTAGAGGGATGGGAACCTATGCAGGGAGACAGAGAGAAATAAAATGGAGTCAGAAGCAAAAGATAGAAAGGAGAATAGTAAAAGTGGAGGGCAGAGAAACCCAAGGCAAAAAACAAAAAGGGCCACATTACACCAAAATTCTAAAGGGGCAAAGTGTGTTAAAAAGACAAGCCTGAAGCTTTGTGCCTCAATGCGAGGAGTATTCGGAATAAGGTGGACGAATTAACTGCGCAGATAGCAGTTAATGGGTACGATGTAATTGGCATCATGGAGACATGGCTTTAGGGTGACCAAGGCTGGGAACTCAACATCCAGGGGTATTCAACATTTAGGAAGGATCGACAGAAAGGAAAAGGAGGTGGGGTGGCATTGCTGGTTAAAGAGGAAATTAATGCAATAGTAAGGAGGGACATTAGCCTGGATGATGTGGAATCGGTATGGGTGGAGCTGCGGAATTCCAAAGGGCAGAAAACGCTAGTGGGAGTTGTGTATAAGCCAACAAACAGTAGTAGTGAGGTTGGGGACAGCATCAAACATAAATAAGGGATGTGTGCAATAAAGGTACAGCAGTTATCATGGGCGACTTTAATCTATATATTGATTGGGCTAACCAAACTGGTAGCAATGTGGTGGAGGAGGATTTCCTGGTGTGTATTAGGGATGGTTTTCTCGACCAATATGTCGAGGAACCAACTAGAGAGCTGGCCATCCTAGACTGGGTGATGTGTAATGAGAAGGGACTAATTAGTAATCTTGTGCGAGGCCCCTTGGGGAAGAGTGACCATAATATGGTAGAATTCTTTATTAAGATGGAGAGTGACACAGTTAATTCGGAAACTAGGGCCCTGAACTTAAGGAAAGGTAACTTCGACAGTATGAGGCGTGAATTGGCTAGAATAGACTGGCAAATGATACTTAAAGGGTTGACGGTGGATAAGCAATGGCAAACATTTAAAGATCACATGGATGAACTTCAGCAATGGTACATCCCTGTCTGGAGTAAAAATAAAACGGGGAAGGTGGCTCAACCATGGCTAACAAGGGAAATTGATAGTGTTAAAGCCAAGGAAGAGGCATATAATTTGGCTAGAGAAAGCAAGAAACCTGAGGACCGGGAGAAATTTAGAATCCAACAGAGGAAGACTAAGGGTTTAATTAAGAGAGGAAGCTTGCAGGGAACATAAAAATTGACTGCAAAAGCTTCTAAAAATATGTGAAGAGAAAAAGATTAGTGAAGACAAACGTAGGTCCCTTGCAGTCGGATTCAGGTGAATTTATAATGGGGAACAAAGAAATGGCAGACCAATTGAGCAAATACTTCGGTTCTGTCTTCATGAAGGAAGATACAAATAACCTTCCGAATGTACTAGGGGACAGTATGTCTAGTGAGAAGGAGGAACTGAAGGATATCCTTATTAGGCGGGAAATTGATGGGATTGAAGGCCGATAAATCCCCGGGGCCTGATAGTCTGCATCCCAGAGTACTTAAGGAAGTGGCCCTAAAAATAGAGGCTGCATTGGTGATCATTTTCCAACAGTCTATCGACTCTGGATCAGTTCCTATGGACTGGAGGGTAGCTAATGTAACACCACTTTTTTAAAAAGGAGGGAGAGAGAAAACGGGTAATTATAGACCGGTTAGCCTGACATCAGTAGTGGGGAAAATGTTGGAATCAATCATTAAGGATGAAATAGCAGCGCATTTGGAAAGCAGTTTCAGGATTGGACCAAGTCAGCATGGATTTATGAAAGGGAAATCATGCTTGACGAATCTTCTGGAGTTTTTTGAGGATGTAACTAGCAGAGTGGACAAGGGAGAACCAGTGGATGTGGTGTATTTGGACTTTCAAAAGGCTTTTGACAACGTCCCGCACAAGAGATTGGTGTGCAAAATCAAAGCGCATGGTATTGGGGGTAATGTACTGACGTGGATAGAGAACTGGTTGGCAGACAGGAAGCAGAGAGTCGGGATAAACGGGTCCTTTTCAGAATGGCAGGCAGTGACTAGTGGAGTGCTGCAGGGCTCAGTGCTGGGACCTCAGCTCTTTACAATATACATTAACGATTTAGATGAAGGAATTGAGTGTAATATCTCCAAGTTTGCGGATGACACTAAACTGGATGGCGGTGTGAGCTGTGAGGAGGACGCTAAGAGGCTGCAGGGTGACTTGGACAGGTTAGGTGAGTGGGCAAATGCATGGCAGATGCAGTATAATGTGGATAAATGTGAGGTTATCCATTTTGGGGGCAAAAATACGAAGGCAGATTATCTGGATGGCGGCAGATTAGGAAAAGGGGAGGTGCATCGAGACCTGGATGTCATGTTTTCATCAGTCACTGAAAGTGGGCATGCAGGTACAGCAGGCGCTGAAGAAGGCAAATGGTATGTTGGCCTTCATAGCTAGGGGATTTGAGTATAGGAGTAGGGCGGTCTTACTGCAGTTGTACATGGCCTTAGTGAGGCCTCACGTGGAATATTGTGTTCAGTTTTGGTCTCCTAATCTGAGGAAGGACGTTCTTGCTATCGAGGGAGTGCAGCGAAGGTTCACCAGACTGATTCCAGGGATCGCTGGGCTGTCATATGAGGAGAGACTGGATCAACTGGGCCTTTACACATTGGAGTTTCGAAGGATGAGAGGGGCTCTCATAGAAACGTATAAGATTCTGATGGGACTGGACAGGTTAGATGTGGGAAGAATGTTCCCGATGTTAGGGAAGTCCAGAACCAGGGGACATAGTCTTAGGATAAAGGGTAGGCCATTTAGGACTGAGATGAGGAGAAACTTCTCACTCAGAGAGTTGTTAACCTGTGGAATTCCCTGCCGCAGAGAGTTGTTAACCTGTGGAATTCCCTGCCGCAGAGAGTTGTTGATGCCAGTTCATTGGATATATTCAAGAGGGAGTTAGATATGGCCCTTATGGCTAAGGGGATCAAGGGGTATGGAGAGAAATCAGTACTGAGGGAATGATCAGCCATGATCTTATTGAATGGCGGTGCAGGCTCGAAGGGCCGAATGGCCTACTCCTGCACCTATTTTCTATGTTTTCTATGTTTCTATCAGCCATGATCTTACTGAATGGTGGAGCTGGCTCAAGGGGCCGAATGGAATACTCCTGCTCCTAATTCTTATGTTCTTATGAATTTAAACCCAGACATGAGACTTGAACCCACAATATTCTGACTCAGAGGTGATCATGGTGTTAACTGATCCAGCCTGGTACTTCTAAAATGTTGTAAGTACAGTTGTGGAGTATTGTTGGAGTAATATAGGGTGCGCATCATTGTTAAGAACTACTTTCTTTTATATGGGTGAGGTGCTCAATAATGTTGACACTAGAAATTGCTCCATTTACTTCCATTGCTATCCTAATTGTAACAAGTGTGGACAAACCAAATAACATAATTGTGATGATTATATAAATAAGTTTTACATCTGTTTTATGTCTGTAGTACATGGAAAATACTCCATGCATTAAAATGCTACAGATGCAAAATGTCTACCACACTAACCTGATTGGCTCAAATAACCATTCAGTAAGTTCACCATGTTAATTTGCTCAAATATAGATGAGTAGAGAAATCTACCATTGATGAACCAGAAGACAGGTTGGAAAATCACAAACCACCAACACAAACAAAATCAAACAATCAAATCGCTTATTTATTTTCAAATACACCAATGAGGAACCAACAGCTGCCACAACACAAAATCAACTCAAATTGCTTATCAATTTTTTCCTGATTCTTTGGGCAACCATGTTGTTTCCTCAATTAGGCAACTATAAAGTATAATTTATAACATAAACACGGAAGAATTTAAATCATTTCCAAACTCTTTCATAAAACCACCCTGTTGAAAATCCATCCAATACATATTTTTCCCACCAAACACTTACCCTCAGTAGCCCGGACTTTAGTTTTGCTTCTTTCTTGGAGCTTCCTTTGTATAATTGGGCTTTCATTTTTGATACCTTTTGGGCCACTAATCATGTCCGAGATTCAAGAGTTGTGATGGCTACATGTTAACTTTTTTTTGTTTATTTCTTGACTCTAGTGCAGAATTGTCCTCTCAGAATGTGCCTCTGCTCCATGCTCCATTCTCAGGCCCAGTTGCTCCCAAAGGTTAGTCTTTATTTGGGACTTGTCCTGGACTGTTTTCTCTCCCCACTTTTTCCAGTGTTCCCAGAATCCATTTACCCTTAATGTGACCACAATCCTGCCAACCCTCAGTGCTCTCACACCACTCACTGTTACCACAACCAGTCTCTCTCCTGCTAGTGTTCCCAGTTCTATCACCACCAATCTCCCAATGCTCCGAATTACTTCCCCGACTTTGCTCAGTCCTCAGCATCTCCCAATCTAAGTCTTTTTATTCGCTCGGCTCTCTTGAATGCATGTTACAACAAACTCTCCCTGCATAATCCCTTCAAACCTATTTTGCTGTGTGTCCTTTTCCTTAAAAATGGTGAAATAGATATTGAGTAAGGGAACATGTGTTGGAGCCGTACAGAGATAATGTAGATACATAAAATAGAGGAAACAAAGGGAAGTAGACATGGAAACAATGAGAAAAAGAGTGTGCCACCTACCATATTGGTAAAGTTCCTCCATAGACGTGAACTGCGTGCACCTGAAATAGGTGTTAGTCCCTTTACATTTTCAGATAAGGGGCTTAACGATTGTAAGGCCTCCTTTGCAAATTTGGATTACTGCAGAATATGCCGTGCAGTTTCTTCAGGTACTTGGCAGCCAAACTGACCGTCCTTAAAGAAGGCTACCACCAGAAAGGTACGTTTGAACTCTTTTATTTACCTTATTGTGGAGCTAGGAGAGCAGGAGTGTTCCTCCTGGTTCCATATTAAATCTGCTGGCCATCGCTCACCCCCCGCCCCCCGACTCTACTCAGGACTTCGGTCGGCTGATCTTGCTGGCCTCTCCTGCCCCCGCAGGACTATTCAGTTACCTCTGGAGCCGTGACTGGCCGCAGCTTGCCGATAATAAGCAAATGAAACTGGTGGACCAATTTGTTATGGGAGCATGCCCCAATTCAGGTGCGATTCCATTTCTAGGCCACTGTGTGTTACATGGTATGACGCCGCTTTCATTATCAAATGTATTTTCTGACTCACCATGACCAATACCACAGGAGATCTGCTAATATTTTGTAAATCTTTTTGAAGTTTACTGATAAGAACTTAAATATTTTAAATTTCTGAAAAGCTAGTTCTTTTCGATTGTAGAAATGCATATTTAATGTTAGAGTAAATAGGCTTGTTAATTGTGTTGAGGGTTTACTTTTTTTGTTTGGTGCATATGGACATCACCTATTTTAATATGTATTATATAACTTTACTTCAATGTACCACTTTCCTTTTTATATACTGAGCTGTAAGGATACTGTGTCTTTATGACTTTGTTTAAGGACCGAAACAGTGCTGTATGCATGGGAGCCAATTCTCACACAGCATTATAGAGAAAAATAGATGGTCAAGGGTGAAGGACAGATGCGTATGTACCGAACAAAGAGGGAGCCATTTTTTATCTGTAATTCTTCTATATCAGTCTGTTATTTATACTTTTCACCCTGGTTTTCATAAGAAAAAATGGCCTGGTGTACACAGAATGAAATGATTGCATCCTGACCTGCGCTATCAGCAGTACTGTTATCTATACAGAGATTATCTTGTGTTACATGATCTCCACATCAGATGTAAACATAAATTTCTTGAATCCACAATCCTAATAAAATGGTAAATTAGACTGCATCTGTAAAGAGGACAGACAAGATGTTTTGTGTATGTGCTCTGAGGAAGGGTTCATAGCTGAAATATCTGTTCTATCCTAGAGTGTCAGTCATGGCTCAGTTGGTAGCATCCTCACCTCTGAGTCAGACGGTTGTGGGTTCAAGTCACACGGACTTGAGCACAAATATCTAGGCTGACATTTCAGTGCAGTACGGCGGGAGTGCTGCACCATCGGAGGTTCCGTCTTTCGGATGAGACGTTAATCCGAGGTCCTGTCTGCACGCTCTGGTGGGAGTAAAAGATCCCATGGCACCATTCAGAAGAGCAGGGGAGTTATCCCCTGTGCCTGGCCAATATTTATCCCTCAATCAACATCGCTAAAAAAGATTATTTGGTCTAGTCAGAGTAGGAATCACAGGATAGCTCAGATGAATATGTGGCTTGAGGAGTGGTGCACAAGGGAGGGATTCAAATTCCTGGGACATTGGAACCGGTTCTAGGGGAGGTGGGACCAGTACAAACTGGGTGGTCCGCACCTGGGCAGGATCGGAACCAATGTCCTAGGGGGAGTGTTTGCAGTGCTGTTGGGGAGGAGTTAAACTAGTATGGCAGGGAGATGGCCCATGATTACTGCTGTACCTTTATTGCACACATCCCTTATTTCTTCTTTGATGCTGTCCCCAACCTCATTACTACTATTTGGTGGTCTATACACAACTCCCACTAGCATTTTCAGCCCTTTGGAATTCCGTAGCTCCACCCATACCGATTCCACATCATCCAGACTAATGTCCTTCCTTACAATTGCATTAATTTCCTCTTTAACCAGCAATGCCACCCCGCCTCCTTTTCATTTCTGTCCATATTTCCTAAATGCTGAATACCCTTGGATGTTGAGTTCCCCAGCCTTGGTCACCCTGGAGCCACGTCTCCGTGATGCCAATCACATCGTATCCGTTAACTGCTATCTGCGCAGTTAATTCATCCACCTTATTCCGAATACTCCTCGCATTGAGGCACAGAGCCTTCAGGCTTGTCTTTTTAACACACTTTGCCCCTTTTGAATCTTGCTGTAATGTGGCCCTTTTTGCTTTTTGCCTTGGGTTTCTCTGCCCTCCACTTTTATTATTCTCCTTTCTATCTTTTGCTTCTGTCCCCCTTCTATTTCCCTCTGTCTCCCTGCATAGTTCCCGTCCCCCTGCCACATTAGTTTAACTCCTCCCCAACAGCACTAGCAAACACTCCTCCTAGGACATTGGTTCCGATCCTGCCCGGGTGCAGACCGTCCGGTTTGTACTGGTCCCACCTCCCCCAGAACCAGTTCCAATGTCCCAGGAATTTGAATCCCTCCCTTCTGCACCATTTCTCAAGCCACGTATTCATCTGAGCTATCCTGCGATTCCTACTCTGACTAGCACGTGGCACTGGTAGCAATCCTGAGATTACTACTTTTGAGGTCCTACTTTTTAATTTAACTCCTAGCTCCCTAAATTCATCTTGTAAGACCTCATCCTATTTTTTACCAATATTGTTGGTACCTATATGCATCACGACAACTGGCTGTTCACCCTCCCTTTTCAGAATGTCCTGCACCCGCTCCGAGACATCCTTGACCCTTGTACCAGGGAGGCAACATACCATTCTGGAGTCTCCGTTGCGGCCGCAGAAATGCCTATCTATTCCCCTTACAATTGAATCCCCTATCACTATCGCTCTCCCACTCTTTTTCCTGCCCTCCTGTGCAGCAGAGCCAGCCACGGTGCCATGAACTTGGTTGCTGCTGCTCTCCCCTGATGAGTCATCCCCCTCAACAGTACCCAAAGCGGTGTATCTGTTTTGCAGGGGGATGACCGCAGGGGACCGTAATGAGAAAGGATTAATTAGCAATCTTGTTGTGCGAGGCCCCTTGGGGAAGAGTGACCATAACATGGTAGAATTCTTTATTAAGATGGAGAGTGACACAGTTAATTCAGAAACTAGGATCCTGAACTTAAGGAAAGGTAACTTCAATGGTTTGAGGCATGAGTTGGCTAGAATAGACTGGCAAATTATACTTAAAGGGTTGACGGTGGATAGGTAATGGCAAACATTTAAAGATCACATGGATGAACTACAGCAAATGTACATCCCTGTCTGGAGTAAAAATAAAAAGGGAAAGGTGGCTCAACCGTGGCTAACAAGAGAAATTAAGGAAAGTGTTAAATCCAAGGAAGGGGCATATAAATTGGCCAGAAAAAGCAACAAACCTGAGGACTGGGAGAAATTTAGAATTCAGCAGAGGAGGACAAAGGGTTTAATCAAGAGGGGGAAAATAGAGTACGAGAGGAAGCTTGCTGGGAACATAAAAACTGACTGCAAAAGCTTCTATAGATACGTGAAGAGAAAAAGATTAGTGAAGACAAACTTAGGTCCCTTGCAGTTGGATTCAGGTAAATTTATAATGGGGAACAAAGAAATGGCAGACCAATTGAGCAAATACTTTGGTCTGTCTTCACGAAGGAAGACACAAAAAAACCTTCCGGACGTACTGGGGGACCTAGGGTCTAGTGAAAAGGTGGAACTGAAGGATATCCTTATTAGGCGGGAAATTGTGTTCGGGAAATTGATGGGATTGAAGGCCAATAAATCCCCAGGGCCTAATAGTCTGCATCCCAGAGTACTTAAGGAAGTGGCCCTAGAAATAGTGGATGCATTGGTGATCATTTTCCAACAGTCCATCGACTCTGGATCAGTTCCTATGGACTGGAGGGTAACTAATGTAACACTACTTTTTAAAAAGGGCGGGAGAGAGAAAGCAGGTAATTATAGACCGGTTAGCCTGACATCAATAGTGGGGAAAATGTTGGAATCAATTATTAAGGATGAAATAGCAGCGCATTTGGAAAGCAGTGACAGGATCGGTCCAAGTCGGCATGGATTTATGAAGGGGAAATCATGCTTGACAAATCTTCTGGAATTTTTTGAGGATGTAACTAGTAGAGAGGACAAGGCATGTGGTGTATTTGGACTTTCAAAAGGCTTTTGACAAGGTCCCACACAGGAGATTGGTGTGCAAAATCAAAGCACATGGTATTGGGGGTAATATACTGACGTGGATAGAGAACTGGTTGGCAGACAGGAAGCAGAGAGTCGGGATAAACGGGTCCTTTTCGGTATGGCAGGCAGTGACTAGTGGAGTGCCGCAGGGCTCAGTGCTGGGACCCCAGCTCTTTCCAATATACATCAGTGATTTGGATGAAGGAATTGAGTGTAATATCTCCAAGTTTGCAGATGACACTAAACTGGGTGGCGGTGTGAGCTGTGAGGGGGACGCTAGGAGGCTGCAGGGTGACTTGGACAGGTTAAGTGAGTGGGCAAATGCGTGGCAGATGCAGTATAATGTGGATAAATGTGAGGTTATCCATTTTGGGGGCAAAGACGTGAAGACAGAATATTATCTGAATGGCGGAAGGTTAGGAAAAGGGGAGGTGCAACGAAACCTGGGTCTCATGGTTCATCAGTCATTTAAAGTTGGCATACAGGTATAGCAGGCGCTGAAGAAGGCAAATGGTATGTTGGCCTTCATAGCTAGGGGATTTGAGTATAGGAGCAGGGATGTCTTACTGCAGTTGTACAGGGCCTTGGTGAGCCTCACCTGGAATATTGTGTTCAGTTTTGGTCTCCTAATCTGAGGAAGGACGTTATTGCTATTGAGGGAGTGCAGCGAAGGTTCACCAGACTGATTCCCGGGCTGGCAGGACTGACATATGAGGAGAGACTGGATCAACTGGGCCTTTATACATTGGAGTTTGGAAGGATCAGAGGGGATCTCATGGAAACATAAAAGATTCTGATGGGACGGGACAGGTTAGATGCGGGTAGAATGTTCCCGATGTTGGGGAAGTCCAGAACCAGGGGACACAGTCTTAGGATAAGGGGTAGGCCATTTAGGACTGAGATGAGGAGAAACCTCTTCACTCAGAGAGTTGTTAACCTGTGGAATTTTCTGCTGCAGAGAATTGTTGATGCCAGTTCATTGGATATATTCAAGAGGGAGATAGATATGGCCCTTACGGCTAAGGGGATCAAGGGGTATGGAGAGAAAGCAGGAAAGGGGTACTGAGGGAATGATCAGCCATGATCTTATTGAATGGTGGTGCAGGCTCGAAGGGCCGAATGGCCTACACCTGCACCAATTTTCTATGTTTCTATGTGTTGCATTGCGGTTTTTGGGAGTTTGCTGTGCACAAATTGGCTGCCGCGTTTCCTTCAAAAGTACTTAATGGGCTGTAAAGCACTTTGGAATGTCCGGTGGTCATGAAAGACAAGTCCTTTTCTCCACAGCTGCTTGGCCTGCTGAGTGTTTCCAACCCTTTTCTGTTCTTGTTTCCAGCATCTGCAGCACTTTGCTATCCTGTTCCCAATAAAATGATGGCAACCAGTAAACAAATCACACGCTCTGCACAATGTAACACAAAGCATACAGAGGATCATCGTGGTGCAGTGTGGAAGATGCAGGCCTGGATGGTTAGTTGCTAGTTGAAGATTGAGGGAGAGAAACAAAGGCAATGAGCCGAAAATGAGTGACTGAACGAAAAGCAGAAATAGCAGAAACAAGGACCATGGGTCTATACGCATCAATAATACAAACAGTCACACTGTGCATATTTGTTAATAATGAGGTACAATGAGTTTGGAATGTAAACAGCAGAAGGGATCAAGGGTGTGTTGCGTCCAAGGTGAAGCCTTGGAGAAAAATAGTTTGGATAGTGCATATCCGGTTGAAAGTAAATTGCATGGGTATATTCTGCTAAATTATTTTAAAGTAATATCCTGCCACAATTTTTAAAAAGAACATTTTTAGTTTATAGGTACAGTAATACTGAATTTAAATGAAAGTACAGAATAAGATCAAAATGTTGGTTACTGAACTTGTGGTTCAACTATTTAAAAAAAAAAAGAACTTTTATGCTTATCAATATGAGAGATGAACTTGGGACCAAAACATCAACAATTTAAAAAAAAATTGGGTACCAGTCATTCCTAAGCACAGCCAAATGCAAAGTAAAAGGTCCCTCTCTCCTAACCAAATCGAGAAACCCAGCCGAACTGCATCAATGAGCCAACCGGCTGGCCTCTCGAGTGAGATTGACAATTTATTTCCAAATTATGTGCTGTGGCTGCATTCTTCCAAGCAATTTGTTTAAGACTCCCCAAACTCATTTCACAGAGCAACCCTTACAGATTGGGGCTACTTTTGTCCCATCAATTGGGCTGGATTCAAACCCATGACCAGGGGTGAAAGGTCAGTGTATTAACCCACTATGCCTTTTGGTACTGAGCAATATATTTTCTTACCACTGGTTAAATCTAGTCTCACCTCTCCAAATAAGAACCAAGAAACTTGTAATAAAAATATGACCAATTAAATGTTTGTTAATAGAAGTACCATAATTTTTAATATCCTATTTTATTATTTACACTTTTTAAAATAAATTAATTTCATACTTTTCTTAAACAATGTCATTCATTTTGCAAGTGTTAAGTTACTTCTGGACAAATAAAAGATATACATTTTTAGATGAGACACATTTATCTGAAACAAGATACTTTTCATTCAATTACAATTCAGTGTTTAAAATTTCATCTTTATATTAGCATTTACAAAATACCTATTCTATGAAGCAGCCATTACTCAATTATGTACATACGTATTTATGTTGATGCAATTGATAAAAGGACAACATTCAAAATGTTTCATATTTGTAGATTTGCATCTTAATACATTAATGTATTTGGTTTCATTGCTTTAAAAAGTATTTAACTTGAGCACTGACTTTTGAGTACATTTTGTTCATTTTTGGATCTTTCCATTATTGTCGTTCTGTGGCACAACAGCCATTTGAGCAATGTGTGTTGATTGTGTTCACAGATAATAATATATTTGTGGCAGTAATGATGTCATTCCATGGCATAAACATACTAATTATCTTCTGGAAAAACAACCAAAGATCAATCCTTAGCATTGCAATATTGAAAGAACAATGTGCAAACACATGATCAATAATTTAATGCAGTGAAATATGATACTTGCATTTATGTTGGTCTTTCACACTCATGAAGTAAAATGAGTGGTACAACACTTATGATGAATTGGTCTTTTTTGTTTGTATCTGTAACTCATCCCACATATCTGGCCTATTCTTATTTGGGAAAACACAATGCTTCAGTCTGCAGAGATTAGCATCATCATCATCAGTGCCATTCCTCGATTGTCTTATTTCAACAATCAGTTGAAATGTAATAACTATTTCAACTAAAGCACTGCAGGGAAATATCTAAGTCTACAGACAAGTTCTGTGAAATAGCAGGCTAATCTGAGGAGCAAGATAGCTCTGAATAAATTTACATTACAAACACAATTGGGTTGATGGCATTTAATAATGAGAAATATAGGACATGCTTAATCGGGGATAAATATAATAACTGACTGAGATATATTGTTAATTAAGATGAGGAAGGAAAAAGATTTAAGAACATAAGAATTAGGAGCAGCATTAGACCATACGGCCCTTCGAGCTTACTCCGCCATTCAATAAGATCACGGCTGATCTTCAACCTCAACTCCACTTTCGCGTCTGATCCCCATATCCCTTGATTCCCCTAGAGTCCAAAAATCTATGTAGCTCAGCCTCGAATATAACTATTCTTGACAATAATTACACATACACTTAACAGTACACTAACAGCAATACATTGCAAATTCACCAGAGAATTCACACGTGCCAGTTCTCGAGCTTGAAGGCTTCACTGTGGATCAAACCTTATCGAAATCTGAGACACCTCTCCTAAGTCCTTTGGTCTTATTGGACTGTAATAGTCAAGAAGTGTCAGCCGAGGCTCAGTGGATAGTACTCTTGCTCTGTCAAAATATCATGGGTTCATAGTCCCACTCCAGAGACCTGAGCACAAAAATCTAGGCTGACACTCCCAGTGAGTGTTGAGTGGAATGCTGCACTGTCAGAGGTGCTATCTTTTGGATGAGTCGTTAAACCCATCTGCTCTCTCAGGTGGACATAAAAGATCCCATGGCACAGCCCTATTTGAAGAAGATCAGAGGAGACCTGGCCAATATTTATCCCTCAATCAACATAACTAAAACAGATTATCTGTTCATTATCACATTGCTATATGTGGGAGCTTGCTGTGCACAAATTGGTTGCTGCGTTTCCTGCATTACAACAGTGACTACACTTCAAGAAGTACTTCATTGGCTGTAAAGCACTTTGGGACGTCTTGTGGCCGTGAAAGGTACCATATAAATGTGTAATGTATGGACTCACAGGTTTGTGGAGCTGTTGCACTGTGAGTGGCTTAGCCAGTCATGTGGTGTTCACAAGACTCAATAAAACCCCAGTTAATTGATCTAGGTTCTCAATGATCGGGCATGCAGTTGTGAGCCTAGTGGATGAATGGTAGATTTCAGATTGATTGCTAACCCTTTGCTAATAAACCAGCTAGTTCTTTACAGCAAATGTGTAGCTATGAATTCTTAAGCAAAGAACCCATGAAGCAAATACACTACAAAATGCAAGTCTTTTCTTTCTTATGATTCATACAGATGTTTTCACACTGGGGGAGTTTTGCTCAGTGTACAAGGGAGCAATGAATCTATGGAAGGGAATGGTTTGCTGCAATTCAGTGTGTTACCTAGCAGAAAGAACGAACAAGCTAGAATTTATATAGTATCTATCATGTCTCTCAGAAATGTTCTAAAGAACTTCACATGCAATGAAGTACTTTGAAGTACAGTCACTGATATGTAGAGACCTTAGTTTAATACTCTAGAGACTTGAGCATAAAATCTAGGCTGACACTCCAGTGCAGGACTGAGAGAGTGCTGCACTGTTGGAGGTGCCGTCTTTCGCATGAGACGTTAAATCGAGGTCCTGTCTGCGGCTGGTCGCAAAAGATACCATGGCATTATTCAAAGAAGAGCAGGGGAGTTCTCCTATTTCTCATCTACAGGCTGCCCCTTGGCGACATCATCTGCGAACAGTGTCAGTTTCCACATGTACACTGACGACACCCAGCTCTACCTCATCATCACTTCTCTCGACCCCCCTCCACAGTCTCTAAATTGTCAGACTGCTTGTCCGATATCCAGTTCTGGATGAGCAGAAACTTACTCCAATTAAATATTGCTAAGACCGAAGTCATTGTTTTCGGTCCTCGCCAGAAACTCCTTTCCCTAGTCACTGACTCCATCCCTCTCCCTAACATCTGTCTGAGGCCGAACCACACTGTTCGCAACCCTGGTGTCATATTGGACCCTGAAATGAGCTTCCGACCACATATCCGTGGCATAACTAAGACCGCCTATTTCCACCTCTGTAACAGTGCCCGTCTCCGCCCTTGCCTCAGCTAATCTGTTGCTGAAACCCTCATCCATGCCTTTGTTACCTCTGGATGTGACTATTCCAACGCATTCCTGGCCAGCCTCCCCCATTCTACCCTATGTAAACTTGAAGTTATCCAAAACTCGGCTGCCTGTGTCCTAACTCGCACCAAGTTCTGTTCACCCATCACCCCTGTGCTCGCTGACCTACATTGGCTCCCGATTAAGCAACGCCTCGATTTCAAAATTCTCATCTTTGTTTTCAAATCCCTCCATGGCCTCGCCCCTCCCTATCTCTGTAACCTCCTCCAGCCCCACAACCACCCCCCGCGCTCCTCTATTTCTGCCCACTTGAGCATCCCTGATTATAATCGCTCATCCATTGGTGGCCGTGCCTTCTGTTGCCTAGGCTCTAAGCTCTGCAGTTCCTTGCCTAAACCTCTCCGCCTCGCTACCTCTCTCTCCTCCTTTAAGATGCTCCTTAAAACTTACTTCTTTGACCAAGCTTTTGGTCACCTTCCCTAATTTCTCTTTATATGGCCCAGTGTCAAATTTTTGTCTTATAATAATCCATTAAAGCGTCTTGGGATGTTTTACAACATCAAAGGCGCTATATAAATACAAGTTGTTGTTGGTGGCCTGACCAATGTTTATCCCTCAACCAAAATCACACTGCTGCTTGTGGCAGCTTGCTGTGCACATACTGGTTGCCATGTTTACCACATTACAACAATGTCGAGAGTTTGGGAAGTCTTGTGGTCGTGAAAGGCGCTATACAAATGCAAGTCTTTTATAAAATCTTTATGTGCATATTAAAGCCACCATTGCTTGTTTCATTGAAACTGCTACATCTGACCCCCAAAAAAGGGAGTCAGCTGGTTGGATAGTGGATCATGAAGTGCGGGGAGATAGGTGGGGGTAGGGAAGGTGCAGCCTGAGTCCAGGAAGTTCACAGGCCAGGAGGAGCTTTGTGATGTTTATCGAAGGAAAAATTGTTGGAGCCTACCTTTGTGAATTTATCTGTTTGTGTGATAAATTTTTATTTTCAGTGCTGTACAATGGGTTGGGTCATGTCATCCCAGGTGTACCTTGGGGATATTTTTTGTTGTAATATAATTGGGGTAGAACTTGCTTTTTGGTGGAATAGATTTGTGGGGGAAAAAACTGAAATTGGGTAGAAAGGTTTTGCCCAACCTGAGTGGCAAAAAGAGGAAAAAGAAAATTGACAACGGCATAGTGACAGAATCGACAGGTACAAGAAATCTTGCGCTGTATGAAGAAAAGGCAGAAAACTGGGATTAAAAAGTTAGGGCGGCCATGACTAACAAAATGGTAGAGCAGCCTCGATGGGCTGAATGATCTACTGTTGTTCCTATGCATGTTGACGCCCTAATGCTCTTCAATGTTGGTGAAATCACTGTATAAACTTCATACAACAGTCTTACATTTGTGGGTGTGATCCTCCGTAATTTTCAACACTTGCTAACTTTGATAAGAGGATACCTGTTAGTAATAGTTTTTTTGAGTTGAAATAGCAGTTCTTGAAGTCCATACTCAAGCTGTCACAGTGTATAATAATATTCTATGCACGCGTTTTATTCTGTGCAATTCAATATAAAGGGGCCGAAATTGCTCTCCTCATTAAGGTCCATTACCGCCTCTAAGAGGTGGTAATGGTGCAGATAGGCCTCATCGACCGGGAGCAGGTGGATGGGCCGGCTCTTCCTAAATTGCCCCGGGCCAGGAGCGGCGAGAACAGGTTTCCGTGCCACCCATGCTGCCGCTGAACCCTTTGACTGGCAGCGACCCCTTTCCGCCCTGCGCGAGAAATTGCCCCGCAGGAGCGGTGCCGCCGCTGGTCAGTGCCCCTGGCAGCTTCCCCCAGACGGGAAGCGTGTGTGTGCCTGGGCGGTGCGTCCATCCTTAAAGGGGAGGGCGTACTGCTGCGGATGGCATCTTATTTTAATTGTCGGCCGACTCCGAGGTCGTCCCGTTAGTGACGCCCACGGGTTCAGCCGGGCCTCCAACAGGCAGCCTGGCACCCTCTCTTGGGTACCAGGCTGCTGGCCCGGCCGAAACCCTCCCTGGTGGTCCAGTGGAAGCCACTTAAGGGGCTGCAGAGTTCGCACCCGGCCCTCCCCTTTAACTGAAGAGGAGAGATGTTGTGATGCCTCAGCGTGACGCAGATGACTCGAGCAGCGTCCGACCCGTTCCACATGCACTTCCGCCACGCAGCTGACCCGAACACCACCCACAGCGGAAATTTTTTTTCAAGTCCTGAATATCGCTCTACTCTCTGCCCCATGGACTGGAGTGGAGAGAAATCTTCAGAAATAGTAGGTGCGCCACTTTTTCGTCGGTGGGCAATGTCGGCCCCAGAAGATCTGAAAGCTGAAATACATGTTGCGCTGTTGGGAATGAACGTTATCATCCACATAATATTTCAAAATCATGTTAACTAGCCTTTTTGACATAGGTCTTACAGAACAGACACTGGACAACTAAAAGTGGGTCAACTTTTATGCGTTGTAAATCTTTCAAGAACCCCTCCCAATGTTACAAGCAAACCTGTGTTGACAGAGTGAACACATGACTGGAATTCATCACCATCCTAAACTATTTTGTTTATAAATAATCATTCAAATCATTAGAATCTGTGGATGGCAATAATTCATTTGTGGGCGATTTGTCTTTTTTATTTCTACACCGATGAGTGGAAACACCAGTTCACTCTCGTGAGATCAAGAAAAGATAGTGAATGCAACAGATAGGTTAATACTGTCATTTTCAGAGCAACAACAACTTTTCACCACCTTTTATACTAACTATTGTTGAGAAACTCCTCATTTTCTGCGCTACATTCCGCCACTCCCTTTCAATGATTTTTTTTCTAACCTACACATATGCAATCAACTCTTTATTCATACATTTTAATACACTGCTCGCACTCTGAATCCAAGTGCCTCAGGCTACTGATACAAGACACTGCAAAAGGGAACACTCCCTTCCATTGGGCTCAATTTTCCACAGTCATTTGTGCTGTTTTTTTGCTGTAAGTTTTTAAATTAAAGTTTCCCCAAGGAATCTGAGCCAGCGTAACTGAGTTAGTTACAATTATTAAAAAGGTTTTTTTTTTTGACATCATAGGGGGCGTTACCTCATGTCTGCGCCAGTTTTGATCATTTTTCAAAGTTTGCCCAAAATAAATTTCTCCTAGGTCGGCGTATCTGGCCATTCCCGAAAAACCTTCTGGTGAGTTAAGAGAAAGCAGCGCGCATTGAAAAATCGGCGCAGAAAGACGCCATTGTCTTTCATCGAAGTTTTGCAGGGAGAGAAGAACACTTTAAATATGCATAATAAAGATTTTTTTTTACCTTTCAACGGAGTAGATGGAAGTTTGATGGAATTCTGAACTTTTCATTTTTTATTTAGACACACGCCACCACCGAATGTCTTCAAACAGGGCTGGAGTGTGGCAGCGTCGGCCGGCCTAATCGGCCCCGCGCCCGGACACGGGCTCGGGTGCAAAACAAGCTCAGGGCGGGGAAGGGTGGGTGGGGGAGGTGGCGATTGGAAGACTGCACTAGGCATCAAATGAGCCCTGGTTGGTGGGGGGGGGGGGGGCGTGGATTGGAAGGTGCTGCGGAACGCAATCGGAAGAAATCACAAGACTGCAATGAGCCCGGGGGGTTTGGGGCTGGAGGGGGAGAAGGTGATGTGATGTTGAACGCGATCGGAAGAAATTACAAGACTGTGGGGTGGGGGTGGCGGGGGAGGTTCCCGATCACTGCACTGCACTTGCTCAGACCTGGGTGTGGTCCATACAGACCTTGGGGGGAGAGAACAACAAAGCTGTCCTGCCTTCCTGCTGTTTTAGGCTTCTTGCAAAGGTAAAATTTAATCATGGGGGCAATACCATACCTTGTGCGAGCCTTTTGCATCATGGTACTGCAGAGGAGACAATTGATTCAACATCATCGCATGAGGAACCTCAGAGCCCGTAGGATGCTGGGCAGGAGGCTTTACCCACATCAGGTATATCGAGACAGACGTTCGTACCTGCACCTGAGTGATGCAGACTGTGTCAGAAGGCTGCATTTCCGCAAAGAAGGTGTAACTGATCTGTGAGTTGGTGAAAGCAAACCTGTATCCTAGAAGCGTCAGGAGGACTGCTTTGTCAGTCAAAGTGAAGATTACAGCTGCACTTTCATTCTATGCATCCAGATCCTTCCATGCTACAACTGGGGATGTGTGCGCCATTTCTCAACATGCAACACATGTCTGCATTCGGCAGGTGACTGCTCGCCCACAGGAATGACTACATAAAGTTCCCCATGACTGCCCAGGCAATGCGTGACAGGCTGTGGGCTTCTCCAGGATTGCTGGCTTCCCAAAGCTACAGGGCTGCATTGATTGTATCCACATCGCCTTGCGAGCACCTTTGGAGGATTCCAAGATGTACAGGAACAGAAAAGGCTTCCACTCCATCAATGTACAGCTCGTGTGTGACGACATGCATCGCATCATGTCAGTCGATGCAAGATACCCTGGCAGCACCCATGATGCATTCATCCTACACAAGGGCGTTATAGCTGCCATGTTTCAGCAGCAGCCAGAAGAGCAGAGCTGGCTGCTGGGAGACAAAGGGGTACGGCCTTGCCACCTGGTTCATGATGCCCCTACGCTGACCGGGAATACAACATGTCGCCACATTGCGATGCGCAGCATAATAGAGAGGACCATTGGCATCTTGAAACAGCGTTTCCGATGCCTGGACCATTCCGGAGGCTACTTGCTGCACTTCCCTGAGATTGTCGGTCAGTTCACTGTTGTGTGCTGCATGCTGCATAACTTAGCCATCATGAGGCAGTAGTAGCTGGTAGTAGAAGACCCACCTGAGGTGAGAGTGGCTGATAAGGATGAGGAAGATGTAGATGACGAGCAGGAGGAGGAGGACTAGGACGAGGAAGCCATGCAACTACCTGAACCCGGAATATGACGGCAGAGGAGGGCAGGACATCGTGTCCCTTTGACGATTGCTCAAGCCTTGCACCAGCAGCTCATCCGTGAAAGCTTTGCTGCCTGAGGGCTCAGCGGCAACTATTCCACATGGACATGTTTACTGTTTCGACCTGTTCCGTAATGTTGTTTTGCGTTAATGGAACAAATGATGGAAATTATTCTTGTTTACTTCAAAAGTTGTGTTAATAATGGAAATGATTCAATTATAATGTAAAATATATTTTATTCAAAAGTTTAACATTTGTACTTAACGTGAATAAAAATATTCTTGTATCAATCTTTAAAGTTTTCAGTTAAGATCACTTACAAACTTTAAGATCACTTACTAACTTTAAACTTGTAAATTTACATAACTTACAAAAAACTTTTAATTTGGGAACAACAGTAAAAACAATAATAACAACAGCAAAGAAAGGCTGCACCCATCTCTCCACCACCTTGTTCTAAGACCGCCCGCTGCGCTTGGTCTTGGTGACTCCACCACCCGTGCCTGCAGGTGGTGGTGCAGTGTTTCTACACCAAGGGATTGGTACCAAGCTTAATCTTTCTAACATCTCGGGTAATGCACACCTGTTGGGGGGTGGGGGCAGGCAGTAATGCGTAGGGCCCGGCTTGGAGCTCTTCAGAGGCTGGTCTGGGGATTGGAGTGGCAGTGACAGTTGATTCTGTCAATGGGCGCGGGGTTTGGGCATGTTCCCTGATTGCAGCAGCTAACTCCAACATGCCCTCTCTCATGCGCCCTGACAGTGGCTCAACGACCTCCAACATTCCCTCCGTCATGTTCAATGAGAATGTTTGAACTACCTGTGACATTCCCTCCCTCATGTTCACTGACATGGTTTCAGCTGACTGAGATATTCCCTCACCCATGGTCCCGGACATTGTTTCCATTTCTCGTGAGAGTGTTGTTACTTCTCCCGACGGTCTTGATACCTCATCGCCCACCCCACTGATGGTGTCCAGGTGTGATCGCGAAAGGTCGATACTCTCTGCACTCACTGACATCATGCGAACCACATCTGTTAGATCCTGCACCTCAGGAGAGCGCGGTCGAGTTCTCCTTTCCCTCCTCACCCTGTGTGTGGCTCACAGCATCCTAGTGGGACCTGCAGCCTCGGATGGTGGTGCCCTGGGTGTGCATCACTGCATCCCACTGGGACCCGCAGCCTCGGACGGTGGGGCCCTGGGTGTACCTCGATGCACCCCACTGGAATCCCCTACCTCGAACGGTGGAAAGCATGGAGTGTCCCACCAACACTCAAACCACTGGACCGGGAAGGGGCTGGCACCTCAATGGGTGGCACCTGCACCTCCTCAAAAGTGAGTACAACAGTGGGGGCTCTCCCTCACCCCCATGCTCTTGGTCTGGAAGCTGGGATTCCTTGTTTGTTCTTTGCTGTTCCTTGTCTGAATCGTTTCGTTGGGCCTCAAGTTCTGCAAAATATAACAGAACAGACAAATGGTTAGCAGCAGAGGAGGGGGCAGGGTGGCATGAGTAGGCTCACACAGCGCAGGCAGCAGGCTGATTTGAAGGACCACGATGAAGGATAGCACATTGCATCATTGACGGAGATATCCCCATGAACCGAAGCATGGTTAGCCCGCGCAGTAGTTAACATTTAGCAAAGCCAGACTGTGTAATTTGCAGGACTTACCCTCTCCCTCAAGTGTGGGCCCAGTTTGTGCAGTGGCGGTTGCTTTTCTCCAGGCAGGACCCATCAAAACAGCGACCCTTTTTTCTAAGGGTGCCAATGGGTGCAGATTTGCCAGGCCTTCTCCTGTTCAAGTTCTTTTCCTTTTATTATGTGCCACTTTCCTCTGCAAATATGAAAATACAACATTTTAGAGAGGGTGTCTTTCTGCTGGGTGAGGCATTGAATAAATGAAAATATTACTTACACTAACTACTTGACCAAGGTCCTGCCACTTCTTTTTGCACTGGCCTCCAGATCTCGGGGTGGTCACCATTGCACAGTAATCTTCTGCAAGTTGGTTCCAGTATCTCTTCATTTCTTTGGGTGGAACTTTTATGGGACCTCTGCTGGTGTCCAGCTCCTGCCATCTGGCCTCAATCACAGTAACCAGTGCCTCCACTTCATCCTGTAAGAAATTCTTGGTCCTTGCATCTTGTATTGCAGCTCCGATTTTTCCAAAGTTCTCACACAGCACATAACTTTCTCACACACATAACTGGCTCTTTGTAAATGGCTGAACGCAGACCGAGAGCTGTACTGCGCATGCGTGCCCATAGGAATAACGTCAAAAACATCCTTTTTTTCGCGCATGTACAGAAGGTAGCATTGTTTTTCTGGGCGCAGGCAGCAGTCTCCACCCCCCGAGGCAACTGGACCGGCTGCACGGTGCCAATTTTGAAAAATACAGTGGGGAAACTTGGCACAAATATTTTTGGACTATTTCTGGCCTAGAAAAACGGGCGTAACTCTGGCACTACGCCAGAAAACGGCTTTGGGCAAAATTGAGCCCATTCTCTCTAAACAAAGTCATGAAATTCCAATTTTTTAAATTCTATATTGGCATCTCTGCTGCAGAGCTGTTAATAATGAAATGACTGCTGAACTGCTGTTAATGTTTCCACGTTAGATGCAGGTCCACTACCTTTGTACAAGCTGGGGTAGAATTGTTTCTATGGCAGCCAGCTCCAGCGAAATGGATACTGTTATGTTCAGAATAACTCCACAAGACTGTATACTGTAAGCTCAAGCTGTTGTGACCTTGGTCTCTTTAATATAACTCTAGAGTGAGGAAGCAGCATGGTAGACTGCCTTTTTTTTTTATACCTGCTTGCCCAGGGTGTGCAGGTGACTCTTAGGTCACCAACAGGTGCGCCCCCTGGTGGCAACTCTTACACACTAGTAAAGTTTACATACATAACAGATACTTGAGCTGTGATGGCCGAGTGGTTAAGGCGTTCGATTAGAAAACTAATGAGGTATCCTTGAGCAGATTTGGATCTTACTCGTGGTGGATCTGCTCAGACTTGATGCAAAACCATTTTGGATTCATAGGTAGGAGTCCAACATTCTGAACCACTTCCCATTCACTATTAGCCAGAATTCTTGATGCAAGCCTAGCATTAAACTACAAACATAAAATGCCGCCCAAATTTTCAGCACAGTAACTGCAGCCACTATGTTGGCAGGTTTCACCTGGAGACAGCAGCCCACTGCTGAGGTTTAATCATATCTGCATCTAATACATGTTTTTGTTCAAAATGTTGTGTCGCTGTGGTATAGCGCCATGCTTATCATGATTATACGCTAAGGTAGACAATGATGTAATGATACAATCATGCTATTCATAGTGTCTGGAACTAGAATTTTTAATCATAGTTTTAATAAAAAGCTAAGATAAAAGTTCAGAAAACACATCTAAAATGTTTGTGACACAGCGAATACTTCTTTAGTGTGGACCAACACTAGAAATCTTGATCCATCTATATTCCCGATTCTAGTAAATATTTCTTATCAAATGAATTAATTTACATTCAATTGCACTTTGCCGTTTTAAACCAACAAATCCATACATCGAATCTTAAATGAAAACGAGTCACCAGGGCCTCCAAAGATTTGCTAGTTTCCAATTTACTTTTATTGGCTAATAAAACACAGTTGCCACAATCATTAAATTAGATAAACATTTCCAGTCTGTTCCCTTTGTTGAAAATCAGGTGAAGTGTCTACAGTGAGAAGCAGGATGATTTGTGTCTTTACTTCCTTAAAAGGTGAGCGACTGTTACAGTGTTCACAAGTTTATCCATTGAACTTTGCAGCTATAAAAGTTTATGTGTGCTAAGTAATTTCTTTGAACTTCTGATCTCGGTTTAAATCACTAATCTATTTTTTAAAAAAATTCCCCAATTTCTGCTTCACCCACACCCCTATCCACCCCCCCCCCCCTCTCCCCCAAGGCTGGGATTGTGTTCCACGGGTACCACCAGCCTTCTGGTATCAAGTTGCCATTCTTCATGTTTCAGTCTAGACATCAGGGTCAGCAGGCTATTTGATTGTGGGGTTCACCACAGCCAAGCCCAATCATATCCTCTCTTGACAACCACACAAATAAACAATCCAGCAGTGGCCACACTGGATATTGAACCTGGGAACTTCGGATCTATATGGCCTACAACAGGGACTGACAGTCAGTATTTTGTGAGCTGTGCGGTGTTCTTCTGTAGCTCAAGTGCAGCTCTTTGCAGACTGCTACATAGGATAGAGGCATCAAAAACAATGGTGGCCAGTGATTGAGTGTTGTTTATGTTATGTATGTTAACTGGGTCTTACCTGCCATCGGAGGGCGCGACTGTCGGAGTCCTAATGGTCACTGGCAGATACGTGCAAGCCGTGTATATAATGTTGGCAGCCATGTTGAATCCTCACTTTGCGAATAAATAAATTGGAGTAAAGTCATGCCTGAACTAGCTCACCGTACTTAGCCATGTGGAGTTATTTGATACTTGACAGTTTATTTACTGTTTAGCTCAGTGGGTAGCACACAAGCCTCTCAGTCAGAAGGTTATATAGGTTCAAGTCCCACTCCATGAACTTGAGCACATAAATCCAGGTTGACACTCTAGTGCAGTGCTGAGGGAGTGCTGCACTGTCGGAGGTGCCGTCTTTCAGATGAGACGTTAAACCGAGGCCCCATCTGCTCGGAGAGCAGGGGAGTTATCCACGGTGTCCTGGCCAATATTTATCCCTCAATCAACATAATAAAAACAGATTATCTGCTCATTATCACATTGCTGTTTGTGGGACTTTGCTGTGCGCAAATTGGCTGCCACTTTTCCCACAGTGACGACACTTCAAAAAGTACTTCATTGGCTGTAAAGTGCTTTGAGTCGTTAGGTGATTGTGAAAGACACAATACAAATGTAAGTCTTTCTTTTTCTCTGTATAGTTTGGTTTGCATTTAAATTATATAATTTTTCTGAAGTGCAAATGTGATGTGAGGGAGTAGAGCAGAGTGTGCTGGCATTCTGCCTCAGCAGGGTATTTTGTTGGACGATTGCTAGGAGTCATGGTTTTTCCCGAGTTGGGTTTGGCCAAGAAGTGGGCCTGCACTTTCTGCTGCAGCAATATTGCTTTCAGGAGTGACTCATCCTGGGGGCAGTGGAAACCTCGGGGGTCTGGTTAAAAGGAAAAAAAATAAAAATATAAACACTCAGACCCACACATTTTAGTTATTACTAAAATTGGTATTCATGTAATTTTGATGCTATTACAAATCTTAAAACATTGTTAAGTGGCTATTCAATGGCAACATTCATTAGAATGATCGTGCAATGTCTAGTCAGCCTGTCAGGTAAGAAATGTTAATTGACTTTCATATTAAATGGACATATATAAATAATACTTGCATTAATATAGTGCTTTATCACATCAAAGTGTGTCAAGGAGCTTCACACAGTGCATTACAATTAAGGTTTGAGGTCTGGTACTCATTTTACTCAATCCTGATTCAAAAGCTGCAGTTAACAGATTAATCATGAGACAAAACAATGGTTTTAGGTTGGCAACAAATAGTTTTAGATTTTCAGGCATACAGATGAAACACACTATGAAAGTGAAAATAACTTCTTGGTGATTTTATAAATCTCAAAATATAATTAAAATAGATTGCTATAAAAAGTAATGCTTTGAAGATTTTATAGATCTTGTAAAACATACAGTGTACCACTTATAATTCAAAGTTATTTTTGAAGTATCTAATTATTTGATTTAAGCAAAGTGGCAATGTAATGCTAATAATTGAATTGAATTAAACTACTTTGAATTAAGAGGAATAGACTGTACTACAAAATTAATGAGCATACAGTACTAGTATATTAATTAGATTTACAGTCGATGGCTCTTTGCAATATGTAATTTTTTTCTGATTTGTGAACTTTTGAAAGATTTGCCAAACCTACAGTAAGCAATACTTTTAGCTACTGGGCCATCAGGCAAGCTGCAAATGTATTTTAAATAGTGGCAGTCTGTCATTGGGTCACTTTTGACAATTGTTCCGACAGTTTCAAATAACATAGTTAGTTTGTTATTTTAAAAGCACCTCAAAATGTTCTTAAAAGAGACAAACTACCTGGTGTAGACAACATACACTCAAGTCTTGAAGGAAATGGGAGACTGAAATTAATGAGACTGTGACTGACAGTCATCGAAGTTGGTGGATTTTAGAGATTCCGCCATAGTTTAAAAATAATCAAAAGACACATCCGCAAACTGTACACCAGTAAAATGTAATACAGGGAAAATATGTGAAATGCATCTGTAGAGATCAAAAGGGTAAATAAAAAGCAAAACTGGTTGAAGGACAGTCAGCGTGGATCCAGGAATCAACCTGCTGGAGGTTATTTTTGAAGAAATCATTTGCACGATGAACATGCGCTTGATATATAGATGGGATTTTCAGAGTGCTTTTGACAAATGTCCACATTTGCAAATAACAGCTAAAGTAAGGAGTAGGTTTAAAGGTAAAGAATGTCACTAGATAGGAACAGAAAGCGGGATAGTCCTAGATGGAAAATGGGTTAGTCTTGAGATTTTTTTTAAATGTATATTAACAGATCTCCTGTGACATTGTACGCAGTAAGATAAATGAAAAGCTGTTTTATAAGCATAATACCATACAACAATGCAGTATTGTGCTGTTTAGGAACAGCTGTACGTAACACACATAAATCTAGGCCGACACTCCCGTGCAGTGCTGAGTACTGGAGGTGTCGTCTTTCGGATGAGACATTAAACCAACGCTCCCTCAGGTGGATGGCACTATTTCGAAGAAGAGCAGGAGAGTTATCCCCGGTGTCCTGGCCAATTTTTATCCCTCAATCACATCACTAAAACAGATTATCTGGTCATTATCACATTGCTGTTTGTGGGAGCTTGCTGTGTGCAAATTGGCTGCCGCGTTTACCACATCACAACAGTGACTACACTCCAAAAAGTACTTAATTGGCTGTAAAGTGCTTTGAGATGTCCGGTGGTCGTGAAAGGCGCTATATAAATGCAAGTCTTTCTTTAACCTCGCCTTATCTTTAAGGACAAAGATTTGATTGTTGTAACTATTATTATTATTGTTTGAAGTGAGACCGGGCAAAATTAGCAGCAGCCTTTTGACTTGGGAATTGGTTGGGAGGTAAGAGACAGAGAGTAGGCGTACACAGATTTGCGGGAAGGCCGAGAGTTGGGACAAGCCTGGAACAGCACAGTTGTCTGCGAACACTTGAGAAGGAGGGTTGTTTTCACAGACAGAAAGGCGACAGAGATTGAATCCAGGACAGTCTCCTGAAACAGCATGGTTCACAACCGACAAGGAAAGAATCGATACCAGCTTTAGATATGAGAAATGACCCAGTAACATAGTGGTTATGTTACTGGACTAGTAATCCAGAGGCCTGGGCTAATGATGTAGCAAACAGAATCCTGCTATTTAAGAAAGGAGGAAAAGAAAAATGGGGAACTATAGGCCAGGTAGCCTGACATCAGTAGTAAGCAAAATGCTAGAATCTATTATTAGGGATGTGGTAACAGGGCATTTAAAAAATCATAATATGATTCGGCAGAGTCAACATGATTTTGTGAAAGGGAACTCATGTTTGACAAACCTGTTAAGAGTTTTTTGAAGATGTAACTAGTAGAATGGATAATGGGGAACCAGTGGATGTAGTGTACAGGTTGGACCTCCCTTATCCGGCACCACCCCTCGTCCGGCATGATTCTGGTGGTTGGGGCGCATGCGCAGGATGCGGCCGACCTCCACCCCGACACCTGGCCCGCTCCGACACCCTGCCCACTGGGGCCGCTCCGACACCCTGCCCACAGGGGCTGCTCCGACACTTCCTTCACGGACCGCCGAGGCCTGCTGACCTTCCCTCATCCGGCAAAATCCCTTATTCGGCACAGGTCAGGTCCCGAGGATGCTGGATAAGGGAGTTTCAACCTGTAATTGGATTTTCAAAAAGCATTCGATAAGGTGCCACACAGGAGCTTATTACACAAAATTAGGACTCATGGGATTGGGGGTAATATATTAGCATGGATTGAAGATTGATTAATGGACAGAAAACAGAAATTAGGAATAAATGGGACTTTTTCAGGTTGGCAAACTGAAACTAGCAAGGTACCGCAAGGATCAATGCTTGGGCCTCAGCTATTTACAATCTATATTAACGACATGGATGAAGGTACTGAGTGCAATGTATCCAAGTTTGCTGATGACACAAAGCTAGGTGGGAAAGTAAGTGTGAGGAGACTGTAGAGAGCTATAGACAGTTTGACTGTGTGGGCAAGGACATGGCAAATGGAATACAGGGCCTAAGTTTCAGCTCGAGTTGCTCCTATTTTTTTGGAGCAACTAGTTTAGTATGGAGTATCTTAGAAATCGCAATTCTCGGCATTTAGTTTGCTCCAGTTCTAGTTCGTTAAAATAGTTTCATTTTAGTACAGTTTTCTTTTCAAAAGGGGGCGTTACCAGCCACTAATGCCTGTTTTGCAAGCTTAGGCAGCGAAAAGTTACTCCAGGCTAACTTCGAACGGAGTAAGTGTCGATTTTTGTACGCTCAGAAAAACCTTGCGTACACTTTAGAAATTAGGCGCAGGTAGCGAGAGATGGGGGTAGGAAGGGAAGTTAGAGGGAAGTTAGGGGATTTTACAAAGCATTAAACACTTCACTTTTACCAATAAAGAGCCATCAATAATAAAAAATAAATCAATAAATCAATCAATAAATCAATCAAAAAAAAAAATCAATGAATAAAAAATTAAAAGTTTTTACTCACCTACTGCAGCACCGGGAGCCCTCCAACAGCCTGCCGAAGAGGTGCTCTGGCGGGTCTCATCGCCAAGGAGGTGCTCGGGCAGGGCCCTGCCGCCGAAGAGCTGCAGTTCGGGTGGGGCCCGCCACCGGGGAGGAGTTCGAGCGGGCCCTGCCGCCGAAGAGGTAAGGGCAGTGGCAACGAGGTGAGGCAAGGGACGGTGAGGCAGGCAGGCCACTCGGCCCGGGATAGGGGCGGTGAACATCGCGATGTCCCTTCGGCCAGGGATAGGGTCGCCCGGAGGCAGGACGCGCTGGGAGAGCCAGGAGCTACTGTGCACGTGCACTGCGCAGGCGCGCAGCTGCCGACACTCTTTTTGGCCCAGGGCTGTCGCTCCGCCCCCAGCTGCTTGTGCTGCGCTGCGCTGACTGTGAAACAGGCCTGCTGGTCTCGGAGAATAGCAAGGTAAGTTTTAGGCGCCGTTCTGGGAGGACATCCGAAACTTGGGCCCACAATGTGGGGGAAGTGTGAAGTTATCCACTTTGGTAGGAAAAACAAAAAAGCAGAATATTTTATGAATGGTGAGAGACTGGGAAATGTTTGTACTCATCGGGACCTGGGTGTCTTTGTACATAAATGACAGAAAGTTAACATGCAGGTACAGCAAGCATTTAGGAAAGCAAATGGTATGTTAGCTTTTGTTACAAAGGGATTAGAGTATAAGAGTAAAGAAGTCTTACTACAATTATACAGGGCATTGGTGAGACCACTCTTGGACTACTGTGTACAGTTCTGGTCTCCTTACCTAAGGAATGACATACTTGCCTTCGAGGAAGTGCAGCAAAGGTCCACTAGACTGGTTCCTGAGATGAGGGGATTGCCCTGTGAGGAGAGATCGAATAGGCTAGGCCTATATTCCTTAGAATTTAGAAGAATGAGAGGTGATCTAATTTAGAAGAATGAGAGGTGAACATATAAAATTCTTAAAGGGCTTGACTGGGTTAATGCTGGGAAATATTTCCCTTGGCTGGGAATCTAGAACACGGGGTTACAGTGACAGAATAAGGGGCAGGCCATTTAGGGCTGAGATGAGGAGAAATTTCTTCACTCAAAGGGTTGTGAATCTTTGGAATTCTCTACCCCAGAGAGCTGTGGATGCTCAGTCACTGAGTATATTCAAGACAGAGAGCAATAAATTTTGGGGAACAAAGGGAATTAAGGGATATGGGGATCGTGTGGGAAGGTGGAGTTGAGGTAGAAGATCGGAGCAAGCTCGAAGGGCCAAATGGCTTACTCCATTTCCTATTTCTTATATTCTTAGGTTAATTAGAGGATACAGGGATATCCTGAGTCCTATTAGAAGGTATGTTCTGTTGCTACAGGTGTTTTTTGGTAGAATGAAAATGACCGACTTTAGTTCCTCTCTTTAAAAAAAAATTATATTTTAACGTGTGACACAGAAAATTTAAAGTGCGACAAAGTATGATGGACATGTCTCAAAACTGTTCTATGTACTCACAGATCTCTGGTGGCATTGCTCAGAGTGGATAAGACATTATGCTGCTACAAGGGGTGTGCAGACATGTAGAAGCAGGAGAAGGTTACATATCTCCTTTAAAAGAAATTGGAAAGAAGTTTATAAGAAATCTCTTACAAAGAGATAGTGAAGTAAGTGATTTTTGATTGTTTCCTAGAAAATACTGTATATAATATTTTTCTTATCATTGCAGGTGGAGAAATCAATCATAACATGTTTCAACAAATAAATCTCTGCATGTAATGTCAGGAAAAAGCTCTTTAACTTTGTTGTTGTTTTTGTGGATTTGTACAGCAAAGGCCAAAAGATGTATAAAACGTAAGATTAAACTAATTTACATCTTTTCTTATTTGCCAATTGTCTCTGCAACAGTATTTAGTGTAACCAAAAGGGACTGCCTACACATCCACAATGCAATGCAGACATTTATTCAGAACTTCCCTCCGAACTTGAATAATGATATAGTTCTTATATGAATTTAAAAAAAAATCTGAAATAATAAATAGAAACAAAGGAAATTTAGTTGGTGAAAGCATTTAGAATATATTACAAAATATAAAAATGTTGAGTCGGTGATGCGAGTGAGGGGTCCGTGTTGGGGATGCGGAAGGGAACGAGGTCATGGGGACAAAGTAGTGGGAAGTTGTGGGAGATGTAATGGGAGCAGAATAGGCAGAATTGAGAGTAAGGAGGTCAAGGATTATGGGATGGGAAGGTGGCCAGCGAGGGTTGCATGCCGTCGCATTGTCCCCACACCTGCCTTCCCTGCCACATCATGGTACCCAGCACCTCTCACCCAAATCAAAAAGATAAAAATGGACAGAGATGCAAAAGAGAAAAGAGCGATCAACACAAAGATGGAAGGCAGCTAATAGAGAGATCATATGCTCTGACATTGTGAGCGACACCATGGGAGACCCTCAAGTTACTAAAGTACAACAGTGGTAAGCCGAGTAGGCATTTCTTGTCCATCACACCTCTGTCACAACCTGTGCAACACTCCACTTTCTGTGTCACACTTTATCTTTTTACTGTGTGCAGTTCTGGGCACCTAATCGTAGGAATAATATTATTGCCCTTGTTGAGAGGGTAAACAGATAAGAAACAAAGATAATTCTGGGCAGCAGAAATTTAAGTTAGGAGGAAAGATTAAGAAAATTGAGCTCGTTTTCTTTGGAAAATTGTGATCTAGTTGAAGTTTTCCCGATTATGAAATGAATGGACAAAATTGATCCAGACAAATTGCTCACAATGATGATAGTTCCAAATATTCATTATAACTTAGGAGTAAGAAGGGAATAAAGATGGCAATATTACCCAAAGACCAAAAGTGTAGTAGAATAAATGATTAGAATAATTGAAGCAGAAAGTGTAAATGGATTCAAGCAAGTTGGAGAGAGATGGAATTGAGGATATGTAAGGTGGTTGACGTGTGGAAAAAATAGACAGGCTTGTTTGGACCAAATCACCTTTTCCTGTCCCTAAAATTCTTGCAGTGTAAAGCTCACCATGTCATCGAGCTGGCCCAATGACAGTGGTTAACACACCGAGTGTGCCCTCGGGGGTTCTCCTGACTGGCTGCTAAAATTTCAGTGGATCATTGGAGGAAATCCCGCTTGGGCTGCATAATAAACAGGGTTTCTGCCAGTGATCCGGCGATGTTATGGTAACAATGGCCCCGGTATTTATGGGGAGGCGGGCAGGGAGTGGGGCCACGTGGTTGATGCAGGGAAACCCAGAAAAGCCGGGTACGCGGAGAACCAGCTGAATTTAACGGCAGGCCTGCATTAGCATTCTCCTATCCCGCTGCTGGCCATATCGAGAGGCTGGCTGGATAGGAAAGCCAGCAGTAGAAAGCTCCAGCTTGGGATGGTCCCTGGCAATTGGGAAGGATTGGGGCATGGTGGGCACAGGGGAGGGGTTTAGAGCACAGCAGCGAGGACGGAGGGAAAGATCGGGGCATATTGGGGGGGGGGGGGGGTCAACCGATAGCGGGGAGGGAGGAGCATTGAGATGGGCTGGGGGAGGGAGGGGTTCAGCAAAAGATTCGCTTGAGAGACTGGGGGACGCACTCCTGCTCCTCCTGACCCACCAGCCCTGCTCTAAAAAAATTTACTTGCTGGATCTGTAAACTCCCACCTCCCAGTTTTACCGAGCGCTGGGATAATCACTAACCCGCCTCTCCAGAGTGAATTACTCAGACACTTCCCGCAGCAGTTATACCGGAAGCAGATGCTTTTATGGCGGGTTAGGGTATGGTTTCACAAATTTATCAATTTAACCCCCACCCCAACTAAATCCCACCCATTGTGGGGGGAGGTGGTTAAAATTGGGCCCCATGTCTTTTCAAAAAAATGCATACAGTGGACTTCACTAGAAGCTTTTTTTCCTATATTGGATCCTTGCACAGACACCACCTTCAGTTGCTTCATCAATGACCTTCCCTCCATCATAAGGTCAGAAGTGGGGATGTTCGCTGATGATTGCACGGTGTTCAGTTCCATTCGCAACACCTCAGAAAATGAAGCATTCCATGCCAGCATGCAGTAAGACCTGGACGACATTCAGACTTGGGCTGATAAGTGGCAAGTAACATTCGCACCACACAAGTGCCAGGCAATGACCATCTCCAACAAGCGAGAGTCTAACCAACTGCATGAATCCTCCACCATCAACATCCTGGGAGTCACCATTGACCAGAAACTTAACTGGACCAGCCACATAAATACTGTGACAACAAGAGCGGGTCAGAGGCTGGGTATTCTGCGGCGAATGTCCCACCTCCTGACTCCCCAAAGCCTTTCCACCGTCTACAAGGCACAAGTCAGGAGTGTGATGGAGTATTCTCCACTTGCCTGGATGAGTACAGCTCCAACAACACTCAAGAAGCTCGACACCATCCAGGACAAAGCAGCCAGCTTGATTGGCACCCCATCCACTAACTTCAACATTCACTCCCTCCACCACCGGCGCACCGCGGCTGCAGTGTGTATTGTCTACAATATGCACTGCAGAAACTCACCAAGGCTTCTTCGGCAGCACCTCCCAAACTTGTGACCTCTACCACCTCGAAGGACAAGGTCTGCAGGCGCATGGGAGTACCATCACCTGCAAGTTCCCCTCCAAGTTACACACTTGGAGATATATTACCATTCCTTCATTGTCGCTGGGTCAAAATCCTGGAACACTCTCCCTAACAGCACAAAGGGAGTACCTTCACCACACGGACCGCAACGGTTCAAGAAGGCGGCTCACCACCACCTTCTCAAGGGCAATTAGGGATGGGCAGTAAATACTGGCCTTGACAGCAACGCCCACATCCCAGAACGAGTGAAAGAAAACAGCAGTAGCTAGTGTATTGTGTTGATAAATGATACGATCCACAGTAAGTGAAAGATGACTATGATTTAAGATTACCCAAAAATAATTGACAGTTGGCTGCTAGGCAAAGATTTGACCAATTATATCTTTATTGTTAGTTCTAAGAAAACATCAATAGTGATTTCATCCATATTCATTATTAGTAAGACTGTTTGTCTGGAGGGAGAGAATAAAGCAGGCCCATTTTTGCCCATCGAAACCATATGTTGCAGTGTTAAGGCATGTATGCAAAATGTGTCATGAAAAATAAATGCACACAGTGGCACTTTTCATCGTAACAGTCAGCAGAGTAAAGTTTAGCATAAACTCTGCGATAGCTAACAGTGAACACAAAACTGGGTTCAAGGACTGTATGCACAGCTGACATATCCCAGTTCAGGAGGATTTTTACTTTATGATCAGTGCAGCAGGGATGCTAAATTATTAATCATTAACCACACAATTCTATTCATTGATTGGTCAGTGATTTAGCAGTTTTAGGTACATGACCAATACAATAAGGTATCATGAAGCAAATCCATTGAGTTGGTTAATGTGTTATCCAGCAGCAAAAAAGAACAAGCTAGAATTTATATAGTACCTATCATGTCTCAGAAATGTTCTAAAGAACTTCACATGTAATGAAGTACTTTGACGTACAGTCACTGTTATGTAAAGACCTTAGTTTAACACTCCAGAGACTTGAGCATATAATCTAGGCTGACACTCCAGGGCAGTACTGAGGGAGTGCTACACTGTTGGAGATGCCGTCTTTCGGATGAGACATTAAACTGAGGCCCCATCTGCCCAATTGGCTGGTCGTAAAAGATCCCATGGCACTATTCAAAGAGGAGCAGGGGAGTTCTCCATGATGTCCTGGCCAATGTTTTTTCCTCAATCAAAATCACATCGTGAATTATTTTTTTAACATCTCCCATTGATTTTCTGTTATTTTACCCATTAACAGATTTGCCCAGTTTACTGTGGACAGTCTCTGTCTCATCCCACTGAAGTTGGCCTTTCCCAAATCTAGAATCTTAGTAGCTGTTTCATGTTTCTCCATTTCAAACGGTACATTGAACGCGATCATGTTATGATCACTATTGGATAAATGTTCACACACAACTTGGCTGTTAACTAAATCTGGCTCATTATTCATCAATGAATCTAATATGGAATGCCCCCTTGTTGCCTCTACGACATATTGTTGTAGAAAACTACCTCGGACACACTCAAGAAATTCACTACCTTCCTGACAGGCACTAGTCTGCTTATTCCAATCTATATGAAAGATAAAATCCCCCATTAGCACCACTCTGACTTTAGTACACTTGTCTAATCTCTGCATTTAAACAATCTAGCACTTCACAGCTGCTACCAGGGGGCCTGGACACAACTCCCACAACTGTTGTAAATTCTACCCATAAAGTCTCCACTGCCTGCTTACTTCTCGTTATATCCTCTCTTATCACTGAAGTGATTTCATCCTTGATCACTAAGGCTACTCCACCGCCCCCTACCAGATTCCCTATCATTCCTGTAGACCTTATAACCTGGTATGTTTAGTTCCCAGTCCTGACCATCTTGCAGCCATGTCTCAGTAATGGCTACCATGTCATATCTTTCAATTTGAATTTGTGCCTGCAGTTCATTTGATTTATTCCTTATATTCTGTGCATTTGTATAAAGAACACTTCTTTGGGGCACACACCCTCGTCTGTCCTTCAGCTCTAATGTTTTACTCACTTTTTCTTATTTCTCTCTCCTGGTTTAATCACTTTACATCTTTTAGTTTTTCCTCTACATGTAGTGCCTAAACCACAATTTCTGACTGTTACTCAACTCTCTTTCCTTTCGTTTGTTTTTGAATTACTATTTGTACTACAACTTCCACCAGAGCCCTCGCCCCATTTACTAGTTTAAAGTCCTTGTGATCGCTCTATTTATCCTTTCCGCTAGGATCCTGGTCCCCAACCGGTTCAGGTGGAGCCCGTCCCATCGGTACAGCTTCCCGTCCCAATACTGGTGCCAGTGCCCCATGAAATGGAATCCCTTTTTCCCACAGCACTCCTTTAGCCATGTGTTCATTTTCCTAATCAGCTTATCCCAACGCCAAATTACTCAGGTAATAATCCAGAGATTATAACCCTTGAGGTCCTGTTCCTTAATTTAGCTTCTAGTTCCTGGTACTCCCCAAACAGGATCCCTTGCCTACATTTCCCTATGTTGATGGTCCCAACATGGACTACAACAACTGGATCCACCCCCGCCCTCTCCTGTTAATGGTTCTCTGTCCTCGGGTACTGTTCACTTCTCCTTCAAATCTGCTGTCATCACTCCTCTCCTCAAAAAAACAACCCTTGACCCCACTTTGCTTGCTAGCTATCGCCCAATCTCCAACCCTCCTTTACTGTCCAAAGTACTTGAACATGTAAACATGTTGTTGCCTCCCAAATCCGCGATCATCTTTCCATGAATTCAATGTTTGAATCCCTTCAATCTGGCTTTCGCCCCTGCCGCAGTACCGAAACTGCTCTCATCAAAGTCACAAATGACATCCTTTGTCACTGTGACAAAGGTAAACTATTCCTCCTCATCCTTCTGGACTTGTCTGCAGCCTTTGACACAGTTGCCCACTCCATCTAAATTGTCAGATTGCTTGTCCGACATCCAGTACTGGATGAGCAGAAATGTTCTTCAATTAAATATTGGGAAGACCAAAGCCATTATCTTTGGTCCCCGCCACAAACAACGTTCCCTAACCACTGACTCCATCCCTCTCCCTAGCATCAATCTGAGGGTGAACAAGACTCTGTCATATTTGACCCTGAAATGAGTTTCCAGCACATATCTGCGCATAACTAAAACCGCCTTTTTCCACCTCCATAACATTGCCCGCCTCTGCCTCAGCTCTTCTGCTGCTGAAACCCTCATTCATGCCTTTGTTACCTCAAGACTTGTCTATTCCAACTCACTCCTGGCTGGCCTTCAACATTCCACACTACATAAACTTGAAGTCATCCAAAACTCAGCAGCCCGTGTACGAGCCCGCACCAATCAAGATCACCCATCACCGCTGTGCTTTCTGACCTACATTGGCTCCCAGTTAAACAATGCCTCGATTTCAAAATTCTCATCCTTGTTTACAAATCATTCCATGGACTTGCCCCTCCCTATGGGCTTAATTTTCCCCATTCATTTGGGGCTTTTTGGCGTATTTATTTTTTTCAAAGTTACCCCCTGCGATCTGCGCAGGCGTAACTGAATTAGTTACGATTTTTCTAGGCCAATTTTTTTTTTATGTCATAGGGGATGGGGCGTTCCCTCATGTCTGCAATTTTTTCAATTCGCAGTTTGGCCAACATTTTTTCCTCTTAGGTCGGCGTATCTGGCCACTCCCGAAAAACCGTCTGGTGAGTTAAGAAAACCAGCACACATTCACAAATCTGTGCTGAAAGACGCCATTGTTTGTAAATCGAGGATTTTGGAGGGAGTCGAAATCAATAATAAAGTTCAACTATTTTTACCTGTCAACGCAGAAGTGTAAATTTGATGGATTTCAGAAGTTCTCTCATTTTTTAAACTCACTCACACACCACCACCCAATGTCTTGAAGCAGGGCTGGAGGGTTGTGGGTTTGGCCGGCAGAATCGGCCTCGCGCCCGGACACAGGGGCTCGGCTACAAAAGAAGCCGTGGGGGGGGAGGGGTGGTAGAGAGAGAGAGAAGGTAAGGTGCCGATCGGAAGGCTTGGAGCCCAGGGACAGGGAGGGAGAGAGATAAGTCACAAGACTCCAATTAGTAAAAAAGGGGGGAGGAGAGAGAGTGAAGTCACAAGGCCCCAATTAGTAAATTGCGGGGGAGAGGAGAAGTCACAAGGCCTTTGGGTGTGGTCCATCCATACAGATCTGGAAAGAGACAACTGTGAACCTGTGCTGCCTGCTTTCCTGCCATTTTGAGCTTCTTTCAAAGGTTAAATTTAAGTAGGGGGGTAATACTGACAATGCCATACCTTGTGCGAGCCTTCTGCATCATGGTGCTAGGTAGGAGACAATTGATTCGACTTCATCGCATCAGGATCAGAGCCTGTAGGATGCTGGGCAGGAGGCCTTATCTACCTCGGGTATATCGAGACAGGCATTCGTACCTGCACCTGAGTGATGCAGACTGTGTCAGAAGGCTGTGTTTCCGCAAAGAAGTTGTAACTGAGATCTGAGAGTTAGTCAAAGCAGACCTGCAACCTAGAAGCATCAGGAGGACTGCTTTGTCAGTTGAAGTGAAGGTTACAGCTACACTTTCATTCTATGCCTCAGGATCGTTTCAAGCTACAACTGGGGATGTGTGCGCCATCTCTCAACATGCAACACATGTCTCCATTCTCCAGGTTATGGCTGCACTGTATGCGCATAGGAATGACTTCATAAAGTTCCCCATGACCGCCCAAGCAATCCATGACAGGGCTGTGGGCTTCTCCATGATTGCTGGCTTCCCAAAGGTACAGGGCTGCATTGATTGTACCTGCATCATCTTGCGCGCACCTTTGGAGGATTCCGAGATGTACAGGAATAGAAAAGGATTCCACTCCATTAATGTGCAGCTCATGTGTGACGACATGCATCGCATCATGTCAGTCGATGCAAGATACCCTGGCAGCACCCATGATGCGTTCAGCCTATGGGACAGCGTTATATCTGCCATGTTTCAGCAGCAGCCAGAAGGGCAGAATTGGCTGCTGGGAGACAAAGGGTACGGCCTCACCACCTGGCTCGTGACGCCCTACGCGTAACTCAGACAGAAGCTGACCATCAATACAACATGTCGCACATTGCGACGCACAGCATAATAGAGAGGACCGTTGGCATCTTGAAACAGCGTTTCCGATGCCTGGGCCATTCTGGAGGCTACTTGCTGTACTCCCCTGAGATTGTCGGTCAGTTCACTGTTGTGTGCTGCATGCTGCATAACTTAGCCATCATGAGGCAGCAGCACCTGGTAGTGGAAGACCCACCTGCAGTGAGAGTGGCTGATGATAATGATGTGGAAGATGCAGGTGACAAGCAGGAGGAGGAGGAGGATGATGAGGAAGACATACAAGTGCCTGAGGCTGGAACACGACGGCGGAGGAGGGCGGGCCATCGTGCCCCTTTAACGATTGCTCGAGCCTTGCGCCAGCAACTCATCCGTGAACGTTTACTGATGCCTGAGGGCTCAGCGACAACTATTCCACATGGACATGTTTACTGTTTGGAGCTGTTCCGTAATGTGTTGTTAATGGAACATGATTCAGTTTTAATGTAAAATATATTTTATTCAAAAGTTTACAATGTACTTAACTTTAATAAAATTATTCTTGTGTCAAATTCTACTTTAAGAATACTTGAAAACTTGTAAATTTACATAACTTACAAAAAACTTTTAATTTGAGAACAGTAACAGTAACAACAACAGCAGCAAAGAACGGCTGCACCCATCTCTCATCCCCCTTATTCTAAGACCGCCCGCTGCGCTTAGTCTTGGACATTCCACCACCCCTACCCGCAGGCGATGGCGCAGTGTTTCTGGGCTTGGTACCAAGCTTATTCTTTTTAACATCTCGGTACTGCGCACCTCTTGAGGGTGGGGGGCTTCGGCGTCAGGCGGCAAGTTGGGGGGCCTGGCTTTGGGCTCTTCAGAGGCTGGTGCGGGGATTGGCGTGGGAGTGACAGTTGATTCTGTCAATGGGCGCGGGGTCTGGGCGTGTTCCCTTATTGCAGCAGCTAACTCCAACATGCCGTCCTTCATGGGCCCTGACAGTGTCTCAATGACCTGTAACATTCCCTCCCTCATGGTCCGTGTCGTGGTTTGCACTACCTCTGACATTCCCTCCCTCATGGTCCGTGTCGTGGTTTGCACTACCTCTGACATTCCCTCCCTCATGGCCACTATTCCCTCACTGATGGTCCCGGATATCGTTCCCATTTCGCGTGTCATTGCTGCTACTTCTCCCGACAGTCCCGCTACCTCATTACTCACCCCACTGATGGCGTCCAGGAGTGATCGGGTAAGGTCAATGCTCTCCGCACTCAATGACATCATCTGAAGCACATCTGTTAGATCCTGCTCCTCAGGAGAGCGCGGTCGAGCTCTCCTTCCCCTCCTTCCCACGGGTGTGGCTTGCATCCCAACACTGGGACCCGCAGCCTGGGACGGTGGGACTCTGGGTGTGCCTTGCTGCACCACACCACTGGGACCCGCAGCCTCGGAAGGTGTGAAACCATGGAATGTCCCACCAACACTCAAACCACTAGTCACGGAAGGGGCTGTCACCTCCATGAGCGGCACCTCCTCCAAAGTCAGTACAACAGTGGGAGCTTTATTCAGCTCCATCCCCTCCCACTCAACCCCATGTTCTTGGTCTGGAGGGTTGGATTGGAAGATGTTCTCCTCTTCAGGCTCGTCCTCGTCTGAATCTTCTTCTGCATCGTCAGGGTTGGCCTCAAGTTCTGCAAAAGATAACAGAAGTCAAATGGTTAGCAACAGAGAAGGGGGCAGGGTGGGTGGCATGAGGAGGCTCACACATCGCAGGCCAGGCAGCAGGCTGATCTGAAGGACCACGATGAATTTGCAGGACTTACCCTCTCCCTCGAGTGTGGGCCCAGCTTGTGCAGTACTGATTGTTTTTTTCCAGGCAGGACCCATCAAAGCAGCGACCCTCTCTTCCAAGGGTGTCAGTGGGTGCAGATTTGCCGGGCCTCCTCCTGTTCGAGTTCTTTCCCTATTATTATGTGCCACCTTCTTCTGCAAAGATGAAAATGCAACTTTTTAGAGAGGGTGTCTTTCTGCTGGGTGGGACATATACAGCTGGTCACATTTACAATTGCAATTCCATTGAATAAATGAAAATATTACTTACACTAACTACTTGACCAAGGTCCTGCCACTTCTTTTTACACTGGCCTCCAGATCTCGGGGTGGTCACCATTACACAGTAATCTTCTGCAACTTGGTTCCAGCGTTTCTTCATTTCTTTGGGTGTAACTTTTGTGTGACCTCTGCTGGTGTCCAGCTCCTGCCATCTGTTCTCAATCACAGTAACTAGTGCCTCCACTTCATCCTGTGAGAAATTCTTGTCCTTGCACCGAGTTGCATCTTGTATTGCTCCAGCTGCGATTTTTACAATGCTCTTACACAGCACCCCTTCTCACACACACAACTGGCTCTTTAAAAATGGCCGATTGCCAAATCCGAGCTGAACTGAGCATGTGCATCCATTGGAACGACGTCAAAAATGTAACTTTTTTCCTGCGCATGCGCAGAAGGTGCGGCTTTGTTTTTTGGCGCAGACAGCAGGCTCCACCCCCTGAGGTGACTGGACACACTGCATGGCGCCAAATTCGAATTATACATGGGGGAATCTTTGGCAAAATATTTCTGGCGCATTTCTGGCCTAGAAAAACAGGTGTAACTCTGGCAATGCGCCAGAAAACGGGCTTGGGGAAAATTGAGCCTTATCTCTGTAATCTTTTTCAGCCTCACTATCCCACAAGATGTCTGCGCTGCTCAAATTCTGGCCTCTTGAACATCCCTCATTAGAACTGCTCAACCATCGGTGGACGTGCCTTCAGCTGCCTGGGCCCTAAGCTCTGGAACTCCCTCCCTAAACCTCTCCGCCTCTCTTTCTTCCTTTAGGACGCTCCTTAAAACCTACCTCTTTAAACAAGCTTTTGATCACCTGCCTTAATTTCTTCTGTGGCTCGGTGTCAAATTTATCTGTTTGTCTGTAATACTGCTGTGAAGCGTCGTGAGATGTTTTACTACGGCGCTATGAAAATAAAAGTTATTATTATTATCCTTTCAAGCTGGTTTGAGATGTTCGATCTTGCTTACAAAGGATACAATCTGTCCCCCTAATTATAGAATCCCTACAACTACCGCATCACGCTTCCTCTCTTCCTCCCCCCTTTGGACAGCCTCCTGTTCCAAAGTGCCACAGTCCGCATTCTGGATGTCCTTCTGACAGTCTTTATCCTTATCCTCACAGGTAGCTCACAAGTACATTGTACCTGTTGGATAGGATCAGTTTCTGTGGATACCTTGTTTCCTTTTTTACCTGGATTCCCCTTACTCAGCACACCATCGGTCACACTAATCCCATTCTGATCCTGCACCTCTCTAAAAGGTGTGACTGAAGTCTGGAGCAAACTGTCCAGATACTCTTCCCCCTCCCTTATGTGTCGGAGTGTCTCCAACTCGTACTCCAGCTCAATGACTCTGAGCCAGAAAGATTCGAGACGGAAACATCTCCTGCAGATGTGTTCACTCGGGCCAGTCTCACTGTCCACAAACTCCCATATACTGCAGTCCGGACACACCACCTGCTCTGCCACATCGTAGTCTAACCTTGTTTTATTTATTTAATTAGTTAAAATCATTCATCAACAATTTATTTATAGTTATATTAATTAGTTAATCTAGTTAAGTTATTAATTTAATAAAGTACGTTATAATTTCCTGCTCCTAGTTTAAACCACTGTCCTAACTTAGAGAGATAAAATGTTAACACTCACCAACCGATCACCTACCTGCAGTCCAGTGACGTCAGCCCTTGTTTTATGTTGTTTTGAATTCGCTGGATATGGTCTGCTGCTGCCGCCGCTCAGGATAGGCATCCACGGAAAAAGTAGGAGTCACATTCAGAAACTCCTCATCCATCCATTTCAAAATCATTTCCTCCTGCCTGACAAATTGACAGTATCCTGGGAAAGGATCTGGCCTGCCCTTGATTACCTGGCTAAGATCAGCAATTCAAAGACAGCATTTGTGACATTTTCTCTCTATGCCACCAGGTAGATACCTTGCTTATAGTAGCAAAACAAGCCCAAATTCACCCAAAACTGTGCCTGACTATAAAGGTGACAGATTCTCCATATCCCAATCTTTATAGGGGTTTACTTCAAGTGGGTAAGATATAAACATTGCTTCTGTCATGTATGTAGACCATGTATACTAACTGTATAGTCACATAAGGTGTGCCACCAGAGGGCACTGCGGTGGGAGACCTGAGGGTCACCTGCATAGGTGTGCAGGGCCCAGTATAAAAGGCTGCCCACCATGTTTGTGCCTCACTCTGGAGTTACAATAAATGGGACGAAGGTCAACTCTGGAGTTGCAATAAATGGGACAACAGCTCAAGTACAATACTAGACCTCATGGAGTCATTCATAAGAGTATTAAAGACATAACAGCTTCAAAGACAGGTCTCAGGCCAGAGCTGATTCAAAGGCATTTAAGTTTTCATACTAAATAAAGAACAGTAATAGCAGATGAGGACAAAACTATTGGACAGAAGCCCCACAGTGTCACTTATGGCACCAGATCTTGGTATAAGTCGCCTACTAAAGCTGCAGTTATATTGCGCTGCCTGTCTGAGATCAGTAGCATCAGGCTGACAATGACAAAGTCCTGCAATCAGTTGTAATTGCTCACTGATCACCAGGAGATAGCTCTGTGCACTTGTACTTACACGCCCTGAGCAAAACTCTGCTCCCAGCATTTCAATTTGGAATGTTTTCAGAGCCTGGGCTTTCACTTTCTCAAAAGATGAAAAGAAAAGCTCCGCTTAACATTAGCAATTGCCTAGGAAACCCAAAGGACTCCTTCACCACTTTTTAAACCCATCTTGGCACCACACAGGAGCTATATTCATAGGAATAGGCGTAAGCCATTCAGCCCCTCGAGCCTGTTCTAACTTTCAATTAGATCAGGGCTGATCTGTATCTTAACTCCATCCACCTGCCTTGGTTCCCTAACCCTTGCCTGACAGAAATCTAGCAACTTCAGTTTTGAAATTTTCAATTGACTTAGCCTCAACAATGTTTTGGGGGACAGAGAGACAGATTTCCGTTGTGTGAAGAAGTGCTTCCTGAGGTCACCACTGAATGGCCTAGCTCTAATTTAAAGGTTGTACTTCCTTGTTTTGGAGTCCCCACCAGAGGAAATAGTTTCCTGCTATCTGCCTTATCAATTCCTTTCAGCATCTTAAACACCTCAATTAGATCACCCCTTAATTTAAATGCTCAAGATTTTTGAACGATAAGGGAGTCAAGGGTTATGGGGAGAGGGCAGGGAAGTGGAGTTGAGGCCACGATCAGATCAGCCATGATCTTATTGAATGGCAGAGCAGGCTCGAGGAGCCAGATGGCCGACTCCTGCTCCTATTTCTTATGTTCTTATGTTAGAGAATACAAGCATAGTGTATGCAACCTGTCCTCGTAATATAACCCTTTCAGCCCTATGTTATCATTATTTCACATTATTCAAGCTCAATGGACAGGTGACACCTTCTCTGAAGTGACCTCGCACTGCTGCGTTCTTAGGCCAGATCAGGATTGGAGTCTGGGATTATACATTAATTTTTCTGTCGCTATGAAATGGAACCAATTTACGAACATACGAATAGTGACGGACAGGTAATGACTCTCTGGTCCAGCCAGCCTGTCTCACACAATTGCGATACCTAGTGTATCACAACATATACACTCGCCACCCCACCCGAAACCACCTGAATTTGCAGCAACCTAAGACTAAGAGTACAACTACACCCTATTCGAAGCTGTGCACAGGTTACAGCAAGAAGCTCCTTATTTAGAAACATAGAAAATAGGTGCAGCAGTAGGCCATTCGGCCCTTCTAGCCTGCACCGCCATTCAATGAGTTCATGGCTGAACATGCAACTTCAGTACCCCATTCCTGCTTTCTCGCCATACCCCTTGATCCCCCTAGTAGTAAGGACTACATCTAACTCCTTTTTGAATATATTTAGTGAATTGGCCTCAACAACCTTCTGTGGTAGAGAATTCCACAGGTTCACCACTCTCTGACTGACACCTCCACCAAGTGGCTGAGTAAGAACTCAAAATTCTTACAAAAAAATGCCACAGTGCCACCCATATCTCATCATATTTATTGTGTTCCATCTATACTCTCAATTGCTAAGCACTGAAACGATGCCACAGCATTCACAACTGGCTCCGAAGTAAATAATAAACAGAAATAAACACAAAACAGATGTCGTTTCACAAAAAGTAACAAAGTGACCTTCGTTTATAACTTTATAGGAGCCAGTTTTTTTCTGCATTTGAAATAAAAGCTTTTCAAAACACATGATGGAATGAGGGCGGGGGAAGATTTCATAAAACTCAGCTGCTTTGGCTTAATGTCCAACTCAATAGGCTAAATAGCTATCTGGAAATTCTCCAAAAGACATGAGCGTGTCCATTCCCACCACAAAGTAATACTCACTTAACAAATAGTCGCTGAATCCCTTTAATTGCCGAGTAATTCAGGGTTTATTGTATTTTTTCCATTTGGAGCTGTCAGAACCATGTGGGTGTGGCTAAGGCCACAGGCTGGGGTCGAGCAACAGCAGCCCGAGGTCCTCACAACAGGGACGAGGGAGGCTGACAGCTATAAAGTGAACCACCAACCACTCACTTTACACGACTGTACCTCAGTTATTAAAGGGGTCTGGCAGCCAAGTTTTCTTTTGCAAGTTAGGTTTATTTTGGGAACAATCTCAGGATTTAAATAAAACTATTGTACAGCACTAATGTCCTCATGCTTTCCCTCCTGAGGCTGTGAATTTCCATAACAGATAATGAAGATATCAGGCATTTCTGGGCGGGACTGGCATTTTATATGAACTGACACTTCATAATGCTATAATGTAATGTAGGCTTGAAGCGACCTATACAGATTAAATGAATTGAAAGAAACCGACTCCCAAAAGGGAGCCTTCAGAGCACAAACACTTACCGTAGTTTTTCAGCTCCTTCTCTTGCGAAGGAAAACATGCACTATCCACTGAGCAATGAAAGGCCACACAACTAGAAACAGCAACGTCTGCCTCGATGGGCCAAACAGCCACCAGGATGTTCTCTAAAAGACACGACAGAGTGCATTTTCATTCAAAGAACGGGCCAGGTCTGACACATAATTTTTCTAAATGATCATAAAATTGCATTCAAATGAATTTGCAAGTAAGCAGCACAAAATATACCAGTGGAAAAGAAAACAGTCCCAAACATACACCATCAATTCACTGGGAACTTGGATCGGATGGCTTGCAGAAGACCACCATTTTACCAGGATAATTTAGTATAAAATGGAAACAAACACAGTGATCAAATGGCTAGGATAAAAAAGAACCACAGTGTAAACTTTATAACTGACTTAGATAATGAGGCACAAAAGAGAGAATAGAAGTTCTGCCGTATAGCTATTTAGACCATTGCTTTGTTGTCACTAATGACTAACATCAAGCCTACTTGCCACTGAGTATGGAGTTTAGATGCCATGTACTAAGTCAGTTATAAAGTTTACACTGCCATGGGAGCTTCATTGGGATTAACTCATGGAAATGTGGTACACAAATTAAATTCAACTTGTAATGTTAATCTATGGGTTTAAATATAGAAAAAAGGACAGTGGGGCATGATTACAAGGTTATAATCTAATCAAGGCATTCAGATGATGTCATGAGCCAATATCAGTGAAGCTTGAACAGTTATTGAGCATCATTTGAACTCCTTGATCTGAATGCAGCCTTGTAAAAACACTCCCCACCTTCTCCATTTGCAATATATGCTGGAAATATTGTTTGCCGTTCAATTAGATAATCTTACTATTTCTCACTGTGGTTCAATGCGTGGAAGCTGTGTGAGGTACATGTTACATTACAGGGTATCAGCAAATTTTTCATGCGCTGTAATGTGAGGATCAATTTATTTATGTGAAAATCGATTTATTAACGATTTAGACTTTGGAATCACAATTTCTAAATTTGCAGATGACACCAAATTTGGGGGTGTCGTCAATACTGAGGGGGACTGCAACAAATTACAGGAGGACATTAATAAACTTGCAGAATGGACATATAATTGGCAAATTAATTTCAACACAGATAAATGTGAGGTATTACATTTTGGTAGGAAGATTGGGGAGGTCACATATTACTTGGAGGATGCTAGTCTGGGTGGGGTAGAAGAGCAAAAGGATCTCGCAGTGCAAATACACAAATCATTAAAAATAGAGACACAGGTTGACAAGGCCATTAAAAAAAGCAAACCAAGCACTATGGTTTATTTCTAGCGGGATAGAATTGAAAGGTAGTGAAGTTATGCTAAATCTGTATCGAACCCTGGTTGGACCACACTTCAGAGTACTACATACAATTATAAAAAGGATATAGAGGCATTGGAGAGGGTGCAGAGAAGATTTACGAGGATGATACCACCAGAAATGCGAGGGTATACCGATCGGGAAAGGATGAACAGGCTGGGTCTCTTCTCTCTTGAAATGAGAAGGCTGAGGGCTGACCTAATAGAGGTCTTTAAAATTATGAAAGGTTTTGATAGAGTAGATACAGAGAGAGTGTTTCCACTTGTGGGGAAGAGCAAAACTAGAGGCATCAATATAAGATAGGCACCAAGAAATCCAATAGGGAATTCAGAAGGAACTTCTTTACCCAGAGAGTGGTGGGAATATGGAACTCGTTACCACAGGGCTTGGTTGAAGCGAATAGGATAGATGCATTTAAGGGGTGGTTAGATAAGCATATGAGGGGGAAATGAAAAGAGGGTTATGCGGATAGTGTTAGATGAGGAAAGACTGGAGCAGGCTCGAGTGGAGCATAAATGCTGGCATGGACTGGTTGGGCCGAATTACATGTTTCTGTGCTGTATATCCTATGTAACGCTATGATCTCACGTCGGAGCGCAAGAAATACCTGTCATCAATAACAGCAAGAAAAAGAAGAAATAATTTTTCTTTCACTGCTGTATTTTCTGACATACTGCTGTATCAGCCCCTTGTGCTCTTAGTAGTAATTTAACAACTGAGAGCAGCACAGTGTTGACAGCGAGGCTGGTTTAAAAGGCATTGTGATGAGCGTCCTGATACCTCAGTGGGTAAATGCACCAAATGCTATGGCATTGAGCGGTACAGACCAGGAATGTCTCAGGATTAAACCCAGGCCAGTGCCGAGGGTGGCAATAAACGACTGCCCTTTGGGAGTGAGAAATCAGGCAGAGTTCTTGCTGCTGATCACCATCCAGTGACACCCGGTGGAAAGCGCATGTGTTTGAGCATCAGGATTGGGTTCAACTTTGACGATGCCTCTCTCCACGACTGACTATCGAATTGATGATTACTGTCCAAGCCCACACTTGCAGTAGCTACTTGGGCACTTATCAGAATGTTGCCCATTCCCATGGGTCCCTCCACCATCTTCTGGAGTAGAGGAGAAAATGGGAAAAGAAACAAAAAATCTTTGTGTTTACCTGGTGTACGGTGTACAGAGCCACATACAGCGTTGGGAAGCTGTGTGTCTGGTGTATGGTATACAGAGCTATAGGATGGTGTGTGTCCTGTGGATAGCGTACAGAATAGATGTGAGGAAAACAAATGAGGAGAGATGACTGAAAGCTTGGTCAAAAAAGGTGAGTTTAGCAAAGATTTGTAAAGGTGGAGAGGCAGAAAAGTTTAGGGCGGGTAAGTCTTTCTTTTCTTTTATGTGGGGTTTAAAGTTCAGTTGAGGGTCGAACAAGACATCAAGGTTGCAAGCCACCTGGTTCAGGCCAGGGTCAGGAATATATTCAATGACAAGGTAGCGGGGTTTGTGAGAGGAATTGAAGACATCTTTGACAGTTTCAGTTGTAAATCAATTGGTAATATTTCTGCTTGTGAGTCAGGAGGTTGTGGGTTCAAGTATACGCCAGAGACACATAATGTAGGCTAACACTCCAGTGCAGTACTGAGGAAGTGCTGCATTGTCAGAGGTGCTGTCCTTCGGGTAAGACGTTAAACCGAGGCCCCTCTGCCATCTCAGGTGGACATAAAAGCTCTTGTGGCACGATTTTGAAGAAGAGCAGAGGAGTTCTCCCTGGTGTCCTGGTCAACATTTATCCCTCAACCAAAATCACTAAAACAGATTGTCTGGCAATTATCATACGTTTGTTTGTAGGAGCTTGCTATGCACTAATCGGCTGCCGTGTTTCCTACATCACAACAGTGACTACACTCCAAAAGTACTTAATTGTGTTTGTGACATCCTGAGGTCATGAAAAGCACTATATAAATGAAAGTATTTCTTTGTTCTCTTCCTGATGTTGAGCTGAAGTAAATTATAGCTCATCCAAAAGTTGATGTTGGACAACATAAAGTAAAGAAGTCAAGAGAGATGAGGGACAGGTAGTAGCGGGTGTCATAAACATAAATGACTGGTGGTGCCAACTGGAAGAATTTAATTTATAAAGAGGAAGGGGTCAATGATATTGTGGAAAAATTGGGGAGGAATAATGCTTCATGGGCACAGGCACAAAATATGTTGTTCATGAATTTCGCTACGGCCATTTCAGTGCGACAAGAAGAAGGATTCCATCAGGGAGTTTTGAGTGAAATGGGCACGTTGCTGAGAGGTGACAATACATTTGAGATGTTTAGGGAGCGAAATTGCTCCGCGCCAAGTGTGGAGGTGGTAACCTTCCGGGGCTGGGATATTTATTACCCAGCCTGGATGTTATGTCCCCGGCACGGAATTCAGCCCTTCCGCCCTCAGTGGAGGCGGAGTGCTATCTGAGGCGCTCCTTGTCAGTGGAGGGGCGCTCCCGGGGCAGTAGCTCGGCACGGGGTCCAGCGGCGCGTTTCGGAGCCCTGTGCCCTGCCGGCTACGTCGGCACTACACGGAAGCCGCGCACGTGCGAGCGCCAGCCCGGGGCGCTAATCGCAGGACGCGGCGCGAATGTCACAACGCCCCCCAAACCTCTGGGGCAATTTCCCTGGAGGCGCTATAGACCCCTTCCCCCGGGCAATAACCTCATCGTGCCCCATTAGCGCCCCCCCCCCCCCCCCCCCCGCCCAGAGGCACAAACTGGGGCTATAAAAATGGACAATTTTGCCTCCTTAGATCCTTGGAGAGGTAAAGCAGCTTGAAAATGGGTCTATAATTGAAGAAAGCAGATGGGTTGAGAATGGGTTTTTTGAGGAGGGCCAGATGATGGTGAGGGGAGAGGGATGGTGCCTGAGGAGAGGGAACCATTAACAATGTCAGAGAGCATAGGGGGCAGCCACATTTAGGGATAGGAAATTGTGTGTCCTGTGAATCATGTACAGATCACATTCAGGGCTGATCGACAGTCTGTAGTGCAACATGCCTATGGGAGATGGGGAGGGTAGGGCAGAACTCTGCTATAGTAAGCAAATCTTATAGTTTTTCTGATTTAATTTTTTTTCTCGTCAAGGTGGGAAGTGGCTGGTTTTATCAATGCAAGCCAAAACATTTTAGCATCCAAAAAGTGCAATCTGTTCCAGATTCACAATACCCTGTAGGTGGATTAAAAATAATCTGAACTACAATTACTTTATAAAATATGGATGTGAATGTAAGTGATTGAAAATTCAATAAAGCAAGAAAAAGAAATGGGTGGTAATGTGCTGTAGATCAAATGTTAAAACCATTCTAAGTGGGAGCCTTGTGTGAGGTATCACGATGCCAGAGTTAAATTTGTCTGGTTGAATCCTAGTACTTGGAGTTCACTAACTTATCCTGCTGAAATCAGTTTGACTGAAGTTCTGTTTTCCATGCAATAACTTTCGCTTACAAAAGCAGAATACATAATTTTATGTAACAGCAAATTCAAATCTCATAGGGGAATAGGCCTAAAGAGAACAGGATTAGATGATCAGACTGCCTTATAAAATAAGATTTGAGGGCAATGTTCTCCAAGAAAACATCTTTTGAGAGATATATGAAACAGCAGCTGCTGTAACATGCATATTAATAGGACAGACTTACAACATTCACTGCATTTCAGGAGTAATTCGTTGTCTGTGAAGTTCTTTGAGACATTTCTGAGAGGCATGGTGTAAGGCACTATATAATTACAAGTCTTCCTTTCTTAAATCAAAGTTCTGTAAGTGTTGAAGATACTCGAGTCAAAAGGAACTCACTAGAGAAGAGCTGCCTATTTGTATTGGCTGATACATTTCTTTAATATAATGAGCTTTTTTGTGGAAAAATTCCAGAAAGTCATTAAAGTTTCCATAACAGAAGGTAACATTATCATCATAGGCAGTCCCTTGGAATCGAGGAAGACTTGCTTCCACTCCCAAAGTGAGTTCTTTGATGGCTGAACAGTCCAATATGAGAGCCACAGACCCTGTTACAGGTGGGACAGACATTTGTCGAAGGAAGGGTTGGGTGGGGCTGATTTGTCGTGTGGTCCTTCCGCTGCCTGTGCTTGACCTCTTCACGCTCTTTGCGTTGAGCTCAACGCTCTCCCAGATGCACTTTCTCCACCTAGGGCGGTCTTCAGCCGGGGTCTCCCAGGTGTCAGTGGTGATGACGCACTTTACCACGGAGGCTTTGAGGGTGTCCTTGTAACGTTTCCGCTGCCCATCTCTGGCTCGTTTACCATGAAGGAGCTCCGCATAAAGCATTTGCTTAGGGAGTCTCGTATCTGGCATGCGAACTATGTGGCCTGCCCAGCGAAGCTGATCGAATGTGGTCAGTGCTTCATTACTGGGGATGTTAGTCTGGACGATTCACGGCACGGTCCTCGACAACGAGGACCATTTCCCATATCTCGGTAGCCTCTTATCAACAAAGGCAGACATTGATGCGGAGATTCAACATCGCTTCCAGTGCGCCAGTGCAGCCTTCAGCCGTCTGAGGAAAAGAATGTTTGAAGACCAGGCCCTCAAATCTAACCAAGCTCAAGGTCTACAGGGCTGTAGTAATACCCGCCCTCCTGTATGGATCTGAGGTATGGACGATGTATAGAAGGCACCTCAAGTCACTGGAGATATATCACCAACGATGCCTCCGCAAGATCCTGCAAATTCCCTGGGAGGACAGACGGACCAACATCAGAAGGTAACAACCCTTCAGCTATATCTCTTTCAGGAGTCAAAACTACTTGGTCCAGATTAAATACTTGACCCTTCAGGGTGGAGCAACAGATCCCTCTTGTGGGCAACTGAGATTGGTTTGCACTGATGCAAGAAGGCCTGAAAGCCAGGACCTTCTAGTCCAGTAGGGGGTTATCTAGATTACTGTTTCATCTGCCTACTTTAACACTTTGAAGAATTCTAGAATTCAGAGAAAATGTATGCAGGAATCGATGCTCCCAAATAAATAACAGATCTCCATAAACTCATGCCAATCTGTTCCTGTTTTTTATAATATTGGGATTTTAACTCTCTCAAGATAGTCTGGGATAAAAGTTGGTTAAATGCATTTGGTTAAATTAGGGAATGCATTTTAGAACGCCTCGATCAGAAAGAAGTATTGATTGACATGCTTCCGGGAAATAAAGTGGGCCAAATAGTTGATGTAAAATAGACGAGCACTTGGAAAATAGCAACTACAATATAGTTAGGATCAATGTAAAAACAGAAAAGGACGATGAAGGACTGAGATAGGATTTGGCTAAAGTGGACTGGAAACGGCTACTTGATGGTAAATCGGTGTCAGAGCAGTGGGAGGCATTCAAGGAGGAGATCCTGAGAATACAGAGCAAATATGTTCCCTTAAAAAAAGGGTGGGGCTAACAAATCTAGAGCCCCCTGGATGTCAAGGGACAAGGTAAATAAAAATAGGAAGCTAATGACAGACACCGGGAACTCAACACTGCAGAAACTCTAGAGGAATATAAGAAGTGCAAGAGTGCAATTAAAAAGATATCAGGAAAGCAAAGAGAGAGCATGAAAGAATGTTGGCAAGTAAAGTTAGGGAAAACCCAAAGATGTTTTATAAATACATTAAGAGCAAGAGGATAACTAAAGAAAGAGTGGGGTCTATTAGAGACGATAAAGGAAATCTGTGCGTAGAGGTGGAAGACGTGGGTAGGATTCTTAATGAATACTTTGCATCTGTTTTCACAAAAGAGACGGGTGATGCAGACTTTGCAATGAGGGAGGAGGAATGTGAAATATTAGACAAGATAAATATGGTGAGAGAGGAAGTATTATGGGGCTTCGAAGCTTGGAAAATGGATAAATCCCCAGGCCCGGATGAAATGTATCCCACGCTGTTAAGAGAAGCAAAAGAGGAAATAGCAGAGGCTCTGACCATCATTTTCCAATCCACTCTGGCTACAGATGCAGTGCCAGATGACTGGAGGACTGCAAATGTTGTACCTCTGTTTAAAAAGGGAGACAGGGATAGATCGAGTAATTACAGGCCAGTCAGCCTAACTTCGGTGGTGGGTAAACTATTGGAAAAAATCCTGAGGGAGAGGATAAATCTTCATTTGGAAAGATATGGATTAATCAAGGACAGTCAGCATGGATTTGTCAAGGGAAAGTCATGTCTGACTAACTTGATTGAATTTTTCGAGGAGGTAACCAGGAGGATTGATGAGGGCAGTGAGTATGATGTTGTGTGTAGGGATTTTAGCAAAGCTTTTGATAAGGTCCCACATGGCAGACTGGTCATGAAAGTAATAGCCCATGGGATCAATGGCAAAGTGGCAAGTTGGATCCAAAATTGGCTCGGAGGCAGGAAGCAAAGGGTAATGGTTGATGGGTGTTTTTGTGACTGGAAGGCTGTATCCAGTGGGGTTCCGCAGGGCTCAGTGCTGGGTCCCTTGCTTTTTGTGGTATATATCAATGACTTGGACTTAAATGTTGGGGGTATGATTAAGAAGTTTGCAGATGACACTAAAATAGGCTGTGTGATTGAGAATGAAAGCTGTGGCTGCAGGAAGATATCAATGTACTGGTCAGGTGAACAGAACAGTTGCAAATGGAATTCAATCTGGATAAGTGTGAGGTAATGCATTTGGGGAGGTCTAACAAGGCAAGAGAATACATATTAAATGGTACGACACTGAAAAGTGCAGTGGAACAAAGGGACTTTGGAGTGCAGGTCCACAGACCCCTGAAGGTAGCAGGCCAGGTAGATAAGGTAGTTAAGAAGGCATATGGAATACTTGCCTTTATAAGTCGAGGCATAGAATACAAGAGCAAGGAGGTTATGCTTGAACTGTATAAAACACTGGTTAGGCCGCAGCTGGAGTACTGTGTGCAGTTCTGGTCACCACATTACAAGAAAGATGTAATTGCACTGGAAAAGGTGCAGAGGAGATTTACAAGAATGCTGCCTGGACTGGAGAATTGTGGCTATGAGGAAAGCTTGGAGATGCTGGTCTGTTTTCTTTGGAACAGAGGAGGCTAAGGGGAGACCTGATTGAGGTGTATAAAATTGTGAGGGGCCTGGATAGAGTGGATAGGAAAGACCTGTTTCCCTTGGCAGAGGGGTCAACAACTAGGGGGCATAGATTTAAAGTAATTGAGGGGAGGTTTAGAAGAGATATGAGGGGAAATTTCTTCACTCAGAGGATAGTGGGGATCTGGAACTCACTGCCTGAAAGGGTGGTCGAGGCAGAAACCATCACCACATTTAAAAGATACTTGGATGTACACAGGTGCCATAATCTACACAGCTACGGACCAAGAGCTGGAAGGTGAGATTAGGCTGGATAGCTCTTGGTCGGCCGGCGCGGACACAATGGGCCGAAATGGCCTCCTTCCGTGCTGTAAATTTCTATGATTCTACGATTCTAAGATTCAAAAATATCAATGCTGGACTGAAAAAGGCAAGGTTAAGGGAGATAAGAAGCGATATGTTTCAGGTGAAAGTGAGAATGCATGTGTATTAGAAGAGGATGTGGAGCAACTGTTAGGAATGGATAATGAAACAATAGATCACTGGGCGCTGATAGAATGCACCCTACACTGTTGAAGGAAGTCAGAATGGAGATAGCAAAAGCTGTGACTGCCGTTTTGCAAACCTCCTTAGACATGCAAATTTTTCCAGGGGACTACCTCAGTTCAAGAAAGGATTGAATGATAAATCAAGTAACTATAAATCTCACATCAGTTCTGGGCAAATTCTTAGAATTTCCCCAGCCTAAAGCGATTTTTTTCACGTTAAAAGTGCTTTTTTGTTCTTAAAATGAAGTGCACAAAATTCCCCAAACTTTAAGAATGGCGTTTTCAAAATATCACCAAAATGCGGATTGCCAATGTGCAACGCAGAAAAAAAGTGCACCGCCTAAGTTTGGCCATTCGGCGAACCCGTTTTGGGATGAAAAAAAAATGCACGAGAAAGGCAGGTGTTGCAGCCTCAGAAACGTCGGTAAGTAGGAAGACCTGCAAAAAAGGTAAGTTAAAGTTTTTATTTTTTGTGAGTTAATCAAAGTCAGGCAGCATGAAAATTAAAGGAAAGTCATGTTTGACAATTTATTTTTTTTAAACAAGTGACCAAAAACATAGACAAAGAGAATGTAGTAGATGTGGTGTGTATGAATGTAAAGAAGGCAGTTGATTAGGTGTCCCACAGCAGACGTTTTACAAAAATTCAAACATATGGTTTAAGAAAAAACATAATAGCATGGATAGAAAGTTAGCTAATGAACAGGATCAAAGGGTTAGGGTTAATGGCTGTTCCTTGGATTGGAAGTGGAGTTCCCCAGGTGTCAGTGGATTAAGCGGAGTTCCCCAGGTGTTCTGGAATGGAAGTGGAGTTCCCCAGGTGTCAGTGGATTAATTGGAGTTCCCCAGGTGTTCTGGATTAGAAGTGGAGTTACACAGGTGTTCTGGATTAGAAGTGAAGTTCCCCAGGTGTCAGTGGATTAATTGGAGTTCCCCAGGTGTTCTGGATTAGAAGTGGAGTTCCCCAGGTATTCTGGATTGGAATTGGAGTTCCACAGGTGTCAGTGGATTAATTGGAATTCCCCAGGGTACTCTGGATTGGAATTGGAGTTCCCCAGGTGTTCTGGATTAGAAGTGGAGTTCCCCAGGTGTTCTGGATTAGAAGTGGAGTTCCCCAGGTGTTCTGGATTGGAATTGGAGTTCCCCAGGTGTCAGTGGATTAATTGGAGTTCCACAGGTATTCAGGATTGGAATTGGAGTTCCCCAGGTGTTCTGGATTGGAAATGGTGTTACTGATGTGTCAGTGTTGGGTTCTGTTTTTCTTTGGTAGATATAGATGATTGGACTTGAGAATAAGGAACATATTATCAACATTTACTGATGACACAAAAGTGGGGGTTTCACAAACGGCAAGAAAGACTGTAAAAAAAACTTCAGGACAGAGACAGGTTGGAGTGGGCACGTGGCAGATTCAATATCATGTGGATACGTTTGAGGTAATACATTTTAGGAGGAAAGAAAGGAGTAGGAGTATATATTCAATGAGCAGATGCTGAAGAGTATAGAGGAACAGGGAGGCCTAGAGTTTCAAACATGTAATTTTCTAAAAATGTGAGCGCAGATAGATAAAGTCATTAAAAAAGCCAGTAACATTTTGGGTTTTATAAACAGGAGCATAGAGTCAAAGAGTAAAGAGGTAATGATTAATATATATAAGCCAAATGATAGGCCACAAGTAGAGTAGTGTGTGTAGTTTTGGATCCCCTCCCATTATAGAAAGGACATTAAAGCCATATAGAGCATACTAGATTTACCATGATAATGTCAGGGATGGGAGCTATAGTTATGAGGAGCGGCGAGAGATCGTGGCGGAGGAGCGGTGAGAGATCAGCTACGCGATCATGACGGAGCAGCGGTGGGAGATCGCAGAAGAGGTGCGGCAAATGAGGCTGCGGGGCCCAGAGAGTCGAGGGCTCAGGGGCAGCACGGGCCAGTCCACACTGCGATATGTGTGTGCACTAGGTCTGTGCAACAGAGCAAGTCTTCACTTGTCCTGGTTTACCCTTGTCACTGGATAAAGGCCTAGCTCTGTCAAGCCCGTGTGGTGGCTGGTGTGCAATGATCACCACACGTTTAAAAAAATCCACGCACAGGCAACTTTCACCCCTGGAGTTCAGGACTGGAATATCAGGTCCTCCACTGAAACATCAGTGAACTCATCCTTTTTGGTGTGGAAGCAAGTCATCCTCGTTCGAGGGACTACCTATGATGAGTTTTGTGGAGAGATACTATCGGGACTCTTTTCACTGTAGCAGAGAAGGCTAAGAGGAGATTTAATTGTGGTTTGTACAGTTAGGAAGGGTTTTAATAGGGTGAGTAGGGAAAGGCTGTTTCAACTGGTAGTGAAGTCAGCGACGAAGAGTCACCAATTTACAATTGTCAGTAAGAGTGAAGAGAGAAGTTGAGAAATGTCTTTACTCAGAATTGTTAAGACCATGGAATGCTTTATCACAAGGAGTAGTTGAGACAGAGAGACCGCATCTTTTTAAAAAAAGCATAGGTAAACATATACAGCAGAGGAAGAGACAGGGATATGGGGAGAGAACAAAGTAATGGGATTAGTTTTAGGTTGCTCTAAGAAAGAGCCAGCACAGATACAATGGGTTGAATGATCTCCTGTGCCAATTTTGTGTCTGTGGACCCTAAGCATGAAAGAGAAACACCGGTATTAGCTGCTGGACTCAAGGATAGGCATTGCATCGCTGCATATGGCATCACATCATTCAAGGTCCATGAAAGATTGCAGGCTCATAGAAAAACTTTGCTGCATAATGTACAGTATAAGAAATATATTCCACAAAAATTTATTTTTAGCTATTTATGGACTGGTTCTAATTCTCATACTTTAAGTATTGCTTTTTCATTTATTGCTATGTCTGTTTCCTGCATATTATCTTACTTGTAAATAAATGAGATTAGTGGCTTAACCTGAATGCATTGTTCTGACAGTGTGATATTTACTATTTTATTGGTGAAGACATAAGGGCATGTTGAAACTATCTTGATCTCCACTGCATTCTACCTTAGCTAAGGGGTAATTTATTAGTTTCATGTGATGCACAAGGGCACAGATTTCAGTTCACACTCAACTTGGACTGCTGTGAGCACAGTTAATAATGTTAGGAAAAAGCCTGAACCTTGACAGGGGACTACATCAACTACAAGTGGCAACCTGTTCTTACTACTGCAGTATGGGGGGAGCACTTAATGAGGGAGAAAACACTCTTAAAATGTTTACTGCTGTGCCTTTCCTGCAGTGTAATCGTGGTGCCAAATAAGCAATGTTGCATCGTCCATGAGGATAAAAAGTTATGCAATGAGGCAAAAGATTATTCAATAAAAATGATTCATAACATTAGAGGTTTTTCACCTTATGACCAGATGTTTTCAAGCATGGAGGCTGTAAGCCAGCTGTTTCCATCTGTAATAAGAAAGTAAAAATATATATTAACCATACACACTGATCTCATACCTCAGTGAGCTTCTATTACTACCTAAGCCAGAAGGGAGCATTCAATAGAATGCAATCAGTCTATGGGAGATTTGTGATACTGGGCTTGTTGACGTAGAACTCAATAATATACCCATGAGAGGATTATGCTGAAAATGAGCATGTTTGTGGGAATGAGACTGCCAATGAACAGCTGTATATCTATTCCAATGTTTTGTTTCTGGCCCCGTCTCATTGCAATTGAGAATTTATAGTGCTTCGTTAAAACTTTCGTGAAAGACAGATTTTTCAAGGCTACTTTTTTTTATTGCAAGCCAATGTTAAACTTTTTTTACCTGTTACTCAATAGGTCTGGTTTATCTTTTAGATGTGAAAATGTAAACTGAAAGACTGGACTGTATCTGTCCAGTTTATTTCACAAGAATTGTTTTCACTTTATTAAGGAATTGGTCAGGAATGCTGTGAAATCAGCAGAAGAAATAGATAGCAAAAACAGTGGTACATTCGGAGAAAATCAGTGAACATCAATTTTTATTTTGAATATCATTAAACCTCAAGAAATTAAATAAGAGATCAACAAGGCATGGTTAAGTTAAATGACAACACACTTTTATAGACAGTTCCATAAGTTCTGTAGATCCCCTGTTATTCCATACACCTCATGCACTGATCAACTTTTTCATTGGTCACATTTCAGCTGATGGTGACATCAAAGGGCTATGTTGCATCTGCTCTTAGTTGCTTTATCCAGCATAAGCAGCAAGAGAGAAACGTGATAAACAGGCTTGAAGCAGTGTGAATATCAACATGTGAATTCACTTAAGTTGGCTTCACCGCCAGAATTTGTTGCTGAAAGTCAATCCTGGGTTGCACCTACCATGTGCTAGTGATTTCTTCGCATGCTTTGCTTGCCTACATCATCACGCAATGCACATCGTGACTTCACCAGCTCAATGGGTGTAAATCTCGGGACGCACAAGGGACAGGAGAATTCAGGTTTTTGAAAGGCAAAAGTCAGGCAAAAATAATTTATTTAGTTAAAGATCAATTTTAAAGGTGGCTTGGTATTAGCTTATGTTTTTGCTGCAGATTCCCTTCTAGTGGCCTCTGCTGGAAGGGTCAAGTGTGGATATCGAGGGAGGAGAAACTTCTTCACCCAGAGAGTGGTGAACCTGTGGAATTCTCTACCACAGAAAGTTGTTGAGGCCAATTCACTAAATATATTCAAAAAGGAATTAGATGTAGTCCTTACTACTAGGGGGACCAAGGGGTATGGCGAGAAAGCAGGAATGGGGTACTGAAGTTGCATGTTCAGCCATGAACTCATTGAATGGCGGTGCAGGCTCGAAGGGCCAAATGGCCTACTCCTGCACTTATTTTCTATGTTTCTATAGCCTGTTAACCACTTGAGATACTGGCAAGTTGCTTGCTAGTGTGTAACTACAGTCAGCATAAGCTGTTGCCTTCAGGACACGAGTAAGTGGGAAAACCATGTATGAATTTTTACAGGGAAATAAGAAATACATGAGAAATAATTCAACATTTATTCTAAGTGTAATACTTACATAATAATCATGGGTACATGTAGATACTGCCATGACGCTCATAATTTAGTATTAGTAACGGTGTATTTTTTCCAATCTGATCCCAAATGTTTTATAGCACAATAAAAGCAATTCAGTCTGAATTAAAAGCAGCGTGTATGCCAGTATTTCATAAATATGTTGATTTATTAAACTTCCGCACTGTTGCTACTAAATACTGAAATTAAATCACTTGACTAAAGTAACATCCAATAAAAACAAAATACAGATTTGAAAAGCTCAGTACCCTTCCACTCTTAACATGAATGAAATAATTTCTGAATTGAAAGAGTCATTTTCAGTGACCGCAGCACAAAAGCAGTAATAGTTGAGGTGACTGGTATTTATAGGCTGACGCTTTACTGCGTTAATTAACAGAGCGTGAAGTCAAAAGAGCTGGGGAGGTGTTTAAATAGAAAAGGATTTAAATATTTCTGCATCCCAGAGTACATTGTTGTTTTAGGTGCAAATGCTCCAAACCTGACTCTATATGGGCAATATAAGTAACATCTGTGATTTAAAGACATAGGGCTAGATTTTACACTTTTGTGCAGATCGCCCAAAAATGGGCGTTATTTCCGGCGTGGGCGGTAAAAATTAGTTTTCAGATCGCCGGCTTGTCGCCCATTCTCAAAGACCCTAGTCTCCATTTTTGAAATTGGGCGTTACCGCGAACGATATGAAATGGGGGGTAGCGTTAAATCTCTCTGACCTTCTGCCGTAAAGTGTAGCCGACATTAGCAACGGCATGGCAACGCTCGATTCCCGCGATTCTGGAGGTCAGGGATCAGCATTACATGCGCAGAAGTGGAGACAGAGAGAGAGGGAGCAGAGAGGGACTGAAAGCATATGTGGGTGTGGTGTGTTTGCTTGTTTGGCTGTTGTGGGAGGCACAAGGGAGATACACCAGCAGCAAAAAGCCTACGAAGCACCAAGAACATAGTTGGCACCGAGTTTTTGTCCAACAAATAATATATAACTTGGTAGGGTTGAAGGAGGCCCTGGAGCTGTTAGCCAGGAACACTGGTGGCAGAGGGCTCCCAGTGGTCCCGGAGCACGGCACGGCACCCCAAGGTGCTGCACCCCCATTGCCAACGACACAAGAGCCAGGAGCAACATCTTGCTTCTGGCTCGGAGCACGTTCCTACCTCGGGAGCGTCCTCTCCTGTATCCGTCCAAGCAGCAGTTCTGCCGTCATCCCCCCAATGAAGCATTGCCTGTGGAGCTCCTCAGGCAGACGGCTTGGAGTCAGGCAGTAAAGAGGAAGGGGTAGAGGTGGGGAGGAGAAGGGTGGGGGGGTGGGAGGAAAGTGAGGTGCATGGCTGCAGGTGTTGTCTGGGACATATTTTTAGGTTGCTGTTGCTATTTTGGTGGGAGGGTCAGGGCAAAGGTCAAGGGGGCTACCTTGCTATTTTGCATTTGTGTTCTGTTTTGCTGAAAATGGGGACCATTGTAATGATGTAAATGTGATAAATTTGTTGTGGGGTGGGGTGTTTTTTACAGTTATAATTATGATTTCAGACAAATGGTCGGATTAAATGTTTTTTATTTAACAAAACCTTGTTGCGCGTTAGCTCAGATAGCTGCACCATTACACATTGGTGATTCATTAACATGTAAAGGTATAATTACAGTTAACTTGAATCAACTTAAACTTAACTGTCACCAAGGTGATGCCCACCATTGATGTATGACCTGCACACCCAGCAGTGTGTCAGCTTTGTAAATACCACCAACGTTCTTTCAAGTAAAGTGCTCATTTATGAGCTCCTGACGTAAGAGTCTTGCAGCTATGTATCCACCACGGGCCCTTTCATGCGGTATAGAGGGGGGCGGGGGCATGGCTTCAGCGTCAGCCTGATTGTGTGGCCCGATGTCAGCATCCACCTCCTTGTCCTCCTCTTCCTCTCTTTCCTGAGGTGAACTGTCAGACCCTTCTGGCAATTCTTGTCTCCTTCTGATAGCCAAGTTATGCAGCATTGAACACACAACCACGAATTGAGCTACCTGCTCAGGGTGGTATTGGAGCTCGCCTGCTGAGTGGTCCAGGCATCTAAAGCGCTGCTTAAGCACTCCAATGCTTTTCTCAACGATATTGCGAGTGGCTCTGCGACTCTTGTTGTATCGCTTCTCGGCTTCATTGTGAGTGTCACGCAGAGGGGGTCATCAGCCAGGTGGCGAGGCCATATCCTTTGTCACCAAGCATCCAGCATTGACCTTGTGGCTGATTGGTAAACAAGTCAGATATAGTGCTCTCACGCAGGATGTGAGCATCATGGATGCTGCCCGGAAATTTAGCATTCACTGCCAGTATAATTTGCTGGTGGTCGTCAACGAGTTTCACATTCAGGGAGTGGAATCCCTTGCGGTTCCTGAAAACCTCTGCATCCTGAAAAGGTGCCCGCATCACGATGTGCGTACAGTCTATTGCTCCCTGCGCCTTGGAGAAGTTAGCAATTCGGTAGAATCCTAAAGCCCTCTCAGTCTGAGCCTCCCTGGTCATAGGAAAGCTGATAAAGTCCATCCTGCATGCGTACAGGGCTTCAGTGACCTGTCTAATGCAGCAATGTGTGGCATGCTGAGATATACTGCAAATGTCGCCAGCTGAGGCCTGAAAGGAACCCGATGTGTAGAACGTCAGTGCTGCAGTAACCTTGACCTCGACGGACAGTGCAGTCCTGATGGTGCTGGCAGGCTGCAGATCTCCCCTTATGAGCTGGCATATCTCACTGATAACCTCTTTGTGGAAGCACAGTCTCCTAAGGCAGGTGGTGTCGCACAAGTTGAGGAAAGACCACTTCTCCCTGTACTTGCGGGGGGTGTAACGTCTGGTCCTCCTCATCAGTCTGTCACGTTTTACATTGGACACCTTCTGCCATCTTGAGTCTGCAGCATGTGAGTGGTCATCAAGAGAGGGTGAGAAATGACAGGCCCCATTCCAACAGCTATCTGTTTTCCACCGATTCTTCACAAAGAATGAATGTCCCCACTAAGACACCTAGTAAATTCTAATCGTCCACAGTATGAAAAGATGTTTGTTCTGATGTTCACATCACCTCCAAACACCTCCAGAGTATATCCAAACTGCTCCGAGGTTGAAGCAGAGCAGCCTTTTAAATGATGTGACATGTGATTTAGAACATGGCGTCCATACCGCTGTGAGTAGTTCCGGTTAGTTCCACTTTTTCCCAGCGTTTTTTCCGGCGAGCGATATTGTCGACGAGATGTGTGCGAGGTGTCGAAAGTAAAGATGGGCGATATACTGGGCGTTAGTTTCGGCAAATGTGATCTTTACGACAAAAAACAGTGGACGGTCGGTATTATTGAATTTCGGCGTTAATTACATGCCAAAGGTAATGCTGGGCGATATTATTGGCATTGGTTTTGCCCATTCTGATGATTCCGCACAAAAAAGGTGGGCGGGCGGTATTATTTTTTCCCAGCGTTACGTACATGGCAAAAGTAACGCTCAGCGATAAGTGTCCGAAAAATGGGCATCAGTTTCCATTTTGTGGCTAAATGGCCGATATCTGAGCATTAAATCTCATTTCAGCGTTAAAATGGACATTAAGTGGGCGTTATGCATGGCAAAATAATGAAAAATCTAGCCCATAATGATTAACAAACATAGGGCTAGAACCTCCACTTTTTTTGCCTGCTTAACGGCCACTTAATACCCATTTTACCGCTGAAATGACGTATAACGCCCAGATATCACCCATTTTGGCACAAAATGAAAACTGACGGGCTTTTTTAGGAGACTTATCGGCGAGCTTTATTTTCCCAATAGGCTTAACGCCGAGAAAAAATATTACCGCCCAGCCACTTTTTTGGGGCGGTATCGGCAGAATGGGTGAATTCAACGTCCATATTATCGCCCAGCGTTACTTTCCTCTTGGAATTAACGGCAAGATTCAATATTAATGCCCAGTGACTGTTTTTTGTCGTAAAGAGCATATTTACCCAAACTAGCGGCCATGGAGATCGGCCACTGTCAATTTCATCACCTCGCACACATATCGCCCACAATATCGCTCGCTCAAAAAAACGGCCACAAAAAATGGAACTAACCGGAATGAATCACAGCGTTATGGACGCCATGTTGTAGATCACATGTCGCGTCCTTTAAAAGGCGGCTGTGCTTCAACCTCGGCGGAGTTCGGATGTACTCTGCAGGTTGTTGGAGTTGATGTGAACATCTCTGAAAACATTTTGACCACACTGTAACCGACTGGAATTGAAGAGGTGTGCTCGTTGGGACATTCCTTGTTTGTGTGCAATCGGTGGCAAACAGACAGCTACTGCAATGGGGCCTGTCTTTTCTCACCCTCTCTTGGTGACCAAATACATGCAGCAGACTCGACATCGCCGAAGGAACGCTCCACTGCATTATGTGCCCAATGAACGACGTGACAGACAGATATGGAGGATCAGATGTTACACCCTCCGCAAGTACAAGGAGAAGTATTCTTACCTCGACTTGCCCGACACCACCTGCCTTCGGAGACTGCGCTTCCACAAAGAGGTTATCACTGAGGTATGCCAGCTCTGCAGTCTGCCAGCACCATCAGAACTGCACTGTCCGTCGAGGTCAATGCCACCGCGGCACTGTCGTTCTATGCCTCGGGTTCTTTTCAGGCCACAGCTGGCGACATTTGCGGACTCTCTCAGCATGCTACACATTGCTGCATTAGACAGGTCACTGAAGCCCTGTACACACGCAAGAGGGACATGACCAGCTTCCCTATGACCAGGGAGGCACAGAGTGAGAAGGCTCTAGGTTTCTCCAGAATTGCAAACTTTCCCAAGATGCAGGGAGCAATAGACTGTACGCATATCGCGATGTGGGCACCTTTTCAGGATGCAGAAGCTTTCAGGAACCGCAAGGGATTCCACTCCCTGAATGTGCAACTCATTGATGACCACCAGCAAATTATTATGGCAGTAAATGCTAAATTTCCGGGCAAGCATCCATGATGTGCACATCCTCCGTGAGAGCACTGTATCTGACTTGTTTAACAATCAGCCACAAGGTCAATGCTGAATGCTTGGGGACAAAGGATATGGCCTTGCCACCTGGCTGATGACCCCCCTGCGTGACACCTATACTAAGGCCGAGCGGCGATACAACGAGAGCCACAGAGCAACTCGCAGTATCGTGGAGAAAACCATTGGAGTGCTGAAGCAGCGCTTCAGATGTATGGACCACAGGAGGTGAGCTGCATTACCACCCTGAGCAGGTAGTTCAATTTGTGGTGGTCTGCTCCATGCTACACAACTTGGCTATCGGGAAGGGAAAGAATTGCCTGATGAGTCTGACAGTCCACCTCACCAGAGAGAGGAAGAGGAGGATGAGGAGGCGGACGCTGACATCGGGCCAGACAATCAGGCTGACGCTGAAGCCATGCCCCCGCCCCCATGTAGACCACATGAAAGGGCCCATAGTGGCATGATAGCTGCAAGAGCCTTATGTCAGGAGCTCATCAATGATCAGTTTGCCTGAAAGAGCATTGGTGTCACTTCCATGGCTGACACAATGCTGGATGTGCTGGTCATACATCAATGGTGGGCATCACCTTGGTGACCGTTAAAGTTTACGTTGATTGAAGTTAAGTGTGATTATACCCTTGATGTTAAGGAATCACCAGTGTTTAATGCTACAGCTATCTGAGCCAATGTGTTGCAAGGTTTTGTTAAATAAAAAACATTTAAACCGAATATTAATCTGGAATCATCAGTATTTCTGTACAAACCAACCCTACCCCCCACCCCCCCCCACCCCCGCTTCTCCTTCCCACCTCTACCCCTTCTCCTTCTCCTCCTGACACCAAGCTGCCTGGCCGAGGAGGTCCTCAAGCGATGCTTCATTGGTGGGGGGTGGTGACTGCCAAAGTGCTGCTTGGACGGATACGGGAGAGGATGATCCCGAGGTGGGAATGTGCTCCAAGTCAGAAGCAAGGTGTTGCTGCTGGCTCTCATGTATGGTTGGCAATGGGGGTGCAAAACCTTGGGGTCCAGTGTGGCGATCCGGGACCACTGGGAGCACTCTGCCACCAGTGTTCTTGGCTACCGGCTCCAGGGCCTCCTCCATCCCTTCCATTTTATATGCTATTTGTTGGACAAAACCTCGGTGCCAACTATGTTCTTGGTGCTTAGTGGGATTTTGCTGCTGGTGAATCTCCTTCGTGCCTCCCACAACAGCCAAACAGGCACACACCACAGCCACACATGCTTTCAGTGCCTCTGAGTTCCCTCTCTCTCTGTCTCCTCTTCTGCGCATGTCATGGTGACCCTTGACCTCCAGAATCCCGGGAATTGAGCGTTGCCATGCTGTTGCTAAGAACGGCCACACTTTACGGCAGAAGGTCAGAAAAATTTAACGCGACCCCCCATTTGATATCGCTCGCGGTAACGCCCATTGTAAACTAGGTGTTTTGAGAATGGGCGAGAAGCCGGCGATCTGAAAACCCTTTTTTAACTTCCATGCCAGAAATAACGCCCATTTTTGGGCGCTAAGCTCAAAAGTGGAGGTTCTAGCCCATAGGCTAGGCACTGAAGTAATAGAGTACTTCAATAGGTGCAGCTAGTGAGTCAATCAAAATGATCAACCAACAGGTAGAAAAAAAATCACATTCTGCTAACAGAGATGTGTCTTGGAGCACTATCGCACTGTACCTATGCCAACAGGGTCACAGAGTCCCTGATCGTAGTCGTGATACTATGGGAAAGCACTCGGTGAACGATATCAAGAGTCCTTGCCAGGATTCCTCATCTGCTTTCCAGCTGCCAGCTCCGAGGCACTGACTGAGGCGTGGGAGTACAGCACCCACTGGATTCTTGGCTGCAGGACATGTAAAAGGAGAAAACGGGAATTCATACCCTCGGAAAATGAATAAAATAATATCTGTCTGCACGTAAACTGCATCAGAATGAACAGCCAGCTTTCAGCTGGAGGTGTGTGAATAGTTGTCCTTCCTGATACCAGCCACCATCTGGACAGAAGGAGAAAGTACAGGGATTTTTTGAAATGCTGCAAAGAGATTATTGTAACACAATATTTGGTAAATGTGCCACATACAAAAAAAAAGTAAATCTTACTGTATAACCGGTGTGTTTGCCTAAATAGTGGACTTATTAAGAAAGGTGCTAGATTACAAGTGAAATGTTTTATGAGTGTATGCTACATCTGCATTTTAGCAATTGCACATAGTAGACAGTAAATTTTCAAACCTGCTTCAAATATTCATCTTTCCCTATGAATTTATTTTTTTAGAATGCTTATATTTTTACATATTTATAATCATGAATTTTGATTCCATTTCTTCAAAAACAATTGAAGGTTAAACTCCTTCAATTATTTTACCATTTTTCTCTCTGGCCTTGTCGACCACACAGTAATGGTGCCTGGCTTGTTCCCAGGCCTCTGCAAATGTGTCAGCCACCAACGAATGCATGAGAGAAGCTCACGGGGGGCTCTCCCTCGAATTTTCCTTCCGGGTATTTAAATGCAATTCGCATTCAGTAGACGGCTATAAAACTATCAGCCCCGGCTGCTTTTGCCGCTTATTGCCTGTGATATTTACTGCCCGAGGCACTAAAATGCTCAGCTCCTAGCAACAGTTTCTACTGTAATTTAAAAAAAATTCTCCCCCCCCCGCCTGCCCCCGCCAGAGAAAGGGGCAGAATGCAGAGAAGTGGATTGCTTACACTAATATTCAAGTGTACAAACAGAATTTAAAAGAATCACTATGTGCTCTTGTTTGGGGCATTCATTACACACAGTGTATCCACTGAACCACTGGAATCTGGCTCTGTGGGATTCATTTAAAAGAAAAGCTTTGTTCCATAACCCATTCATATTTTCCACACATAATCGATACCTTAATAAAGGTCAATCACAGGAAGGGAATCTGATGGGTTTAAGAGCTGGAAACTGGCCATTAAATACGACTGCTACGCTCTATCATGTACTACAAGTGAATCTGTCAACACAGATGTCACCCTTGGTGGGGGGGGGAAGGTTTGCTCTGGATGCTGTGTGTTAGTGACATCATGCAGAGCCTGGAAAAATATCTCTGATCACTGTCTAGTGAAATCATCAACATATTTATTTTAGAGCATGTCTATAATATCAGTTGAAGTAGTGAACACAGGAAATCTTCTCCCTTGTGTCCACTCTGATATCCTGGATCTCTCCAAACACATACCCATCTTTGCCTTGCCCCAACATGTTCCATGGTCCCAACTTGCTTTCCCGGTGTATTACTGCAGTTCTTCACAAAAGCACCATCCCCATGCCTTTCTCAGGGAAGCTATCACCTTACTGCTAACTATGGGCATCTTGTATTGTGAACTCGCACTTGCAGGGGGCTGATCTGAAAATGCCAAAACCTATTTCGCTTTGAACCTTTACATCCAAACTGAGGTACAAGGGGTGAAATGTCAGTGTGGTAACCCAGTGCCCAAAATGAAATGATGTGGTCTGCAAGCCGGCATAGGATTTATAGAGCAGTAAAAATATATCCAGGATTGTGCGATTATCCTGCACATGGGACACCAAGTTGAATACTGTGCTCATGCAGCTGGATCCCACTGATATGTGGGCTTGCGAATAAACAAAGCAGGCTAACCTCGTGCATGTTCAGCATGGTGTGCTCTCACTGGCCCACCCGAAGGTTTGGAATCCGACTGCAATGCAGAGGAGCTGCCACTAGCCAGATGAAATGTGAGCAGAGATCGGGTGATATCTTGCAGTCTGCAATTAGCTGCCACCTTAATGCCAACTTGTCTGAAAGTGTGGATGTGTTGTACCCGCCCTTCCTCAGGTGGTGGGGTGGGGTGGGGTGGGGGGGGGGGGGTTGGGAGGAGGGAAAGAGAGAACAAGTTTGATTTAGGAGTGTACGGGAGCTGAGGCTGGGTGCCGTTGAGTCTCTTCTACAGTTCCAGGACTGGAGCGTGATCGGACATGCAGCCAGCAAGGTCACTGAAGGGCCACTGGAGGGTTCCCCGCATGTACAATGGTATGCAAGGGTGTGGGTAGGCTGCTACAGCAGAGATGGAGCAGATCTATCAAGCTGTAATTACAGGACCAGCGTGTTTCCCATATGTTAGTCAAGCTTCTCATCCTGGTCATACCTCCTCAACATAATAAACATCTCACCCTACCTCTGGCCATACCTCCTCAACATAATGAACATTTTCCTGTGAATAAGTCTCAGTTTTAAGTAATTAAGTCTATACAACAACAGCAACTTGCATTTATATAGCATCTTTACATGAAAAAAAGTTCCAAGGTGCCTCACAGTAGGTGAAAGGAAAATGGAGGCCTGGCCAGGAAGGGTGAGATACGGAAGGGCAACTGAAAGCTTGGTCAAAGAGATAGGTTTGTGAAAAGGCTTTCAAAGGAGGAGAGAGGGAGATGGAGAGGTTTAGGTAGTTCCCAATGGTAAGAGTGAAGCAGCTGAAGGTCCTGCCACCAATGTTGGGCGAGGGGGGGGGGGGGGGGGTTGCACAAAAGGACAGCCAGAGGAATGGTGTGTTTGAGGGGATATAGGGCTGAAAGAGATTACAGAGATAGGGTGGGGTGATGCCATGGAGAGAATTAAAGGTGAGGACGGGCATTTCAAATTGAATGCATTGGGTGATGAGGATTTAGTGTAGGTCAGCGGGTACTGGGTGAACTGGCTTAGTGTGGGATGGGATATGGCTGGCAGAGCTTTGGGCAAGTGGAGTTGATGGAGGATGGAGGATGCAAGACCAGCAAGGAGAGCCATAGGGTTGTCGAGTCTAGGTGTCGGGCAGGGGGGGGGGGGGTCGACAGCTTACATTTGGAAGCAGTCCCTGTGCTTGCAGATGATGTTGCCAAGGGACATCATGTAGAGGAGGAAGAGAACGGGCTAGGAACAGATCCTTGGGAAATGCCAGAGGTGAATGGTGCAGGGGAGTGAAGAGAAGGCATTGCTGGAAATGTTCTGGCTATTGAGTTAAGAATGGAAGCAGGCGAAGGTAGTCCTGCAAAGCTGGATGGTGGAGGTGAGCCATCGCAAGGATAGTCATGAAACTATCTCGGATTGGCTAAACAAAGATCCATCTATTGCTTACTCGCAATATCTAATTCACCTAAATTATAATTAATCATCTCAATGAATTTTTGTGTGAGACAAAAGATATTTGTATAATTTTGTTCAAGCTTCAGCAGACTTGGCTAGGACCATGAGGCCTGCTCTCACCTGAATCCGAGCAAAAATGTCTTTACTTCCAGGCTAAAATCAGTTATAGACCATTTCAAAGCAGTGTTGGCATTACTATAAACTAGAACTGGTTTTATAGGTTGGATTCTGGTTTAATAACATCCGTGAGCCAGCTCCCAGTGTTTCCACCACTACTAGTTCCATTATCCTGCCAACAGGATTTAGTAGTTTAAACACTGGGAGAATGCTCACGACACCTGTCTCCCTGACTCCAGCCCAATATAAAAGTAGCGTAGTCTCTGGACTTTGGCCATAATGGGACAGAATTTGTGGTCGGTATAATGGTGCGCGCTGAGTACGCCGTCATACTACCTTTGAAATGGACAGCAAGATCAGCGTTAAATCCCAAACTTGCGATTTGTCAAGTTCAGACTTGACAGATTATTCACTCTGACTGTATATCCTCATTACTGGCGCAGAGTTGGCCGAATTGCCCACCAACTGTCCAGCAATTATATGTAAGATGTGGATCACAGATTACCCAAAGGGTCTTAGACCATTACTCAAAAGGGTCTTCGGAGTCATAAGGCGTTTTATTAAGGAGCGGTAGTTCAAATATAGTCAAACACAACACACAATCAGGATGGACATAGTAGACATACGACCGTGACAAGTAACTGGTACCGGGCCCAATCAAACAGACGCCTGGCAGTGCGAACAGCTCTTCCCTGCATCGTCTGTGCTGAAAAGCTCTCCAGGTCTTTCTTTTATTCTCTTTTTAGGGATGAGCCTGGTGTAGAAGATGGACAGGGCTATCTAACCTGCAAGGGCTCTTCCCAAACCAGGGTGCCCAATGGCACGTCGAGTTCTTTGTCTCAACTCTTAGGTGAAAAACCTTCCACTTCACATGTCTTTCCTGGTTATACTTTCTGAAGGCCCATCCATCTGATTTCCTCCCATCTCTTCTGTCCTTATCCTCCCAAGTTTGGAGTCGGACATGCCATTCGTGGCCTTCAGATGTTCGTAGCTGCTTGTTATCAGCTATTTATGTTCACGCTGTTCATCCTATCATCAGACTATCAAAACATAAGCAGATTCTAAGCATCTATCCAGTTATTCTAACACTGGTCTGAAGAGACTTTTTGTCTCAAGTTATTTCTTGCAATCCACAATGTCTTACATATACATGAAAATTTGACAACTGGTGCAAACAAGCGCAGGGGCCTACTTGTGTAGCATAAGGGGACACCCGTCATGATAAAAAAAATCTTAATCTGATGCTTTTGTAATTTAAATTACTATAAATATGTATGCACCTTACTGAGCCTGCCTGAGGGATTAGCAACCACCCAAAAAGTTCAGTTGAATGTTATCCGAATGTACATCTCTGCTTGAATAAAGTAGTTAAGCAGCCTGCAGTGTAGTGTAATTGCTTTTGATCTATTGATCATTTTCCCCAAAATTCATCTCTAATTCTAAGAATGTAAATCCTGACTGGGGTGAGTAAGTGACTGGGGAGGGGGGTGGGGGGGTGAATGACAGACCTTCTATTTCCTGATTGGAGCATCACCCCACGTGATCCCAGGTACGTTTATGCACACGGGTGCACCCTTGGGATCCGTGGGCCAGTACGCTGCGCTTAACTCTGCAGCGTTTGACAGTAACTTCTCGAAGGAGGGTTCCCAGCAAGTAAGTGCCAATTGCGTTCGGAGGTTGGCGGTGCACGCCGTGGCTATGCCGCCGACCGCAATTTTACAGCGATAATATAATGTGAAGAACACTTAAGCAGAAGGGTCAACACTAGTTCCAGTAAATAGTCTCACATCTCCAGAATGGGGAAAACTGATGCATTAGATTTATAGCCAAGATACATCTGCTTTAATACTTTACTGATAAAATGCTGTTAGATAAATAGAGACATTTAACTCACTTTTTACCAATTTCCACTGCTAAATGCCCAATTTTTGGGGGGCGGGGGTGAAAAAGAAAGACTAGTGAGCCAACCAACCATAGACTAGTGAGCCAACCAACTAACCATCAGCAGCTGCTGACCTCTGACCCTGTGCCCAAGAGTCAAGCAATAATAGACTATTGAGCCAAGCAACCATAGCCTATTGAGTCAACCAACCAAACATCAGCAGCTGCTGACCTCTGACCCTGTGCCCAAGAGTCAAGCAATAATAGACTATTGAGCCAACCAACCATAGACTAGTGAGCCAACCAACCAAACATCAGCAGCTGCTAACTTCTGACCCTGTGCCCAAGCGTAATTTTTATCCGTCGCAGAAGATGGCTGCCTGAGCACGGTCATTATCACATTGCTGTTTGTGGGAGCTTGCTGTGCGCAAATTGGGTGCCACGATTCCTACATTACAACAGTGACTACACTTCAAAAAGTATTTAATTGGCTGTAAAGTGCTTTGGGACGTCCTAAGGTTGTGAAAGGCACTATATATTTGCAAGTCTTTTCCAACAATTTTTATTATCTCACCATCAGAGGCAGGTAAGTGGATAAAATAAACATAGGTTCTTCATTTTTACTTTTAGATTTAAATAAAAACCATGAAGGGGTTTAAACAGAATCTGATGGTGAGCATCTTTAACATGGTGTGCATGAACTGTGTAAATAATTATGAATTGTCATTTAGCTTGATACCTTTTTAAAAATCCTTTGCTTGTTTTCTTAAAATTTTTAACCATGTTCAAAATATCTTGTTTAAAAAACTGATATTCTCTTAATTTCTCTGGATTTTGGGGGTCCCCCCCTCCCCCCCTCCCCCCACCACCCCTCCACTGATTTTCTCCTCTTTTCACACTAAAAAAAAACCTGGAAACATTCTCAAAAAACTGGATTGTTAAATTGGCGAAACAAAACCTGACTTTTAAGGTCCTTATGCACGAAGTCCCACCAAAATGATTTGTGTACCTGAGATGTTGTCAGGTCCTCCAGTCTACTGAGTCGCTGTAACACATTCTGCATGTCCTCCTGTAGGTGAAGAAGGACCATCGCAATCTTGTCATTGAGGTTGATCACACTCTTTTCTCTGTGCAACCTTCTTTCGCTGTCCTCTGTACTGCTGACTGGGCTGTTTCTCAGTCTCTGTGAGACTCCATCTTCAACCTGTTGTTGGCCTATTGTAACAAAAACGCCTTTAAACACAGTTTATACGGCAGCCTTCCAAAAAAAATACAAATCAAACAGAGAACTACAGGACACAAGTCTAAAACCAACAAGCCTCAAATGGGATCAGAAGATTTCCACCCCCCGAGGTCCAACTAGCTAAACACCTTCAAAAAGCAGTCGCTGAAGTATCGGGTGAGCGATGGGATTGAGGATTATAATTACAGATCATCAGATACTCCTTGGTCCCGACAATAGCTCCTGTGGTTGCTGCTTGCATCATGGAACTGTCATCAGTGGAAAGTAGCTGCCAGGGCTAAATAACAGAAATGTAAATGTAGATAAATATTGTGGAGTTTTCCTCCATGATCTTTGGCAGTCAATGGGACACTTTGCAGATTTCCATTGGGTGAGTAAGTGTGTAGGTAGACACATAGAACCGATTGCAAATGATTTGCAGAAGGAGCAAGTTTGTGGACGACCAAAAAACGGTCTCATATTCTGCGTTTTCTGATGTTCTTATAGCAAGGTGGCTGCGGTGGTATAGTGCTTATGGTATTGAACTAATGATCCATTGGACAGGAGTGCAAATTCCACTATGGCAAATTATGAAAGTGAATGCAGTAGATTTGGAAATGTGTGGGCTGGCACCATAAAATGGTAATTAAAAACCCAACTGGTTCACTGACGGCCTTTAAGGAAGGGATCCCGCCACTTCCACTCAGTCTGGCTTATATGTGGCTCCAGTTCACATTGTGTGGTTGATTGTTAATACGCTCTGAAGTAGCCTATGACTGTTAATACCCTCTGAAGTAGCCTAACAAGCCATTCAGTTGCACAGGGTTGAGCAATGTGTTGCCTTGCCACCATTGTCCACATCCTGAGAACAATATATTTTTTTAACAATAGCACCCCCACACAGTAGGGTCTGAGCTCGCTAGGCCGACTTGTGCCCTCAATCTCTCACTTACAACTCCCTCTGTAATTCTATGTTACTGCAATTCCACATTCTCATCTCCTTCAGCTGAGCTCCCCACTATTGCCCTGTGATGCATGGACCATCACAGACTCCTGTTTATGATTTTACTATAAACACCAAACAGGAAATCCCTCATCAACTGGTGTTGCTGCTCCCAACCCTTGGAGAGTACTATGATGCAAAGAATTAAATCTCAATTCTTTTTTTATAAACTTAAAAAAAAAACTATATCATATTTCTGAACATAGGTTTATTGTGCCCAGAAAAATATAAAATCAGCCTTCTTAAGGGTTGTTCTCAACAGCTGGTCTGACAGATCAGCTGGAGGGACAAGACACAACAATTGCATTGGCCATCCCATCGGTCTCCTGTGAAACAGAGCCAATCTACAGGTGGGGAGACTGTTCGGCCCAAAGTGGAACAAATACGAGGAGTGTCAACCCAATTTTTTTGAAGGACTGATCCAAATTACAACAACAGTACTAAAACAGCATCGTGACTTGGCGAAGCCTTAACAATGGCTGCTATGGAAACTAGAAACAGCCTTTCGGGGAAGCGAGTCTCATATTTCCACCACTCTTTATGTGAAAAAGTGCTTCCTAATTTCACTCCAACATGGTTTAGCTCTAATTTTAAGGTTGTGCCCTCTTGTTCTGGATTCCCCACCAGAGGAAATAGTTTCTGTGTGTCTACCTTATAGAATCCCTCAATCATTTTAAATACCTCTATTAGATCACCTGACAACTGGAGGGAATATGAAGCACGTTTATGCACCCCATCCTCATACTCTAGCCAGTTAAGCCCTGGTATCAATCTGGTGCATCGTTTCCAAGGTCATTATATCCTTCTTGAGGTGCTGTGTCCAAAACTGAACACAGTACTCCAGACGGGCTCTGACCAAGGCTCTGTACACCTGCGGCATAACTTCCTCCCCTTTATATTCCAGCTCCCTTGAGATGAAGGCCAACATTCTGTTAACCTTTTAGATTGCTTTTTATATCTGTCTACTCGCTTTAAATGATTGATGTACTTGGACTCCCAAATCTCTTTGCAACTCTCAAGTACCTAGTTTCTCACCATTTACAAAATACTCCGATTTATCTTTCTTTGGTGATGCTGGAGAATCCAGACTCCATCCCCTCCCAGGCCAATATATCCTTTCCTGAGGAGCAGTGCACAAACCTGAACGTGTGCTCCCGATGGGAGTCTGACTGAGGCTCTGTACAATGGAAGCGTCACTTCCTCACTTTTGACTTCCAGCCCCCTTGAGATAACGGCTGACATTCCATTAGCCTTTTTGATTACTTTTTGCACCTGTGCACCAGTTTTTAGTGATTTATGTACACGGACATCCAAATCCCTTGGCTCTTCCACAGCTCCTGGCCGAGCACCATTGAGAAAATATTTTGATTTGTAAATCAGCTAAAGGGAGCTTTATCCTATAGCTCAGTCATGATATACCTGACTTGGGAGAGTTTGACACCAATACTCTGTGAAAAGGTGCTCTATTTCCCATCATTAGCCGAATGATGCCCCACAATTGCTTTCAGGCTTTGGGTTAAACTAAATGTGCATTTTAAAAATTATTTTTCTCAGTACAATCTTTTCTCCTCTTCTGAAAGCACCAAATGATGACAGGAAACAGTTCCTTGGCCACCAGATGCCCACTGGTACCTTGCCCAAGTGACCGTTCTTCATTTGCAAACACAGACAATAAAGGCTGAATGTGACTTCCGGCCACCGGTCCGGAGTGGTCCCAATCCCATTCCAAATTCCAGTGTCGGCCGTATGTGCATGATGCGTTTGGGCTCCTGAACCATTTCCGTTGCTGCTGGAGGCAACCACCATAGTGAGGGGAGGGGCACCTTGCCACAACACTAACACGGTTAGTATGTATACCAGCCGAAGATACCCCAAAATGGACAAGAGTTTCAGTAAATTCAAACTTGCGGTTGGGTAACTGGCATTTTAAACACTGGTGGATGTCGTTTCATTCAGGATCTGATTCTGGCGTGCTACACACACCTGCAGCATGTGGGTCTGTAGTTACAGAACCAGCAGGATTGCCAGCAGATGACACGATCCCATCAGCTCTCCTCTTCTGATAATATCCCACTTCCAGTGGAAGAGCACCAAAAAAAAGGGGCAGAATAGGGTCCTGCCCCAAATTCCAGCTGGCACATAATCACCGCTCCACAATTGCACCCCTTTCTCCCCAAAGGCATTGGAATTTGGGGGCTCAAGTGTTGGCAGGCTACTTGACAGTAGGAATATTTCAATCAAGCGGACTGTTTCCTTGCCCGACGTTATAGACTCACACTTTCCAGGAGAGGCCATTAGATAGCCATCAGGAGCAGGAGTCCCGGTGGATTTGCGCCGTGTAATGTATGCTCACAAGTTTGTAGAGTTGTTGAGTTGGGAGCGGTTTAGCCAGTCACGTGATGTTCATAAGACTCAATGAAACCCCAGCCAGTGGTTGTGAGCCTGGATGAACTGGTAGTGCGTAGTGTGATTTTTAAACCATTGCTAATAAACCAGTTAGATCTTAACAGCAATGTGTTGCTTTGAATCCTTAAGCAAAGAATCCATGAAGCAAATACATTATACCCCTCGCTATGTCAGGATGTTAAAGACTGACTGTAGAGTCCTTAACCCCTTTCCCTAACTGAGATCAGTTGACTCTTCACAAAGCGAGGACTGAACTTGGAGCCTTGCTGGTCTGTAAGGTTTAGCTGTTCCCTGGGTAAACTGGCCATGCCTTCATACAGGCCCAATGTGCATTCCTGATGCACAGTGGAGTATATTTAACCCTAGTCCTATTTTGTGTGCACGAGTGCCTCATTTCAGTGGAAATTTCTGAAAGGAATTGCAGCATTGGCCTTCACCCAGGCTTATAATGCAGAATTAGAGAAATGTATAGATATTGAACAATTCTCAATTCACAATGTTTGTTCAATGAAACTAAAATGTATTTTTAAAAGTATTATGCTGAATTGGTTAACAAATGAAGCAGTTTGATTTTTATTACCAAGGACTCATTGTTAAACTATTGTGCCCATCAATAGCACTGGGCCTGTACCAGTAATCAGAAGCAGTTGCAGTATCTCCTCCACATCAGTGAAACTCAGTGAAGTGTTCGATGAATACAAGCAAGGAGCTGAAGCAATTTCCAAAAATTCTGATTTCAACAATCAAAGTTAAATGCTACAATTCATCATGAATGAATACTAATGGGTAACACACTGGAGGAAATCAGGTGACATGAACTGTGATAGTGAAGCTCAAGCATTTCACAAGCTCCATCTGAACTGTTCAAGATGGGGAGGTTTCTGTATTTGAACTCACACAGTTCTGAAATAGCTGGAGTTAAAATGGAAGCGGCCTTTCCTCATCAAAATAAACCATGATGGTCAGAGACACACTGTCGACAGTAAGGATGGCCAATCTGCAACTCACGGCCTATGTCTAGAATTGAATAGCAGAGAGGTTTTACAGCACCTTGGTTAGAGTACTGTGCACAGTTCTGGCTTCTATATTATAAAAAGAATATTGGGGCACTGGAGAAGGTGCAAAAAAGATTTACGGGGACGATACCAGAACTGAGAAGTCATATCTGTCAGGAGAGATTGAAGAGGCTGGTGGTATTTTCTCTAAAAAACAGAAGACTGAGGGGTGACCTGTTAAAGGTCTTTAAGATTAAGGCAGGGTTTGATAGAGTAGACATAGAGATGATGTTTCCACTTGAAGGGGAGACCTGAACTGAGAGCCATAAATATAAGATAGTCACTAATAAATCCAATAGGGAATTCAGGAGAAACTTCTTTACCCAGAGAATGGTTAGAATGTGGAACTCACTACCACAGATGAGGCGAAGTGCATCGATGCATTTAAGAGGAAACTAGAGAAGCACATGAGGGGGAAAGGAATAGAAGTATATGCTGATGGGGTTGGATGAAGAGGGGTGGGAGGAGGCTTGTGTGTCACAGAAACACTGGTATGGACCTGTCGGGCCAAATGGCCTGTTTCTGTGTTATAAATACTTTGTAATTTGTATTTTCAGGGCCTTGAGCCCTGGCGATTTGGCCCACAAAGCTCAGGCAACTCAGTCCCATTTGCACATATAATTCTTACTCACTTTTAAAATGAAAAGAGAAGCGTTATCTATTGAATTGTAACTCAGTCACTCCCGATAAGAGGCAGCCATTTTCCGTAGGGCTCCTCCCATCTTGTTCTGCTCCAGTAACCTCAGGAATGGGAACAGCAAATGTGAGCTGCACCACTCCCCACCCTCCCTTTTATCTGTCACTAGATCATGTCGCCTGAAGGGCAGCTCCACATAAATTGTCTTCTGCCAGGATCCCTCTGATCAGCAGTTCCAAATCAGGGTAACATGGCGTGATTGAGTGGTGCCAGCAAGCATGAAGGTATTTCTTTGGCACGTCAGTAAACGGTATCTTTAATTTCAGTGCACTAATAGTATATTGCACAGAAAACCCAACTGTTCTGGTTTAAAATTACGTTGAAAATGGACTGTTGTTGCCTCAGTGTGTTTTGATGCAGGCTCAGACTCCTTCATAAACTGCTGCAGAGCCACTGCTGGCACCACTGAACTGTGCGGTGTTACCCTGATTTGGAATTGCAGATTACAGAGAGCCTGCCAGAAGGCAATTTGTGCAGAACGCCCCTTTTAACCCTCGTGGCAAATGCATGCTGCAGCAGCTACTGATGACTGTACGCTTTTCAATTTATTTTTAATCCTTAACCGTTATGTTCAATGGAAAAAAAAAAAATTGCAGTACTAGTTTTTTGTGACTGGAAGGTTGTTTCCAGTGGGGTTCCGCAGGGCTCAGTAGTAGGTCCCTTGCTTTTTGCGGTATATATCAATGATTTAGACTTGAATATAAGAGGGTATGATTAAGAACTTTGCAGATGCTACAAACATTGGCCGTGTGGTTGATAATGAAGAAGAAAGCTGTGGACTGCAGGAAGATATCAATGAACTGGTCAGGTGGGCGGAACAGTGGCAAATGGAATTCAATCCGGAGAAGTGTGAGGTAATGCATTTGGGGAGGGCTAACAAGGAAAGGGAATACATATTAACAGACGAGAACAATCCTCTCATCAACCAACAAGCACTTCTCTGCTGCCATAATGGAGGTTTCAATAAGAATAGGCCAAACCTTGTTTAATGAACCATTTCATAATGACTTGATCATTCTGTGACCTTTGCCATCACAATACAAGCAGGAAACATAAACAATAAAACGGGCACACGAGGTATGAGTCCTGTGTCTCTAAACTGGGGACAGCACATTTGTCCCATCTGCAATTGGGCTGCCACAAGTCACAGAATGCTCAAGTAATTGTGATGCTGTTCAATGGATGGTTCCCCTCGGGGTAAAATTTCACAGATGAAGTGCAGATTAAAAAAACCAGCAGGTCAGGTTCCACCAAATCCTAAAGAGCATCAGTGAAGATTGAAGTGATGATACGGAACCTACTTTCAACGTAACATTACATCCTTTCTAACTGCTCTAAGGTGTGGCTAAAGCTGCTTTTAAGGTGTGTTAGACCCGTGCTAGTGGGGTCAGTTCCCGGCATGTGCGCCATATGTAGCCAAACTCCAGCCTGAAGCTTGTTGTTATCTGCGCAGGCCAGCAACTGGGAGGCCCTTTTTCATCCAGTCTCTCCAGCAAAGAGCCGCCATGAATCCCGGGAAGTTTACTTTCAGACTGTGGCTAGCTGTGCAAGTAATGTAAAAGCAGCTTACCCCAAAGACTTAACCACAAAATCTAGGCTGACACTTCAGTGCTGTACTCAGGGAGTGTGGCATTGTCTGAGGTGTCGTCTATTGAATGAGCCGTTAAACCGAAGCCTCTTCTGCCCTCTCAGGTAGTCGTAAAAGATCCCATGGCACTAGTTCTCTCCAGCATCCCGGCCAATGTTTATTTCTCAACCAATATCACTAAAAGAGATGATCTGGTCATTATCACATTGCTGTTTGCGGGACCTTGCAGTGTGCACATTGGCTGGCTAACATAAAAGGGAACCCAAAAGTCTTTTCCAAACACATAAATGATAAAAGGTACTCAAAGGAAGGGTGGGACCGATTTTGGAATTAAAAGAAGATCCTCTTGTGGAGGCACAGGGCATGGCTGAGGTACCAAGTGAGTACTTTGCATCTATCTTCACTATTGAAGAGGATGCTGCCAAAGTCACAGCAAAGGAGGTAGTAGAGACATTGGATCAGATACAAATAGCTAAAGAAGCCATACTTAAAAAGTTGGCAGCACTCAAAGTAGAAAAGTTACCCATTCCAGATGGGATGCATCTTAGATTGTTGAGGTAAGTAAAGGTGGAAATTGTGGATGCTCTGGCCACAATCTTCCAATCATTCTTAGATGTGGGAGTGGTGGCAGAGGACTGGAGGATTATAAATGTTACACCCCTGTTCAAAAAAAGGGGAGAGAGATAGACCCTGCAACTGCAGGCCAGTCAGCCTAACATTGGTGCTGGGAAACTTTCAGAGACAATAATCGGGGGCAAAATTAATTGACACTGGGAAAAATACGAGTTAATAAATGTAAGCCACCACAGATTTGTTAAAGTCAAATTGCGTTTGACTAACTTGACTGAGTTATTTGATGAAGTAAAGGAGAAGGTTGATGACGGTAGTGTGGTTGATGTTGTGTATATGGACTTTCAAAAGGCATTTGATAAAGTACCACATAATAGACATGTTAACAAAATTGAAGCTCATGAGACCACTACTCTTTTTGATATACAGGTGCAGCATCGAAAATCCGGAGTTCTGGAATCCAGAATGTTCCGGATTGGTGGCAGGGTCGTCTGGAATTCGTAAAATGTTACGGAATCTGGTCCCGCCGACCCTGCCAACTTTGGGGCCCTGCCGCTGCCCTTGCCTCGGGGCCTTGCTACCGGCCGGCCCGAACACCTCCTCCGCAACGGGGCCAGCCCACCCGTTCCTCCATGGTGGGCCCCGCCCGAACACCTCCTCCGCAACGGGGCCAGGGCCCCGCCCGAACACCTGCTCCGCGACGGGGCCAGGGCCCCACCCGAAAGTCTCCACCGCAACGGGGCCAGCCCACCCATTCCTCCATGGTGGGCCCCGCCCGAACACCTCCTCCGCGACGGGACCAGGGCCCCGACCGAACGCCTCCACCGCAACGGGGCCAGCCCACCCGTTCCTCCATGGTGGGCCCTGCCCGAACACCTCCTCCGCAACGGGGCCAGCCCACCTGTTCCTCCATGGTGGGCCCTGCCCGAACACCTCCACCGCAATGGGGCCAGCCCACCCGTTCCTCCATGGTGGGCCCCGCCCGAACACCTGCTCCGCGACGGGGCCAGCCCACCCGTTCCTCCATGGTGGGCCCCACCCGAACACCTCCTCTTCAGCGGGGACCGTCCCCTGCCCCCACCCCTTTCTGACATTCCGAAATCTGGAAAAACAGAACCTGGGCTCGGGTGTTTCCGGATTCGTGATGTCAGAAAGACAACCGAAAGTCCGAAAAAGCCCGGAATCCAGAACGGCCTCGGTTCCGAGGGTTCCACATTCTTGACGCTGCACCTGTATATTAATGACCTGGACTTGGGTATACAGGGCATAATTTCAAATTTTGCAGATGACATGAAACTCGGAAATGTAGTAAACAACGAGGAGGATAGTAACAGATTCCAGGAGAACATAGACAGACTGGTCAAATGGGCAGACACCTGGCAGATGAAATTTAATGTAGAGACGTATGAAGTGATTCATTTTGGTAGAAAGAATGAGAAAAGGCAATATAAACTAAATGGTACAATTTTAAAGTGAGTGCAGGAATAGAGAGACCTGGAGGTATACATACACAAGTCTTTGAAGGTGGCAGGAAAGTTGCGAAATCTGTCGAAGAGGTTTCTGAGATCCTTGGCTTTATAAATAGAGGCATAGAGTACAAAAGCAAGGAAATTATGCCAAATCCTTATAAAATACTGGTGAGTCCCCAGCTGGAGTAACGTGGCCAATTCTGGGCACCACACTTTAGGAAGGATGTCAAGGCCTTAGAGAGCGTGCAGAGGAGATTTACTAGAATGGTACCGGGGATGAGAGACTTCAGTTATGAGGATAGACTGAAGAAACTGGGGTTGTTCTCCGTAGAGCAGAGAAGGTTACGGGGAGATTTGATAAAGGTGTTCAAAATTATGAAGGATGTTGATAGAGTAATAAAGAGAAGTTGTTTCCAGTGGCAGAAAGATCAGTAACCAGAGGACATGGATTGAAGGTAATTGGCAAAAGAACCAGAGGAAAACATTTTTTTTTGCGCAGCGAGTTGCTAAGATCTGGAATGCACTGCCTGAAGGGGCGGTGGAAGCAGATTCAATAATAAGTTTCAAAAGGAAATTGGATAAATACTTAAGAGGGAACATTTGCAGGGCTATGGAGAAAGAGCTGAGGAGTGGGACTAATTGGATCACTCTTTCACAGAGCCGGCATAGACATGATGGGCCGAATGGCCTCCTTCTGTGCTGTACGATTCTATGATCACAACAGTGACTACACCAAGTGTACTTCATTGGCTGTAAAATAGTTCAGACATCCTGCGGTTGTGAAAGGCGCTATATCAAAGCAAGTTTTTCTTTCTTTTATAGGATTTTACAGGATCCAATTTCATTATTTTGGACAAATACCCTCTATTCAGAATTGTTCAGAATATTTATAGCATCTAAATTATGCCATTAGCACCTCTAACCTATTAATCAGCACAGAAGCTAGTTTATTACAGTGTATAGCTTAAATAATTGGATACTGTAGCTTAACTACCCTAAATACAATTTTGTAACCAAGACTTTCATAAAATCTACTACTGAAGTGAAGATACCGTGCAATAGCTAAGTTGGAGAAAGTTACAGTCTTGCATTGCACTATACAGGCCAGCCACAGTCAAATGCCTTTAACATCCTTGTCATGGTTCGGGATTCTGTGGGTTCAGAGGTGTTTTAAATGGGGCTGGACCATTGTTTTGAAGAGTTCCCAAAACAATGGCCATTCACTGCCAACGTCTGGTCATTGAGGCATCTAGCACTTGGTGTTGACAAATGTTTTTGAAAGGAGGTCTCTTTAAGAAACCACACCGACATCAGCAGTCAGTCAAAGCAGCAGAAAGGCTGCAAGGGAAAATAACTCGTAGATTACATTCCTACATTGTGGGACTATCTGAAGTGATCTTGCAGAGAGCCGGCACAGGTTCGACGGGCCGAATGGCCTCCTTCTGTGCTGTAACCATTCTATGATTAACTGGTTATTATCGCATTGTAGTTTGTGGGAGCTTGCTGTGTGCAAATTGGCTGCTGCATTTCCTACATTGCAACAGTGACAACACTTCAAAAGTACTTCATTGGCTGTAAAGCAATTTGGGACGTCCAGAGGCCATGAAAGCTGCGATATGAATGCAAATTCTCTCTTTGTATCATAACATCTGCACAGCTGGCATGAGAAATAAATCTATCTTTCTATATTCAGTAAGAATACTCCTCATCCCCTCAATTGGGCGAGTGTTTTTTATTTTTATGATGGTACGTGAACACAAGTTTAACTGATTGTACCAAATTACTTTTATCATTCTCGGTGTTCTGCACATGGAATGAAGCAGTTTATGAATCGAACCAAATGATGCCTCGCTTAATGTTAACTCAGTGTCTGCTATCGGAGAGATTAAAGGAGTACGTATGCTTAAACATGATCTGAAAACACAGCGTCAGTTTCCACATGTTCGCTGATGATACCCAGCTCGACCTCACCACCACTTAGAAACATAGAAAATAGGTGCAGGAGTAGGCCATTCGGCCCTTCTAGCCTGCACCGCCATTCAATGAGTTCATGGCTGAACATGCAACTTCTGTACCCCATTCCTGCTTTCTCGCCATACCCCTTGATGCCCCCTAGTAGTAAGGACTACTTCTAACTCCTTTTTGAATATATTTAGTGAATTGGCCTCAACAACTTTCTGTGGTAGAGAATTCCACAGGTTCACCACTCTCTGGGTGAAGAAGTTTCTCCTCATCTCAGTCCTAAATGGCTTACCCCTTATCCTTAGACTGTGACCCCTGGTTCTGGACTTCCCCAACATTGGGAACATTCTTCCTGCATCTACCCTGTCTAAACCTGTCAGAATTTTAAACGTTTCTATGAGATCCCCTCTCATTCTTCTGAACTCCAGTGAATACAAGCCCAGTTGATCCAGTCTTTCTTGATATGTCAGTCCCGCCATCCCGGCAATCAGTCTGCATTCCCTCAATAGCAAGAATGTCCTTCCTCAGGTTAGGAGACCAAAACTGTACACAATACTCCAGGTGTGGCCTCACCAAGGCCCTGTACAACTGTAGCAACACCTCCCTGCCCCTGTACTCAAATCCCCTCGCTATGAAGGCCAACATGCCATTTGCTTTCTTAACCGCCTGCTGTACCTGCATGCCAACCTTCAATGATTGATGTACCATGACACCCAGGTCTCGTTGCACCTCCCCTTTTCCTAATCTGTCACCATTCAGATAATAGTCTGTCTCTCTGTTTTTACCACCAAAGTGGATAACCTCACATTTATCCACATTATACTTCATCTGTCATGCATTTGCCCACTCACCTAACCTATCCAAGTCACTCTGCAGCCTCATAGCATCCTCCTCGCAGCTCACACTGCCACCCAACTTAGTGTCATCCGCAAATTTGGAGATACTACATTTAATCCCCTCGTCCAAATCATTAATGTACAATGTAAACAGCTGGGGCCCCAACACAGAACCTTGCGGTACCCCACTAGTCACTGCCTGCCATTCTGAAAAGTACCCATTTACTCCCACTCTTTGCTTCCTGTCTGACAACCAGTTCTCAATCCATGTCAGCACACTACCCCAATCCTATGTGCTTTAACTTTGCACATTAATCTCTTGTGTGGGACCTTGTCGAAAGCCTTCTGAAAGTCCAAATATACCACATCAACTGGTTCTCCCTTGTCCACTCTACTGGAAATATCCTCAAAAAATTCCAGAATATTTGTCAAGCATGATTTCCCTTTCACAAATCCATGCTGACTTGGACCTATCATGGCACCTCTTTCCAAATGTGCTGCTATGACATCCTTAATAATTGATTCCATCATTTTACCCACTATTGATGTCAGGCTGACCGGTCTATAATTCCCTGTTTTCTCTCTCCCTCCTTTTTTAAAAAGTGGGGTTACATTGGCTACCCTCCACTCGATAGGAACTGATCCAGAGTCTATGGAATGTTGGAAAAATTCTCTCGACCCCTCCACTGTCTCTAAATTGTCAGACTGCTTGTCCAACATCTAGTACTGGATGTGCAGAAATGTCCTCCAACTAAACATTGGGAAGACCAAAGCCATTGTCTTTGGTCCCTGCCACCATCTCCGTTCCGAAGCCACCATTTCTATCCCTCTCCCTGGAAACTGTCTGAGGCTGAACGAAACTGTTCGCAACCTAGGTGTCATATTTGACCGCGAGATGAGCTTTTGATCACATATCCGCGCCATCACTAAGACAACTTATTTCCACCTCCATAACATCGCCCGTCTCCGCCCCTGCCTCAGCTCATCTGCTGCTGAAACCCTCATCCATACCTTTGTAACCTCTAGACTTGACTATTCGCACACACCCCTGGCCGTCCTCCCATTTTCTACCTTCCAAAAACTTGAGGACATTCAAATCTCTGTTGCCCATATTCTAACTCGCACCAAGTCCCGATCACTCATCACCCCTGTGCTCGCTGACCTACACTGGTTCCCGGTTAAGCAACGCCTAGATTTCAAAATTCTCATCTTTGTTTTCAAATCCCTCTATGGCCTTGCTCCTCCCCATCTCTGTAATCTTCTCCAGCCCCACAACCCTCCAAGAGATCTGCGATCCTCCAATTCTGGCCTCTTGAGCATGTACAATATTAATCGCTCCACCATTGGCGGCCATGGCTTCGGCTGCCAAGGCCCTGAGCTCTGCAATTCTCTCCTTAAACCTCTCTGCCTCTCTTTCCTCCTTTAAGATGCTCCTTAAAACCTACCTCTTTGACCAAGCATCTGCCCTAATATCTCCTGATGTGGCTCGGTGTCATATTTTGTTTGATAACGCTCCTGTGAAGCGCCTTGGGATGCTTCACTATGTTAAAGGCGTTATATAAATACAAGTTGTCGTTGTTGCTATCTGGTCCAGATCACAAGGGAGTTTCACTGTTACATTCCCAGGTCCTGCTACCACGCTAGCAGATACAAGGCAGTGGGAGTCAACTTCTGGAAAAATGCAGGCAACTCGACCACTGAAGGGAATGATTGATCCCAGTGAACCCAAGTAGATACCTGCGGCAGACTCGAATTTGTATAAATCTCATTGGTTACTACAGGTACAACGTCCGAAATCCAGAACTCTCGGGACCTAATCCGTGCCGGTGTTTGGGGTTTTCTGGATTTCTGACAACAAAATCAATCGTCTGAAATCCGGAATCCTCGACCGAATCCGTGCCGGGCTTTGAGCAGCGAGGTCCAAAATCCAGCAAAACCTAAAATCCGTCACGGATTCGTTGAGGATTCTGGATTTCAGACTTGATGTTCTTGTCTGAAATCCGGAATCCTCGACGGAATCCGTGCCGGATTTTGGCTTTTGCCTCAAAAATGTCTGGATTTTGGACAAAAATTCCGGATTCCGGGCGACTCCATCAGCTATGCGCAAAATGTCTGGTTTTCGGACAATTCTGGTTTTCAGAGGTCCGGATTGGGGACGTTGCACCTGTAGTACAAATCCCTTTCACTGCACAAATGATAAGTCCTATTTCATCCCATTCTATCGACTGGTGATTATGCAACCCTTTATGTGGTGCCCATGCCACGTACCTTTGTCCTCTGTTAAACCTTCATACCCAGATAACGGACTTGCAAATGTTGTCTTTTTTTTCTTACGACGTCCTCCGCCTAGCGCAATCCCTCCATCACCATTCGCTGCCCATGTTTGCGGAACGTGGTTCCGAAGTAAATCATCAGACGTGAGCTGGTAACCATCTGGCCGACAAGTAGGAACATCGACACTGCAGAACAATGGTGTGCATCCAACGTCTCGTAAACAGAAAGAATCTTGGGCATTCTCCACATCACCTTTGCTGCTCCGAATTTCTAATATCTGGAAGACACAAAGCAAGGGTAATTATCACCAGACCAGCCTTTTGTGATTCACTTCTAGGGGTTAGGGAGGAACTTGACAACAATCTTTCTTCTTTGAAGTTTTATTACGCTTATTTAGCTTCCTTATTTAGCTTAACTGGAGAGACGCCGTGACTGTACAAATTGTATTTGGCCCACTGGAAGCAGAGGGGTTGACAGTCTGAATAACCTTCTAGTTCCTTTTTCTTTCATGTTTATCAGTCCTCTGGATGTTTCCTCTGGGCTGTGACACGCCTATGGCTAGGAGCATAACTTGCTCCTACACCAGGCTGTTCTGAAGTGGTTGGTAGGATGAGAATGGATGGCGATGACTTACGTTCTGAAGGTTACAGAAAAATACACAGAATTCGCACCACCAACCAACCAGCCCACATCGGCGTTTACCCACCCTATTCCCATATCCCATCAACCCCTTTTCCTTCATCCACCCAACCATTCCAATCTTGAGCAAAAGCAAAATACAGCGGATGCTGGAGATCGGAAATAAAAACAGAAAGTGCTGGAAATACTCAGATCATCGGGCAGCATCTGTGGAGAGAGAAACAGAGTTAATGTGTCAGGTCGCTGACTCTTCGTCAGAGCTGTCAGAAGTTAGAGATGTAACAGGTTTTTAAGCACGTGTAGGGGCAGGGAAAGGGGGGGGGGAGGGGAGGAAAGAACAAAAGGGAAGGCCTGTGATAGGGTTGAAGGCAGGAGAGAGTAAAAGATAGAAGGGATGACGGTGCAAGGCAAAGGGAGATGGTAATGGGGCAAGTTAAGAAACAAAAGTTGAGTCTAGATAGGGTGTAAATGGAAATGGCATAGTCATCAACAGCTGCCATGGGAAAGAGAGAAGAAAAAAAAACAGAAGAAAAGAGAAACATTAACTCTGTTTCCCTCTCCACAAATATTGCCTGACCTGCTGAGTATTTCCAGCATTTTCCGTATTTAATTCTAATCTTGAATGTTGACATAGATCCTACCTCAACCACTGATCCTGGGAGTGAATTTCACAGCCTTTACAGAAGTTTTTTGTGCCCTTTGTTCTAAATCTTTTACATATAGTCTTGTAACAGTTGTCCTTCCTTCGAGACCCCTCAACTACTGGAAGCATTCTCGGCCTTGTCCAATCCTTTCATAATTTTGAACACTTCTATCCTATCGCCCCATAATCTGCATTATGTTAGAATTGAGATAAAGAACTCAACGCCTCATTGGGTACTGAGTTTTAGGGGAACCTCTATAGGTTAAAAGGTCTTGTCAATATCCCATTCCAGGCCCACGCCTAAAAAGAGAATACAAGTAACACTCTGCGGGCTTTTCCCCACAGACAGTGAAAGGGAGAGCCATACAGAAGTTGGGCTGATTGAACGCTCTTTTGAGAGTGATCCCATGCTCACCAAAGGAGGCTCTAGGCAAGAGGAAGAAAGGCCGCGAGCCAGAGAGCTGCTCACACACGCCAGCTGTCTGTCTGATCGGATCGGTACCAGCTACTTGTCATGGTCGTATGTTTTTGCTGTATAACTAGTGTGCTATGTTCCGTCTTAAACTCTGATTAAACATAATATACCCGCCATATTGGTTTACAGTCGATCCTGATTATTTAAAGTGACCGGAGATAGCCGTAAATTGGTTACTTCTAACAATTGTTCTAATGAAAAAAGACCCATTTCAACCACAACAACTTGTATTTATATCGCACCTTTAACATAATAAAACATCCCAAGATGCTTCACAGAAGCATTATCAAACAAAGTTTGACACCAAGCCACATATGGAGATATTAGGACAGAAAGTGGTAGGTTTTAAGGAGCATCTTAAAGTAGGAGAAAGGTCGAGAGGCAGAGAGGTTTTAGGGAGGGAATTCCGGAGCTTAGGGCCTCGGCACGGCCGGCGATGGTGGAGTAATTAAAATCAGGGATGCGCAAGGAGCCAGAACTGGTGGTGTGAAGAGACTTCGAAGGGCTGGAGGAGGTTGCAGGGATAGAGAGGGATAAGATTATGGAGGGTTTTGAAGACAAGGTTGAGAATTTTTAAATTGAGGCGTTGCCGGACCAGGAGCCAATGTCGGTCAGTGAGCACAGGGGCGAGTTAGAATATGGGCAGCAGAATTTTGGGTGAGCTCAAGTTTATAGAGGGTGGAAAATGGGAGGCCGGCCAGGTGCGCGTTGGAATAATCAAGTCTAGAGATAACAAAGTCATGGATGAGGGTTTCAGCGGCGGATGAGATGAGGAGGGCGGAGTCGGGCGATGTTACAGAGGTAGAATAAGGCAGTCTTGGTGATGAATTCTTCAGGTATTTCTTCGTATTTGTAATTCTTCAGACCAGGCAGCATCCCAGTGAATCTGTGTTGTAGACTCCCTAAAGCCTCAATATCCTTACTATGGTGTGGAGCCCAATACTGCACACTGAGATCTTATTATGGTTTTAGCGTCGTCGTTAGCGCTTTGTTTTTATATTCTGTACCTCATGATAAACCCTGGAATTCCACTACCTTTATCAATCCTGAAGTGCTGCTTTTAATGTCCTATGAACCTGTATGGAGAGGGAGACTCTGTTGAAGAGAGGAGAAAGGGACTCTGGCGGGTAAAGAGGGGAGAGAGAGGAGTGCAATGTATTTGCTTCATGGATTCTTTGCTTAAGAATTCATAGCAACACATTGCTATTAAGGATGAGTTAGTTTATTAACAAAGGTTTAACAATCACACTACACATTACTAGTTCATCGACTAGGCTCACAACTGCATACCTCATTGTGGCTGACCTAGACCCAACTGACTGGGGTTTTATTGAGTCTTGTGAACATCATGTGACCGGCTAAGCCATGCACAATGCAACAGCTCTACAAACCTGTGAGCATTCTCAGAGGTGCATACATTACACGGAGGAAGCATAACAAGTTGACAACAACAACAACAACAAGTTGAGGGAGGAGAGACAGCACGCGAAGCTGTCACGAGGAAGGGATGGATGAGAACTATTGTGCGGTTTGGGCTCTGGCCAGGGTGTCAATGTCACCCTCTGTCCCATACCCAGGCCTCTACTCCTGCCTTTCCACCTTACACCAAAATAACAGCTAGTCATTGTCTTATAGGGCCTGAAACTTTCAGCTTCAATGGAAAAGAGAATGTGGCGGAAGACAAATCAATGGAAAAGGTGTAACAGTCGGTCGCAAAACATAAAAACAAATAGTAAAAGTTTTTACCGATATATAAAATGGAAAAGAGTGACTAAAGTAAATGTTGGTCCCTTTGAAGATGAGAAGGGGGATTTAATAATGGGAAATGTGGAAATGGTTGAGACTTTAAACAATTATTTTGCTTCCGTCTTCACAGTGGAAGACACAGAAACCATGCCAAAAATTGCTGGTCACGGGAATGTGGGAAGGGAGGACCTTGAGATAATCACTATCACTAGGGGAGTAGTGCTGGACAGGCTAATGGGACTCAAGGTAGACAAGTCCCCTGGTCCTGATGAAATGCATCCCAGGGTATTAAAAGAGATGGCGGAAGTTATAGCAGATGCATTCGTTATAATCTACCAAAATTCTCTGGACTCTGGGGAGATACCAGCGGATTGGAAAGCAGCTAATGTAACGCCTCTGTTTAAAAAAGGGGGCAGACAAAAGGCAGGTAACTATAGGCCGGTTAGTTTAACATCTGTCGTGGGGAAAATGCTTGAAGCTATCATTAAGGAAGAAATAGTGGGACAGCTAGATAGAAATAGTGCAATCAAGCAGACGCAACATGGATTCATGAAGGGGAAATCATGTTTAACTAATTTACTGGAATTCTTTGAGGATATAACAAGCATGGTGGATAGAGGTGTACCAATGGATGTGGCGTATTTAAATTTCCAAAAGGCATTCGATAAGGTGCCACACAAAAGGTTACTGCAGAAGATAAAGGTACGCGGAGTCGGAGGAAATGTATTAGCATGGATCGAGAATTGGCTGGCTAACAGAAAGCAGAGATTCGGGATAAATGGGTCCTTTTCGGATTGGAAATCGGTGGTTAGTGGTGTGCCACAGGGATCGGTGCTGGGACCACAACTGTTTACAATATACATAGATGACCTGGAAGAGGGGACAGAGTGTAGTGTAACAAAATTTGCAGATGGCACAAAGATTAGTGGGAAAGCGGGTTGTGTAGAGGACACAGAGAGGCTGCAAAGAGATTTAGCGAATGGGCTAAGGTTTGGCAGATGGAGTACAATGTCGGAAAATATGAGGTCATCCACCTTGGAAAAAAAAACAGTAAAAGGGAATATTATTTGAATGGGGAGAAATTACAACATGCTGCGGTGCAGAGGGACCTGGGGGTCCTTGTGCATGAATCCCAAAAAGTTAGTTTGCAGGTGCAGCAGGTAATCAGGAAGGCGAATGTAACGTTGGCCTTCATTGCGAGAGGGATGGAGTACAAAAGCAGGGAGGTCCTGCTGCAACTGTACACGGTATTGGTGAGGCTGCACCTGGAGTATGTGTGCAGTTTTGGTCACCTTACTTAGGAAGGATATACTAGCTTTGGAGGGGGTACAGAGACGATTCACTAGGCTGATTCCGGAGATGAGGGGGTTACCTTATGATGATAGATTGAGTAGACTGGGACTTTAATTGTTGGAGTTCAGAAGGATGAGGGGTGATCTTATAGAAACATTTAAAATAATGAAAGGGATATACAAGATAGAGGCAGGGAGGTTGTTTCCACTGGTCGGGGAGACTAGAACTAGGGGGCACAGCCTCAAAATACGGGGGAGCCAATTTAAAACCGAGTTGAGAAGGAATTTCTTCTCCCAGAGGGTTGTGAATCTGTGGAATTCTCTGCCCAAGGAAGCAGTTGAGGCTAGCTCATTGAATGTATTCAAATCACAGATAGATAGATTTTTAACCAATAAGGGAATTAAGGGTTACGGGGAGCGGGCGGGTAAGTGGAGCTGAGTCCACGACCAGATCAGCCATGATCTTGTTGAATGGCGGAGCAGGCTCGAGGGGCTAGATGGCCTACTCCTGTTCCTAATTCTTATGTTCTTATGTTCTTATGATTTGCTAGCGCCCATTTTCATCCCGCGGCGAATGTTAAAATCAGTCCTGTAGTTTCTTTGTTCTACACGCAACAATCTCAATCGTTTTCCCCACAATAGGGTCTCTCTTCCCCCTCAACGGATCTCTCTTCCACCTACCTCAAGCAGGTTCCCTTTATCTTTCAATTATACACCAAATACCTGTGAGTTCAGCATGCAAGCACGAGTCTTGGCTTATATATGTCATTGAGAGCTGTAAAGTTGGCTTAATATTCTGGCGAAAGAAAGATCAGAGCTTTATGTTGGAGGATTACCTGTGGTTGGTTGCCTCTCTAAGGAAGTTGAGTGTGTTGGACAGCGCCCATTGTAGGGCAGCCTGTATATAGCATAGGGAAGGGAATGGTCTTGTTGGGTTGAAGGTCTGAAGCTCGAAAGGCTCAGTGCTCTGCCACAGCAAATTGCTCCCTCTAGTGGCTATTGTGGAGATAGTCACTCAGAAGGTAAATGGAACTAAAAATAACTTGGTCGTCAACAACAACAACTGACATTTATATAGTGCCTTTAAACTGGTTAAACGTCCCAAGGCGTTTCACAGGAGCATTATCAAAGAAAATATAACACCGAGCCACGCAAGATGATATTAGGGCAGATGATCAAATGCTTGGTTCAAAAAGTAGGTTTTAAGGAGCATCTGAATGAAGGAAAGAGAGGTAGAGAGACGGAGAGGTTTAGGGAGGGAATTCCAGAGCTTAGCGCCTCGACAGCTGAAGGCACAGCCGCCAATGGACTTTGAAACAGAAATCGAATCTTCTGCTGTTGCAGTTGTCAGATAGTTCTTCAGAAAAGCCATTGTTGCCATTCTCCTGGACAACATTTTGAATGTAGATGTCCACAACCTTATCTAGATTACAATTCCTTAGCTGGTTCACTCATACCTTGCTGAATAGATAGGAATTTCATGTAATGACAAGCTCTTCCTAGGCTCCTAACAATGCTGCTCTAAACCACGTAAACACATCCAAGATCAGCGTGAGTTGACACACTCTCTGATGTCCCCTCTCTTCGAGGAAGCAAACCTGGCTGAAATAGGAGACATACTAGGGGAGAAGATCTCTTATACTGTGGTGTATGCAATGAATGTTCTCACCCACTTTCAGCAAGGTCCCCGCCCCCGCACCCAAGCACGTTCCCTTGACCATCTCCCCACTCTTTATAAACAAGTTTCTTGTTTTGCAACACGTAACTCATAAAGGATATCATTCCCATTGGTGGGGATTGATGGGATTACAGGGAAGATCACGGGTTCAGTAAGTCGGTTCTGCAATGAATGGTATTACTGAAGCATCAATTTACTTTCTTTTGTTTTTTGTAACTCATCACCATAAAGAACAAAATGTGTGTATTTTCCTAAATTTTAATGAGATTTAGCTCCCATCGATACCACTTACCTTCTCGGGGTCGAGTTCTTCCACAGAATCGCAGAACACCTCACTTTCTGAGTCACTTGTGAAATTATTCGATTCAGCTGCTTCCACTGTGTAATAATTCCTGCTACTGCCTGAAAATCAAAAGCCAAAATTTGTCAAAACCTAAACTGAATTGAAGCAAAAATCAAATCAAATCCAACACTCTACAGACTTTAAAATTTCAAGTTTGTTGTCATGTAACCCGTACTAGATTTATTTCATCTTCAACAATGGCTTTTCTGAATAATCCACTTTTTAAAGACCCTGACGTCAGCACCAAATCAGGACTGGCACAGAGTTCTATATAAGTCAAGAAGAGATTGCTTCAAAAAGGACAGGGCATGATTTTAAATGTAAAAAAACACACCCCAAGATCTGGCACTTACACTGATGCCTCTCAATTGGTGAGGAAACAAGGCACTAATTGCGTGACAGCCATTTTGCAAGAGAACACTTGGGAGAAGCAACATAAATGAATGTACAAAAGCAAAATACTGTGGATGCTGAAATCTGAAATAAAAACAGAAAATGCTGGAAATCTCAGCGGGTCAGGCAGCAGCTGTGGAAGGAAAAGCAGAGTTAGCATTTCGGGTTGGCGACCCTTCACCAATGAATGTACCCTTTGCACATGGAACATTCACACAGGGAACCTCACAAAGTCAGATTCTCTGACTCTCACTTTGGAGAATATGTGAACCTCATCCAGAATACCGTCTGTTTGCAGAATGGAGAACTGCTTTAAATGACTCAAAAAGCCTTTCAAAAGTTTAATGTATTACTGGTACCGTGTACCGTATAGGAACTATGCGTAAAAATGTAAGATAATTAAAATAAATACACAGGGACCAATTTCTGGTCTTTCACAGCTGAGCTTGTATTAATGGTCTTGAAGTGCATATAAAAAAAAATAGCCATTTAACCCGTTCTCCCTGGGGCAATGAGGTTTCACAGCAGCAAGAGTGGAGATGAACACAAGTAATGGACCTTGTTTCTTGAAAGATCAATAAGTTCAATCAATAATGACGACTCTATTCCAACTCCATCCACTGTGGCATTTTTTGGAAATGTTGTAATTGAAACAAAGATTTGCATAGAAGAAAGTTATGGCTCATCGTGCCTGTGCCGGCTTCTTGAAAGAGTTGTCCAATTAGTCCCACTCCACTGCTCTTTACCCGTAGCCCTACAATTGTTATCCTGTTTCAAGTATATATTCAATTCCCTTTTGAAAGTTATTACTGAATCTGCTTCCTCCACCCTTTCAGGCACTGCATTCGAGATCATAACAACTCGCCGCGTGAAAAAAAAATCTCATTTCCCTTTTGGTTCATTTTCGCATTATCTTCAAGTCACATACCTGTGATGTCATAAAGCTGTGAGGGATTCTCCAGAGGCTGGCTTGTCCTCATGGTTTCGACTGTTGTGTCCAACTGAGGAATCTCAACTTCTGGATCAAGGCATCCATCTTCTGGATGAATACCATTGGTCTGATATGGCTCATTATTACCGTCACCATCTTGGCTGACTTCATTTTCATGAACTGTTTTTCCATACAAAAATAAATCCATATTTTAAAATGTTATTGGACTAAAGTTTTTCAATATTCACTATTAAATTAATTGTATATTCCTTCTCCAGAATATTTAGTTCCCAGTTCCGCCCTGGATGAATCCAACTTTCTGTTAAGGCTAGAACATCACATCCCTTTATTCTGATTGATTGCCTTGAATGCTTTGTGCTTTTGTATGTTATCACTACAGCTGTGACCCATTCATCGTACCATTTCCCTTCTATTTATGTTATACTTACCTTCAGATCCTTCTTAACTGGTTTCCTATCTGCCCGAGGTATATCTTTCCCTACTTCACGACTGGGGTTTACTATTTTAGACTGCATGCCACTTCACTATACCTAATCATAACTCCTCCCCTCCCCCCCCCCCCCGGTCCGCCATGTTCTAAGGTGTGCCTCTCTATTCCATTTCCAGGTTTAAACTCATAGTCACAACTTTATCTATTCTTGGTGCCAACTAGGCTCAGGTAGAACCAGTACAGCTACCTCCTGTTCCAAAACTGGTTCTAATGCTCCACAAATTTAAAACCCTCTCTTCTATACTAGTCTTCTAACCATGCAGTGACTGGCTGACCTTTCACTAGCTGGTATAAAGCATGACATAAGTAGCATTCCCAAGAATGCAAGCCTGAAGGTCTAGCTTTTTAACTTTCTTCCGAGCTCTTCATATTCCCTGTGCAAGATCCCTTCCTCAGTCCCATCAACATTGGTTGTTTCAACATGGACTAGAACAGCTGGCTGCTCATCGAACGTTCTCAACAATCTATCTGCACGTTCTGGCACATGTACCCCCCCGCCACCCCCCCCCCCAAATTGCTGCTCTCTTCACTTTGATCATTTTTTCAATCTACATTGGTTTTATTTCCTGTCTAAGTCGCAGTTCACTGACAATGGTTTGACTTTGCCAACCATCTGAAATGATCAAACTCAAATCAGGTAAACATTTTTGGCTTTCCAACAATATCTCTCATAAAATGTCATCATCATAGTCAGTTCCTCGGAATCGAGGAAGACTTGCTTCCACTCTTAAAATGAGTCCTTAGATAACTAAACAGTTCAATACGAGAACCACAGTCCCTGTCACAGGTGGAACAGATAGTCGTTGAGGGAAAGGGTGGGTAGACTGGTTTGCCGCACGCTCTTTCCGCTGCCTGCGCTTGATTTCTGCATGCTCTCGGCGATGAGATTCGAGGTGCTCAGCGCCCTCCCAGATGCACTTCCTCCACTTAGGGCGGTCTTTGGCCAGGGACTCCCAGGTATCAGTGGGAATGTTGCATTTTTTTCAGGGAGGCTTTGAGGGTGTCCCTGTAACGTTTTCTGTGCTCACCTTTGGGGAAAATGTAGTCTTTAGGTATAACAGCAAGGAGCCCGATTTTCCAGGGGTAGTATGGCATTAAATGACAGTTCTTGCAGGGGTTGCATGTCTCTTATAAGGAATTCTAAATGAGTAGAGGGAAGGGAGACAGATTTGGTGGGAGCTGAAAAATTTTGAAAAGGTAAAAGATCTGTATTCTTAAAAATATTAAGGTTGGCACCAAAGTCCTATTTTTTTTTCAAATAAACAAATAGCTTTATTATTGTGTATCTCACCCAGTGACACAATTTTATGGTTTAACGCACTAATCTGTATGCTTAGCTGTTGATTGTGAGTGATTGTGCAGAAGGACAGGGGAATGCTTTTCAAAAGATATCTGAATATTAACTACTAGCCCCACTGATAAAGAGATAAAGAGGAAATGGAGAACGAGAGATTAGGAAGGGAGAGAGAAAGCAAACTGTGTCAAAACATGGATTTACAATAGTTTACATTTTTAACGTGCTCCTCTTGCACAGAAAGAGGTCTTAAAGTTCTTTACAGAGCACGGAGTGAAAGGGCAACAAAAAACACTGGAAAAGGAGTTTGTGAGTGGAGCTAAAAGCAGAGACAAAAAGATTTTTTGCGGGGGAGGTTTTGGAAAGCAGGAAGGGGGGTGTAATGTATGCACCTGTGAGTATACTCACAGGTGTGTGGAGCTGTTGTATTGTGAGTGGCTTAGCCAGCCACATAATGTTCACAAGACTCAATAAAACCCCAGTCAGTTGGGTCTAGGTCATCCACAATGAGGTATGTAGGTGTGAGTCTAGTGGATGAACTGGTAATGTGTAGTGTGATTGTTAAACCTTTGTTAATAAACCAATTAGTTCTTAATAGCAACATGTTGTGATGAATTCTTAAGCAAAGAACCCATGAAGCAAATACATTACAGAAGGATCGCGCTAAAATAGTTTTATACACTGTAGCCATAACTCAGTCCACCTTAACACTCACTCAGCATCCTTTCTCAATCGCTTCAGCCCCACGCTGATACTCTGTTGTCTGCTTCATAGAAATGCAAAAGGTTAAGAAGATTTTCTTACTGCTTGCTGTTACATCTTGCTCCTCCTCGCTCTGTTCCTCCGAGGCCATGCTGCTATCGTGGTTTCTTATCAATGTCCCATTGCTTGCAATATATGGAGTCGATGTCAGGGGACTATCAGGATTTTCACCTAAAAATCCAAGACAATCTTTCATCACAAAATGTGGTCAATGAAAATTAAGAGAAAGAATGTGCAGATTATTATTTAATATAACAAAAATATAGTAACATAGGCTCACCAATTGAGTGATTCATTAGAAGAATGTGCAATGAAAAACAACAATGTGTTTATATAGCACCTTTAATGTAGTGAAACGTCCCAAGGTGCTTCACAAGAGTATTATGAGACAAAACATTTGACAGCAAAACTGTTTGCTTTTCTCCTTTTAATTTATGGTACCCGGGCTGTTGTACTCACTAGCAATCTGAATTGCATACAGCACCCTTCATAATTAGTAAATAGTCAGAATTCCACACTGTCCGCTGATATAATACCTGAAAGCAGCAACACCCCACAGAACAATCTACACCACCATAATCACAGCCTTATGACATCCATTGCAACTGTCCTACCCACTCACCAGATGAGTCCTTTTATCAATCAACTCCTGTCAGTGGCTACACGGGAAGGGAATGTGAGCAGATGAAGTGGCCCACAAACAGCGGGAGCTTTGGTTTCACGAGCCGTACTGGCCCTTGGCGTATGCACGATGGAGCGTGCAAGTTTGTGCACACATGCTTCAAGAGAAACTAAGTGCAGGCAATACAAACTCAGTGGAGAGAGCATGTGTGCCTCATTTCTTCAGGTGGCCTAAGTGTAACAGAGATATTAGACAGGTCAGCAGAATGGTTAGTATGGGGAGTGGTACAATTGGTAATGCACTGTGGAGGCCGGAGTCCCAGGCACACTGTGCATGCTGGGAGTGCTTGATGCTGATAATGAGCAGCCCATGTGCTGTTCAAAGGTTTGTTTCTCGATTGTTGACATCCCTCACTTTAATTAGGTTACAATAATAAATAGAAGCAAACCTGGGACTATATTTTTAAATGACTATTCGCTGGCAGCATTCAGGCTTCCCATCTGCTGATTGATAGCGCTCTTTTGTTGCTTTAAACATCTTTCTGTGTACTTGCCCTGACTCTGCAGAAACATTGCAATTTTGGTGTTACTTTGGTCCACAGTGAGAGACTATTCACAAGAAGCAGGAGGCCACATACTGCTTGGATAATAAGAGTCTAAGGGGAGGAGAGGGATCTGGGGATACAGATACACAAATCTGTACAGATCCGGGCAGCTGGGGCGCGGGGGGGGGGGAGAAATTTGCGCCGTTTGTGCCTCCCGTTATTGCCCCCAGAGGGCGCTAACGGGCTGCTAATGACTTCTTGCCCAGGGCACGGGGCCGCTACCGACTCCCGCGAAACTCCACGGGAGTTAGCGGAGGCGCTAACCGGTAGTGTCCCGAACCACTGCGCCGGCGATGACAACGCCATCACTGTACGCTCCAGAGCAAAAATTCGATAGCGGCCCGTGAGGCCGCCACGGGCAAGGCCCACGCCAGCGTTGCGAGTTGCAAACCGGGCTTCAGTCCGCTGGTGGGGCGAAAATGAAAGGGGAGGTGAAGTGCCGAAGTAGTGCAGGAAGGAGGGCTTCAGATTCCCGGGGCATTAGGGACCAGTTCTGGGGCAGGAGGGATCTGTACAAGCCAGACGGGTTGCACCTGAACACAAGCTGTGACACATGTCCTCGCGGGGAGGTTAACCAGTGTTTTCATTCATTTACTAGGAGCGACATACAACAACAGAACAAAGAATAGTGTAGAAAGAGCAGGAAGTAGAGGGAAAAAAGCAAGGAAGACTAGCAAGGTGTTGCAGTGTATGTGTGTCAGTACAAGGAGTGTTACAAATAAGGTTGATGAGCTACAGGCGTAAGTTGCCACATGGGCTGATGATATAATGGCTTTATTGAAAACCTGCCTTAACTATAGGCCGGCATTCCTGGCTAAAATGTATTCAGGAGGGATAGGGAATGGAAAAAGACAGCAGGGGCTGAGCAGCATTGAGCAAGGATAATATTACAGTTCTACAGAGGGACGATATACTCGAGGGTTCAAAGACTGAATCTATTTGGTAAGTGTTAAGGAACAGAAAAGGAGCTGTTACATTGTGGGATGTTTCCTGTAGCCCCCCCATATAGTGAGAAGGAGCAAATCTGTAGGCAAATTTCAGAGAAATGTAAAAATAATAGAACAGTAATAGCTGGGACTTCAATTACCCCAATGTAATCACCAATAAATCCAATAGGGAATTCAGGAGAAATTTGCTTACCCAGAGAGTGGTTAGAATGTGGAACTCGCTATCACAAGGAGTAGATGTGGCGAATAGTATAGATGCATTTAAGGGGGAGATAAGTAAGCACACGAAGGAGAAAGGAATAGAAGGCTGAGTTGATAGGGTTGGATGAAGAGAGGTGGGAGGAGGCTCGTGTGGAGCATAAACACCGGCACGGACCTGTTGGGCCAAATGGCCTGTTTCTGTGCTGTAGACTGTAGTTCTACATAATTCATTTACACGATAAAGAACAGCCTTCCTGACCATGTACAGTGCACTGCTCTCCAGATAAGGTGCTGACACCTGTTGAGAGAAGGCTGAGAAAGACTGGCGGTTGGCGAGGTGGATGCTTGTGCAAAGAACATTTTTCCTGCACACAAAAGAATCTTTGGGAACGATAGGTTTAGTTTAACATTGAAGGCTGAAAGGGGAACCCTGTAATGTGACAGTGGATTTGTACAGTACCTCCAATGTGAGCACGTTGTTTAGCAGCCAATGCCTGTGAATGGCTAACTGCTTAATTATGAGAACCAGAAACTAGGGGTTAGGGGTCAACTCTCATTCTTCTGCTGAAAGTGCAATGGGGTAGAATTTCCTTCATTCAACAAAGTTAGCTGTAATTATGCACCTGGGTGCTTACAGGTTTGTGGAGCTGTTGCACTGAGTGACTTAGCCAGTCATGTGATGTTCACAAGACTCAATAAAACCCCAGTTAATTGAGTTCAGGTTCTCCACGATGAGGCATGCAGTTGTGAGCCTGGTGGATGAACTGGTAAGTTCAGTTTGATTGTTAAACCTTTGCTAATAAACCAGCTAGTTCTTTACCTGTGGAATGCTCTACCACAGAAAGTTGTTGAGGCCAGTTCATTAAATATATTGAAAGGGGAGTTAGATGTGGCCCTTACGGCTAAAGGGATCAAGGGGTATGGAGAGAAAGCAGGAATGGGGTACTGAAGTTGCATGATCAGCCATGATCATATTGAATGGTGGTGCAGGCTCGAAGGGCCGAATGGCCTACTCCTGCACCTATTTTCAATGTTCTATGTTTCTATGTTTACAGCAAATGTGTAGCTGTGAATTCCTGAGCAAAGAACCCATGAAGCAAATATATTGCACCAGGCAAACAAATTGTGAATACAAACTGAGTATCCCCTATCCCAACTTTTTCATCATGAGCAAACAGAGGAAAATAACCCCCCCCCCCCCCGACCCTCTCCCCCATCTTTGTTCATACCTGATGGCTTCTTCGGGGGGTATCCGGGAGGTCTGGGCATGTCCTCAACAACTTCATAGAGTGGCTCAAACAGGTGGAAGTGCTGCTCTGCGTTTTCAGTCCCTGACATCTTGTCGATAACCTGGTAAAAGGATTTCAGAAGAGAACATCAATAATTGAAAACCAACAGAATATCACCCAACAATCGCTCAGCAATTGTTCTTCAGCTGTAGTGCAGCAACAGAACAAGATTGGCATTTCTTCTGTTCTTCTGAATTAACTCAAACACTGAAGGTTTCTACAGTTCTAAACTATTTTTCAACTCTGCTTTATATTAGTCACAATGAGATAATTACAACACCTAAGTTGTAGGTCTGAATAATGTGCATTTTGGATACTGTGGACTTTACCCTATTTAAAATTAAAGGAACATTCCAAGCATTGTATCTGTGAGATGGTGTTTGCCAGTTTCTAATGTTTAACTATACAGTTAAATATATCTGCATCACACTGTTTCTTTTAAAATTCCCCAAATGGTTATCCAACAGAGGAACAATTGCACGTTTCTGGTGCTCAATTCTGCATGGATTACAGACTCTGAAAATGTTGGTACACTAGACACCAAGTCCAGAACTCTGAGACTTCAGTAATAGAAGTAAGCCGAGTTTTAGAATGGGAATGTGCTGCCTGCCTTGCCCTCGTCCCCCAACTTGCAGTCTTTCATTCCTGTTCCTGCAAAACTCTCACATTCATTAATAAGTTTACTGTAAAAGCCAGCTCTATCTCGCACATCTCTACCGACTCTCACTCTCTCAATTCTCACTTCTCTACCCCCGACAGCTCGCCCACTCCTGATTCTTGTGTCTCCCCAGCTTCCTGTTTTCATGTTGCTCTGATTCTGCTGCTGCTCCTCTTCCACATAATCCAGATGACCCACAACCTCCTTTTTGCTGCTGGTTAACTGGAGATAGCTGGGCACAACTGCTGGTGTCAGGCTCAGTACTGCCAACCCCACCGCCTCATAAAGCAAGAGACAAACTCTTAAAAATCATCAGATTTGGTGTAGAAATCATGAGTAGGTATTTTTTCCCCCCTACCCAAGGCTGACCTTTGCTGCTGGACAGGCAGCTCATTCTGCGACCTTTGCTCCCCGACAGGAAGCACATTCGGCCGTCATTAACCAATTACTGACAGAAGAACATATAAAATAGGAGCAGGAGTAGGCAATACGGCCCCTCGAGCCTGCTCCGCCATTCAATAAGATTATGGTGGATCCTTGTTCTGTACGTAAATAAACAGACTAACTGCAACAGGAGTAATGTAACTAACTGTCCTTGATAGCAACTCCAAAAATGGTGTCCCAAAGTCAGCATGAACCAGAAGGATTACAGCAACTGTGAAAAGCTCCCGCGGGGTTCTAATGCCTGTCTAGTGAGCTGTAACAAACAAATAGAGTATGAACACAACATATTTCTCTCCATTTGAAAACACAGTCTATGAACAGACAAAGTCCTTGAGATAGCCAGGCTGTGTTCTGATACGCTGAGACCAACATGGAGCTTGCTGTTTGATCGAGGTTTTCGGTTGGGAAACAGAACGGCACCTCTGTTCCATCCTGCTGGTCTGTTGGCCTGTGAGTTGGGATCAGTCTACAAGCGTTCCATCATTGAGCTCGTAGATGTGAGGGCTGAACTTTCGCCCGATCTGTTTTGGAGGCGAAAGTGAAGATGCGAGCTTATGACTCCGGTTTGAGCGCTTAACTCTGACCCAATCTCCGTTCTTCAGTTGGGTCTTTTAAGCGCGTCGTTTTGAGTCAGACTTCACTTTTCATTGGCGGTCCGAAATCTGGGATGCGAGCGTGGTTATCTTCGCTCTAGGTCTGGCTGGGGGTTTGAGAATGTCCAGTAGCCAGCGAAGATTCTGCCCAATCATGAGCTCAGCGGGTGTCTTCCCCGTTAGCGAATGCTTTGTCAAACGGTATGTGCGGAAAATGGTTTGAACCGCCTCATCGAATGCTGCGAGGTTGGCTTTCAAACCCTCTTTGATGACGCGGTTAAATCGCTCAACACTTCCGTTGCTTTTGAGGATTTTATCGAGCAGTAAGGCGATGCTCGATAGCACGGCGAGTGAGGAAATCCGCGAACTAGTCGGACACAAACTGTGGTCCATTGTCAGTGATTATGACCTCTGGGAGGTCCCACTTCGTGAACATATGCTGCAGTATCGTGACGACCTTCTGAAATGCACTTGCTGCAGAAGGTAGTCCGTAGGGCATGCGTCGATACTGATACAGACCATCATGCATCGTGAATGCCGTGAGCGGTTTGCTGTCCTCCGCTAGGGGTATTTGCAGGTAACTGCGACGCATGTCAAGTTTCGTAAAAACTATTGAGCCGTGGAATTCTGAAGACAGTTCGTCGATGGTAGGAAGAGGGTATTGTCAGGGATGATGGCCTTGTTGACCTCTTTCAGGTCGATGCATAGGTGGATCTCCCCATTTTTACGCCAAGTTCGACTAATTTCGATATCCAGGGTGAGGAGTCAATGCTCTGAATGATTCCCTGAGATTCGAGTCGCGTTAATTTTGCGGATATTTGGTCGTGAACCGCGAATGGGAGACGGCGAAGTCGCTGCATTAACCGGTTTGACGGAAGGATCAACACGGGGACGATGGCAGAATTTTGTTGTCACTCCAAACCCTGTGAAGATTGAGGGATACTGCTTGTCAAAGTTCACCGTGTATACAGGTGTGCCGGTTGGGTCATAAACTTTGAACCCAAGCTTGTTAAAAAGGTCAACACCCATGAGGCTTCGTCCCTTCGCGACATGAAAGGAAAAGTTCTCTAATGTTATGTCCTTGAAGTATATCGGGACAGATATGGCCCCAAGTACCTCAATTTAGGAGTCGGAGTACGCATGTAGAGTGGAAGTTGCGGGCAGTTGCCAGTGCATGAAGTGGGTTTTGTACACAGCCTCGCTCAATATGGAGATTTTGGCTTCAAGGTCACGGAAGAGGCAGATGGGCGTGCCGTCAATGTTTACATCACAGTCCTTGAATTTGCCCGAACCGATGTGCGAAATGTACAGGGTTCATCACTATCGAGGATGTCCACATGTCGAATATGCTGCGATGAGTGACAAGACTCTAGCAAAATGGTTCATTTTACCATATGCAGAGCATTTTATCGCACGTGCAGGGCAGTTAGGACTCTTTGCTGAATGTGATTTGTCCCCACAGTTAAAGCAGTGGAAGTTAGGCCCGCGATCCATAGTGGGTGGCTTATTACTAGCCCTGAGTCTCTGCCCTGATTTCCGCTTTGGACGAATGCCTTGCATGTGGTTGTAGCTGCAGTCTGCTGCACCGGGGGAGCAGGGGATCTAATCGCTTTTGAATCGGAAAGCGCTGATTCGATTTGGATGGCCAAATGAGTTGCTTTGTCCAATGTCAATTTGTCATCCTCCATTAGCAAGCGTTCCCGAATGCGGAGGATCGTTGTTTTCTCAATAATTTGACCCCTGATCATTTCCTCTGTGAGTGCTCCAAAGTTACACGTAGCAGCCAGTTCAGTTAATGAAATGATGTACTGTTTGATTGGTTCACCATTCCCTTGCCCCCTTTGATGAAATTGGTATCTCTCCCTCACGATACTTTTCTTTGGCCCAAAATATTTCTTTAGGGCGCTTACCACTTTGTCGTTGGACTCCGTGTCTTCGATTTGGCCAAAGATGTGTTGACCTTCGATGCCGAGGCAGTGGACATGTATTGCACGGCAATGAGCTGGTGTTAACGTTGTTGCCGTCTAACCCACTCACCGTGATGTACGTAGAAAAGCTTTTAATCATCTCGGCCATGGGATTGGAGGGTCCCCGGGTTTGGAGAGAAAGGCGGGGGGGGGGGGGGGGGGGAGTGGGGCGGTAGGGAGGTTAATTTAATTCATCCTCGTCACCAAATTATTTTGTGTATGTAAATAAATAGACTATCTGAAACAGGAGTAATGTAACTAACTGTCCTTTATAGCAACTCCCAAAATGGTGTCCCAAAACCAGCATGAACCAGAATGATTACAGCAACTATGAATAGCTCCCGCAGGGTCCTAATACCTGTCTAGTGAGCAGTAACAAACAAAGTATGAACACACCAATCTTTGACCTCAAGTCCACTTTCCTGTACTATCCTCATATCCTTCGATTCCCTTTTAGTCTGAACCACCATTTTAATGAGGAAAAACATCTTTAATTATAAATGATTTATCAAGTTAATTCATATCTATGACAAATAGTTTCATAGAGATGTTAACAGGAGAGCAGTTTTATAAACTGTAACCTTTCTACATGCACCCCAGTGGGGGGCTTATTTTACATTAGTGTCTTACAGCAGTGTATCTGCACATATATCAATGATAAATGAACATTTTTTTAAAAGTCAGGACAGACTTTATTACAAACTGTTAGTAAATGGCGGGGGGGAGAAGGATCACATTTAATAATAAAAACTTTAAAAGCAAGCCCCGCTAAATTGTAGCGCCACATAGTTACATTGAATGACAAGAGAATTCAATAAAGCCCTTGCTTGCTATTGGCTACGTCTCAAATGAGCAAAATTTTAAAAATTTTAATTGAAACATTAGTCTTTACATGCAGAAGCTGTGTGCGCTAGGCTTGAGCCTGGAAATATGATCGCTGTGTACTGAAAGTTCTGAGAACAATACCTTTCCCAGTTCTACGTTGCAATTTTCTGTAACAAACGATTTTCCCACTCGTGCTGCCTAGGTGATTTTTTTTTTCTCACTCATTATTACCAAAAGGAATTGTTCGCCTTGTTGGCATTAAATGCCACAAGGGGAACAACTAGAGTCGCGTAGATGTGAGTATTTACAAGAACCATCTTGATGTAGCTGTAAGCAGAGGGAACCCCAGCCTAAGCTGGACTAGCAGCTAGAAGTGAATTCTGATGTTCCAAAGGGAGCGGTAGTTCGTATTTCTTTCATTTTTAACAAATCTTAGAATCAGTGTCCAGGTTGATTACGGCACCTTCTTCAGCTCTTCCCTGAATTTCCACTGGGTCTCTGCAGAAATACACGTGTTCGGACAGGAACTCAAAAGCTTCAACATCGCTCCAGTTCCGGTGGCGATAGATCCAGGGTTTGTGTGGTCACCTCGGTAATAATTGATGTTTGTCAGTCCAGTAGTTGCAAAACTCAAGACAGCTATCGGCCACAACAGTGTAAAACTGCCCGATATAGTGAGGAGTAAAATGATGGAGTTCCTTCGGTTCTCCATCTCTGGAGCACACTGAATCTCACTCGTGTGACCCCGGAGTCCCCCGAGGGCTCCGCGGGCCACTAAAATACCTCTGATTGTCAAAAGAATTAAATAAGGCAATTAAAGTAATTAAAGTCTGGTTTGACATCGCCCCCCCCCCCCAGGCAATGTGAAACCAGAGGTACACTGCACCTGGAGGTGAGGGGAAAAAAAAGCTACACTTGGCCGTCAGCCCCATTGCACTTCGTTAATAATTTGCTGAGCTTTACATGCAAACAAAATGGGAACGTCCTTGAAAGAAACTCTAAACAGAGAGCACTGTTATGACCACGGCCGCAGCTCTCTCAGTGCAATATTTTATTTTAAACTTCTGGCTGCAGATTAATGTAATCAATCAAATGTGTGGCAGTGTCTCTTTGAGTGATCCCTGACCTTGGCCTGTGTTAGTGAGTGACCCCTGACCTTGGCCTGGGTTAGTGAGTGACCCACAACCTTGGCTGTGTTAGTGAGTAACCCCTGACCTTGGGCTGCATTAGTGAGTGACCTCTGACATTGGGCTGTGTTAGTGAGTGACCCCTGACCTTGGCCTGTGTTAGTGAGTGACCCCTGACCGTGGCCTGTGTTAGTGAGTGACCCCTGACGTTGGGCTGTGTTAGTGACCCCTGACGTTGGGCTGTTGATGGGCCGTCCCCAGCGAAAGAGCATGACGTTATTCAACAGCGCCACCAGCAACAGAACAGGTCGCATTCAGCGGCCTAAAGCTCTGGCCTGTTGGTTCAGCATCAAACTCCGATTAGAGGTTTTGTGGGAGCTGATTTAATCATCTTGCAGGTTGTTTATCAATCTCTGGAGATGGAATTTTATTTTTATTTATTTGTACAGTTCGGTTTGTCATTGTTGTCTTAATTTTTTTTTAAGTCGCAACAAATTCTTAAGTTTTAACCTAAGAGAAATCAAGATGGCTGACAGAGTTGCTCTTCAGGATTCAAAAGGTTTTCCAAATCACCACACATTTTTTGCACATGCGAAAATCAAAGTTGTTTTTGTCCGACAAGAATCCCAAGATTTAGGCGTTCCATCGTGAGATCGTGAGTGAAGCCTTATTTCCCGCCAAAATCACGTCTCTCGCGATGGATTTGCAGTTCGTTTGCAAAAAGTTAGTTTGCAGGTGCAGCAGGTAATCAGGAAGGCGAATGGAATGTTGGCCTTCATTGCGAGAGGGATGGAGTACAAAAGCAGGGAGGTCCTTCTGCAACTGTACAGGGTATTGGTGAGGCTGCACCTGGAATACTGTGTGCAGTACTTACTTAAGGAAGGATCTACTAGCTTTGGAGGGGGTACAGAGACGATTCACTAGGCTGATTCCGGAGATGAGGGTATATTGATGATAGATTGAGTAGACTGGGTCTTTACTCGTTGGAGTTCAGAAGGATGAGGGGTGATCTTATTGAAACATTTAAAATAATGAAAGGGATAGACAAGATAGAGGCAGAGAGGTTGTTTCCACTGGTCGGGGAGACTAGAACTACGGGGCACAGCCTCAAAATACGGGGGAGCCAATTTAAAACCGAGTTGAGAAGGAATTTCTTCTCCCAGAAGGTTGTGAATCTGTGGAATTCTCTGCCCAGGGAAGCAGTTGAGGCTAGCTCATTGAATGTATTCAAGTCACAGATAGATAGATTTTTAACCAATAAGGGAATTAAGGGTTACGGGGAGCGGGCGGGTAAGTGGAGCTGAGTCCACGGCCAGATCAGCCATGATCTTGTTGAATGGCGGAGCAGGCTCGAGGGGCTAGATGGCCTACTCCTGTTCCTAATTCTTATGTTCTTATGTTCGTGGCAATATTGAAGGCTGTGGTCCGGCTGTTTCCCATTCTGCCACTGGCTGCTCCAGGTCAGTGCTTCAGTTGCTGCTCTGTCTCCTTTCTTTCTCATCAAACACTGTAAGCTTATCGTTGGAGTCTCTCTTTCGATCATTGTGTCATGCCATTAGCATTACTTCTCGGCCACAACATCTCTCTCCAAGCATAACAATTTCACACAAGGTGATGCAGCTGACTATAATGCTGTATGGTCTATCAATCCTACTCTCCTTGGGATACATGATGTGCACTTCTTCGGGGCGGGTCAGACATTTCCCAATGCTCCTTATCCCCACCAAGGCGGGTTGCCACATTTAGCCACGCGTGTCGGACCCAGACCCTGCCTCAACAGAGTTACGTATGGAAACAAGTTCAACATTTTCACACATTAACTCATCCCTTTGATTTTCACCTTTGACTGAATGAGCTTCAGCTTCACATCACAGTGTAATCGCACTGTAGATGTTCCCTCATTTATGCAATTTAAATCATTATCTAGCTCCACGGGCATTTAAGTGCCTTCAACTAAAACAAGTGTTCCGAATGTAAAATGTTTGAGCCCTTATGATGTGTGGGGGGGGGTGGGGGGGGGAATCATTTTTTTTACTGCAACTAAAATCAATTCTGTTTGGCTCTCTCTCATCCTCATTTGACGGGATATATAATTACTCTTCATTCAGCCACCAGGGGGTGTGCCAGCAACCTGGCCGACATCCGCCAATGCCCCTTCTCTCTGAAGAAGCTGGGCACTGCTTGGCACCTTCCCACTGGCACAGATAAGATTATGTGGCAAAACTATTGAGTGCAGACCCACATCCTTCCACGGCACTTCAGGGTGCTAATCTGCTGTACCTCTGAGCTAGTTTTAACATTAGTATTAATGGGCCCAATTTTCCCCAGTGCTGTTTTTTGGCGTATTGCCAGAGTTATGCCCGTTTTTTTTTGGCCCCCAACTACTCCAAAAAAAAAGTAGCAAGTTTCCTTGTTCTATTTTTTGAAATTGGTGCCACGCAGCCTGTCCTGTAGCCTCGGTGGGGGTGGGGGGGGGTGGGGGCGCGGAGCCAAATGTCTGCACCGAAAACACGATGCTGCCCCTTCTGCGTATGCGCAAAAAAAAGGATGTCTTTGACATGATTCCTTTGGACGCGCATGCCCAGTACAGCTCCCGGTCTGCATTCGGCCATTTTTAAAGAGCCAGTTGTGTGTGAGAACTTCAATTCTCATTGGAAAAATCGGAGCCGCAATACATAGAAACATAGAAACATAGAAACATAGAAAATAGGTGCAGGAGTAGGCCATTCGGCCCTTCTAGCCTGCACCGCCATTCAATGAGTTCATGGCTGAACATGCAACTTCAGTACCCCATTCCTGCTTTCTCACCATACCCCTTGATTCCCCTAGTAGTAAGGACTTCATCTAACTCCTTTTTGAATATATTTAGTGAATTGGCCTCAACAACTTTCTGTGGTAGAGAATTCCACAGGTTCACCACTCTCTGGGTGAAGAAATTCCTCCTCATCTCAGTCCTAAATGGCTTCCCCCTTATCCTTAGACTGTGTCCCCTGGTTCTGGACTTCCCCAACATTGGGAACATTCTTCCTGCATCTAACCTGTCTAACCCCGTCAGAATTTTAAACGTTTCTATGAGGTCCCCTCTCATTCTTCTGAACTCCAGTGAATACAAGCCCAGTTGATCCAGTCTTTCTTGATAGGTCAGTCCCGCCATCCCGGGAATCAGTCTGGTGAACCTTCGCTGCACTCCCTCAATAGCAAGAATGTCCTTCCTCAGGTTAGGAGACCAAAACTGTACACAATACAAGATGCAACGCGGCGCAAGGACCAAGTACTTCTTACAGGATGAAGTGGAGGCACTGGTTACTGTGACTGAGGGCAGATGGCAGGAGCTGGACACTAGCGGAGGTCACATAAATGTTCCACCAAATGAAATGAGGAAACACAGGACACAACTTGCACAAGATTACGGTGCAATGGTGACTATCCCGAGGTCTGGAGGCCAGTGCAAAAAGAAGTGGCAGGGCCCTGGTCAAGTAGTTAGTGTAATGTTTTCATTTATTCAATGGAATTGCAATTGTAAATGTGACCATCTGTATATGTCCCACCCACCAGAAAGACACCCTCTCTAAAAAGTTATATTTCCATCTTTGCAGAGGAAAGTGGCACACAACAAACGATGAAGAACTTGAACAGAGGAGGCCCGGCAAATCTGCAGCCACTGACACCCTTGGAAGAGAGGGTCGCTGCTTTGATGGGTCCTGCTTGGAGAAAAGCAACCACCACTGCATAAGCTGGGCCCACATTCGAGAGAGAGGGTAAGTCCTGCAAATTCCACAGTCTGGCTTTGCTAAATGTTAAGTACTGCGCGGGCTAGCCATGCTTCGGTTCATGGAGATGTCTCCATCAGCTACGCTTCGATTGATGCAATGTGCTATCATTCATCGTGGTCCTTCAAATCAGCCTGCTGCTTGCGCTGTGTGAGTCTACTTATGCCACCCATCCTGCCCCTTCCGCTACTGCTAATCATTTGTCTGTTCTGTTATTTTTGCAGAACTTGAGGCCAACCCCGACGATGCAGAAGATGATTCAGACACGGACGAGCCTGAAGAGGAGAACCTCTTCCAATCCCACTTTCCAGACCAGGAGCATGGGCGGGGGGAGAGGATGGATGAAGCCCCCACTGTTGTATTCAGTCTGGAGGAGGTGCAGGTGCCACACATTGAGGTGCCAGCCCCTTCCCTGAGTGGTTTGAGTGTTGGTGGGACATTGCATGGTTTCCCATCGTCTGAGACTGCGGATCCCAGGGGGGTGCAGCAAGGCGCACCCAGGGCCTCACCGTCCGAGGCTCTAAGTCCCAGTGGGGTGCAGCGAGGAACACCCAGGGCTCCACCTTCCCAGGCTGTGGGTCTCAGTGAGATGTAGCGACGCACACCCAGGGCCCCACCATCTGAGGCTGCAGGTACCAGTGGGATGCAGCGAGCCACACCCAGGGTGAGGAGGGGAAGGAGAGCTCGATAGCGCTCACCTGAGGTGCAGGATCTAACAGGTGTGGTTCAGATTATGTCATTGAGTGCGGAGAGCATTGACCTTACCCGATCACTCCAGGACACCATCAGTGAGGTATCGGGACTGTCAGGAGAAAATAACAACACTCTCACGAGAAATGGGGACACTGTCCGGGAACGTGAGGGAGGGAATGTCTCAGTCAGCCGAAACAATGTCGGTGCACATGAGGGAGCGAATGTCGCAGGTAGCTGAAACACTGTCGGCGAACATGAGGGAATGTTGCAGGTAGTTGACACACTGTCAGGGCACATGAGGGAGGGAATGTCAGAGTTAGCTGCTGCAATAAGGGAACATGCCCAGACCCCACATCCATTGACCGAATCAACTGCCACTGCCACTCCAATCCCCAGACCAGCCTCTGAAAAGGCCCAGGCCGGGCCCTCCACATTACCGCCTGCCCCCCCATCAAGAAATGCGCATTGCCCGAGATGTTTGAAAGAATAAGCTTGGTACCAACCCGAGAAACGCCTGCGGGCAGGGGTAGAGTCAACAAGACCAAGTGCAGCGGGCGGTCTTAGAATAAGATGGAGGAGAGATGGGTGCAGGCTTTCTTTGCTGCTGCTGCTGTTGTTGTTACTGTTGTAACTGTTCTCAAATTAAAAGTTTTTTGTAAGTTATGTAAATTTACAAGTTTAGAAGTTTGTAAGTGATCTTAAAGTTTGTAAGTGATCTTAACTGAAAACTTTAAAGTTTGATACAAGAATATTTTTTAAAAATTAATTTAAGTACAAACAAATGTTTATTAACCGTTTGAATAAAATATATTTTAAATTATAACTGAATCATTTACATTATTTGTTCCATTATTAACACAACTTTTTGAACTAAAGAAGAATCATTTCCATCATTTGTTCCATTAACACAACACAACATTACGGATCAGGTCCAAACAGTAAACATGGTCCATTTGGAAGAGTTGCCGCTGAGCCTTTCGGCAGCAAAGCGTTCACGGATGAGCTGCTGGTGCAAGGCTCGAGCAATCGTTAAAGGGACACGACGGACTGCCCTCCTCCGCCGTCGTGCTCCGGGTTCAGGTAGTTGCATGGCTTCCTCGTCCTCCTCATCTGCATCTTCCTCATCATCATCAGCCACTCTCACCTCGGGTAGATCTTCTAATACCAGCTGCTGTTACCTCATGATGGCTAAGTTATGCAACATGCAGCACACAACAGTGAACTGACCAACAATCTCAGGGAAGTACAGCAAGTAGCCTCCGGAATGGTCCAGGCATCGGAAACACTGTTTCAAGATGCCAATGGTCCTCTCTATTATGCTGCGCGTCGCAATGTACGACATATTGTATTCCCGGTCAGCTTCCGTCCGGGTTACGCATTGAGGCGTCATGAGCCAGGTGGCGAGGCCGTACCCCTTTGTCACCCAGTAGCTGCTGCTGAAACATGGCAGATATAACGCTCTCGCGTAGGATGAACGAATCATGGGTGCTCCCAGGGTATCTTGCATGTGTTGATGTGATGCATGTCATCACACACGAGCTGTACATTAATGGAGTGGAAGCCTTTTTCTGCTCCTGTACATCTTGGAATCCTCCAAAGCTGCTCACAAGGTAATGTGGGTACAATCAATGCAGCCCTGAACCCTTGGCAAGCCAGCAATCCTGGAGAAGCCCACAGCCCTTTCACGCATTGCCTGAGCGGTCATGAGGAACTTTATGTAGTCATTCCTCCAGGCAGATAGTGCAGCAGTCACCTGCCAAATGCAGATGTGTGTTGCATGTTGAGAAATGGCGCACACATCCCCAGTTGTAGCCTGGAACGATCCAGATGCATAGAATGAAAGTGCAGCTGTTACCTTCACTTCAACTGACAAAGCAGTCCTCCTGACGCTTCTAGGTTGCAGGTCTGCTTTTACTAACTCACAGATCTCGGTTACAACTTCTTTGCGGAAAAGCAGCCTTCTGACACAGTCTGCATCACTCAAGTGCAGGTATGAACGTCTGTCTCGATATACCCGACATGGGTAAGGCCTCCTGCCCATCACCCTACGTGCTCTGAGGTTCCTCTTGCGATGACATCAAATCAATTGTCTCCTCCGCAGCACCGTCATGCAGAAGGCTTGCACAAGGTATGGCATTGTCAGTATTGCCCCCATGATTAAATTGTAACTTTACAAGAAGCTGAAAATGGCAGGCAGGACAGGGTTCTTTGTTCTCTCTCCCCGATGCCCTAGTATGGACCACACCCAGGTCTGAGCAGGCATAATGATCGGGAACCCCTCCCCACCCCCCTCCGATGCAAGTGTAGGCTTCTCACGCCTTCTATTCACCTTCCACAGCCCCCCACCCCACCCCCACTGGGCTTCTTTTGAAGCTGAGCCCTGAGCCCGTGTCCGGGTCTGCCAGCCGACGCTCCGACCCTCGAGCCCGGTTTGGAGACGTTCAGTAGTTTCAAAAGAATGAAAACTTAAAGAATTCCATTAAACCTCCATTTCCTGCGTTTTAAGTTCGAAAAAATTCAGCTTTGTGATGCATATTTAATGTGTCCTTGACTCCCTCCAAAACTTTGTGTAAAAACAATGATGTCTTTCTGCGCCGATTTTTTAATGTGCGCTGGTTTTTCTTAACTGCCCAGAAGGTTTTTCGGGAGTGGTCACATACGCTGTCCTCGGAGAAATGTAAATTGGCCAAACTTCCATAATTGTGAAAAACTGGCGCAGTCATCAGGTTGCGCCTATGACGCAAGAAAAAAACAAACCTAAAAAAATCGTAACTGACTGAGTTACGCTGGCGCACAAAGGTTGGGGAAACTTGAATTTTTTTATCATTTTGGTCAAAAAAAGCCGCGTGAGCCAAAAACCCGGCACAAATCACTGGGGAAAATTGAGCCCTTTAAATTCCTTCATCAAAGGCTCCAGGAGCAGGCCAGTACCAAAGTGAAAATAAAAAGTGAATTAATACTTCTCTGCTGGAAGTGGAACATGATGGAGCCTGTAAATTAAACATCTTGCTTTATCGCACTCAGGGCTTGTGGACATCAATAAATAAGAATCTACCTCCTGCGCTGCTTTCTTTATCTCTTTGACGTAAGTTATCATGGCTTCTTTTTTTGACATGTTCCCCAGCGCTTTCCAAGTGTCCCTGTAAGAGGCAACAAGCACACACCTGTTTATTTCCAGCTCATGCTTATTCTAGCCAGTGCATATCAAATCACAGTGAGAGTGATCCCCAACCAGTGAATAAATAGCTGGCGACGATATCATCCGCTCCAAGCAGACGGTCACATGGAGCTTAAGCAACTCGTAATAAAATTGCCATTCTCATCGCAACGCAGACCAATTGCACTTTGTATAAAATAGCTTTTAAAGGGGGATCACTAACCCACTTTAACATTTATTTCCATTTCTCTTTTAAAGGTTGTGGATCACGATATTTAACATGCTACAAAATATTACTTCATTCAACTAGACAGTTCGGTTTTGTTCAAAAAACATTGAAAATTCTATGCCACGAGTTATTGTATTGTGGCAAAATATATTGCTGATTTTTATAGTTAGTAAGGATATTTTTTTAATTTCTTATTCTTGCAATGCATTGTGTGTAGGATAATGTCACTGTGGCCTGGTTGTGCCCTGTGGCATAACCTTACACTTCTCTACAGAATTCCTGCTCATAAAGTTAGTGTTTATTATTTTATTCAACTCAAATCACGGAGGATAACAGAGTATAGACCATTTCAGAGTTTGTTGTCGGAGCTACAGCCCCCATGACATTTATTTGCAATATCATTAAGGAAAACACCATTTTCAGTGATACGAGTTACTATAACTACATAAGTGTGGATTCAGATAGATGATTACAGAAACTGCTGTAAAACCTGGCGTATAAGTGCATATTTAGTGGCCAGGTTCCTGAAGTCTGCATACAGGGAACAATATAAGTGTTGAAATTGACTTGAGAACAGAGAAGGAGTTTACAGAATGGATTATTTGAAGTCGGATGTTTCAGTCCACGGTTATGACCATTTGTCTGTAAACAAAAGTCATCAAGACCCTCAATCACAAGGGAAATGAGTAGGGGGTGGAGCACAGAGATGCTTGGACAAGCAGTCCTACCTTCTGGGACCAACTCAGCAAGAGGCACAGGTGGTGGTGGGCGACAGAGTGGGGTGCTACAGGTGTTTGGTAGCAGCAAATTTGGCACCTCTGGGAATGTCAGCACACTCCTTTAAATTCAAACTGCTGAACTCAATGGCCCAGATTTTGCTTTATTGGGGCACCTCACTTACCCCGTTAGTGGACTTTTCCCCTATTGTTCAGCTCAAAATTCTTTGGTCTGTAAGTTGCTGAAAGTGCAAAATGATAATAGCAAGACAACTTCCCCAAAATATTTAAAGCTGTTGCTTTCACATGTTTCATGAGAGGCAGAAGATAAAAGAAAACAACAAAAATAATCCAGCTGCCAACCCTTTCTTATCACTACACGAGTGCCATCTATGTCAGTAGAGGCAGAAACTTCCCCTGACTGGTTGAGTTCCTTCAGTTCTCAATCTAAGTTAATCCAGGCCATGCCACTGATTGGTCTACCAACAGTGGGTTAGGTCGTCATATTTTTCTCACCTGTGCGGCCCTGGTATGTGAGAACTCAACTGCCATCAACTGTCTTGGATTTTAAAACACAATATAGCGTGGCGATTCATTTACTTATAAACAATCTTCACTGCCAGGTGACAAATGGTATCTTAGATGCTGGAATATTTACATTGTCACTTCAAGGAATGCAATCAAGGGTGAATAATATAGAATTCAAGGTTGGACAAGTATTCTAGAGCTTTGCTCAATTTGCTTTTGGGGCCTGGAGGAACATTTTAGGCCTTTTCCTCAGGAGTTTAAATGGGTTAGCTAGAGTCACTAACAACAGATTACAAGTCGTCCTTTAAAGGAACTGAGCTGATGGCTCGAATGGCCTTTTCTTGTATTGTGATCTTTCACAGCTAAACAGTTATTTAAAAAGTGATGAGGGTTACATCCACGATTATAGAACTGTGCATGAATAATGAATTGTAATCAATCGGCCAGGCAAGCAGCACCTAAACTGTCTGGATTTAAGTAAATGGAATGTGTCCTTCTGGGGAGAGACTGTGCCCTTCGTAGTAGGCAGATGTTACAGGTGGCGATTTCTCAGTACTGTTTCAGAGAGTTTGAAACATGTTGATGCACAGCACATCAGACATCCAGCCAACCCCAAAAACATATTTATCTAACGTGGTCTAAGGGTATCTTCCAATTCAGTTCACTTAAAAGTGTCATCAGTGAATATTATTCAGCAGATTTAAAAAATATTGGAGGTGAATGGTAGGACATTAAATTTATGAATATTTTTTGTAATTTATTTAAAAAGTTAGCAATGTTAATGTTACAGATATTTTACCAAATGTAATACGAAGGCTCCCAATCTTTCAGTAAAATCCACCCGTCTAAATGTTTTTCAGTTCCTTTTGAGTTTAAAGCTCAGAGAACGTGCAAGAAAACACGGACAGCTGGATTTTACACACAAGCTCAGAGTCTCCATATTAAACACGGCAAGCTGACATCTCTGGTTACATAAGTCATCTTAGTATGTTCACCCTCATTTCAAACATAATACAATTTCAAGGTTACCATTTTATACGTCCTATGGGATCCCAGAAGCCAGGCCTGCTGATGCTGCAAGGGCCGAAGGTTGCTTGCTTGTAGTAACTGTAAAACTTCAGCATCTTCTCGTGGGACGGACGGTAAGAACCTGGGGACAGAAAGACAAAGTACAAATACAGTAGTGCATTCTGAACTTTTTCCTTCATCCTCTGTTTTCTTACTCACTGGGCCACTTGTTGCTACCATTGAGACAGGAAGGTAGATAATTCAGGCCCAAACTTTCCATAGTTGCCATCAACTCTGATACATGTTTGCTGAATAGGAAGTACATTCGAGACCTGTCATGTGGATTTAGATATACTTACCGCTCTATGGCTGTGAAGTGCTTCATTCTGCAGTTCAACCAACCAAGGCACTAGAATTCCTGGAAATACAGGATGCGGGTTGAATATCTCCCAGCTGGAAATCAAATACTTAGCCATAAACTCTCAATTCACAATAATGTGGGGGAGAATGAACCAGATTTGTAACCATAGCAATGCAAATTTTAGGTATATTGGAAAAGACATTGTAGAACGAGGACAGGGAAAAAAGTAGCACACATCCAAGTGAGAGCCATCTGTGCACACTTATTTTCTGTTGTCATGGTGATCAATGGGTGAATGACTGGGATGCTTGAGTTATACAATTGTACAAATATGAGAAGCTGTTGCACACAAAAACAAAACAATAGGGGCCTGACTTTGGTGCTTACTGATGGTCCGCTGAGCTCCCGGTGTTATTGCGGCAGTCTGTCGTTTTTCACCGTCGGCAACTCTGGTCGTCTTTGTTTCGGCGGTCCGCCAACGTTGTGCGAACGTTGCACAGCGGGCGGTCTCGCAGAATGGAGTCGAGCCGGAGAAAGGCTTTCCTCGATCGACGGTGACGCAAATTTTTATTTTTGTCCAAACTTGTATTTCGCCGCGAGTCCGAGGGTCAAGGATCACCTGCGCATGCGCAGAGAGTGGCAGTGAGGAGAGACAGTGAGAAGGAGCAGTGAGGCACTCAAAGGCTGCTGCGTTGCTTCTTAATATAATCAGAATAATTAAAGAGGCTACAAATAATACTATCAAAGTACTTTTTTCACGATTTCTCCTCATTTTTAAATAAACAAAATAACCTCCAGAAATCCTTCTTTCCCTCCAAAAAGCCTTCTTTCCTTTAAAATTGACTTTTTTCCTGTGAATACAACTGCCGTTCTCTGCTCCAATGTTCCTACTTATCTCCAAACGCTGCTGCTTCTCCCGATGTCCAAATGAACGCACCGCGCGCTCCCGCCCACTTTACTCAGGATAACAGCCCGCTTTCCGGAACGGTATGCTTCAGGGTATGAGTGACCAACGTTGGGAGTTTTCGGCGGTATGTCGAGTCTTCAGTGTCGGCGGACGGCGTGCATACCGCTCAGCGGTCTTTCGGTCACCAAAGTCGTGCCGAGTGGTATGTCGGTGGTGTGCAGTTGCTTTTCCACGAAACTTCCAATTCTCGGCGGTATGGGGGCGTTCTGCGGGTGGTATGTCCACCAAAGTCGGGCCCAAAGAGATTGTGATACAAAAATTAAGAGACAAAATGACTTAGAAGCTGAGGACATGGAGCCACTGGGCTCAGTAGCAAGGTCTCACCAGCCACTCCACTTTCCTGTTCTTGGTAATGTTCTGCTGACGCTCATCAGTGATTATCTCTCAATGGGAATTAGTGTGTAATTTTACTTGTGAACACTGGGCTGAACTTTCCTCATACAGCTTTTGAATGTAGATAGTGTTATGTATGTAAACATTGTAACTGTGCCTAAGACTTTCCACCAACTGTTGGAGACCCAGGGGTCACCTGCACACCTCGTGCAAGGGAGTATAAAAGGTTGTCTGCCAGGCTGCTTAGGCACTCTGAAGTTGTATTAAAGAGACTAAGGTCACATCAGTTTTAGCTCACAGTACTCAGTCTTGTGGAATTCTTCCATAGTTAACAGAGAGAATAGAACTGTCATTCTTATTTTCTTTTTTTGTCAAGGTATTTAACATCTAATGAAGGATTTATACTCATATTTTTGCCTTCACCTCTCCCCCCTCCCCCACACCTCCCCTCCTCCCCTCCCCCGCTACTCCTCCCCCTTCCCTCTCCCCTCTCCCCCACCCCTCCTCCTCCCCTCTCCCCCCTCCACCCCTCCCCTCCCTCGCTACTCCTCCCCCTTCCCTCTCCCCCCTCCCCCACACCTCCCCTCCTCCCCTCCCCCGCTACTCCTCCCCCATCCCTCTCCCCCCTCCCCCACACCACCCCTTCTCCTCCCCTCTCCCCCCTCCACCCCTCCCCTCCCCCTTTACCTCTCCCCCCTCCCCCACACCTCCCCTCCTCCTCCCCACTCCCCCCTCCACCCCTCCCCTCCCCCGCTACTCCTCCTCCTTCCCTCTCCCCACTCCCCCACACCTCCCCTCCTCCTCCCCTCTCCCCCCTCCACCCCTCCCCTCCCTCGCTACTCCTCCCCCTTCCCTCTCCACCTCCCCCACACCACCCCTTCTCCTCCCCTCCCCTTCCCACTCCACTCTCCCCCACACCTCCCCTCCTCCTCCCCTTCCCCTCCCCCCTCTACCCCTCCCCTCCCTCGACCCTCCCCCCCTTCCACCCCTACCCTCCCCCGCTACTCCTCCCCCTTCCCTCTCCCCTCTCCCCCACACCTCCCCTCCTCCTCTCCTTCCCCTCCCCCCTCTACCCCTCCCCTCCCTCGACCCTCCCTCCCCTCAATACAAGTTATTTCCTTTTTCAGGCACCTCCAGTTCACAGACTTCCTCTGGGAGCCTGAGATGCTCGGCAAACTCCAATGACAACTGGCCCCCGAGAGCTACACATCTTCACCCCAAAAGAGCCACAGAACCGTATCTCTGTACACCGGACTCACTTCCACATCAACAAACTCCACAGAAAGCCGACAGAGAGCCTGGAAACCAATCTCGGCTCCAAATAAAAGCATCAAAATGGAGGAAAATTTGGAAACAAACCACCACAAATGGCACTTGCATCAAAATGGATGGACAGCCAACTCAGAGTCATACACCGACCATACCACACCCAGCATGGCTCTCTGATGGAAGGCCATCGACCCGAAACGTTAACTCGGCTTCTCTCTCCACAGATGCTGCCTGGCCTGCTGAGTATTTCCAGCATTTCTGGTTCTCTGTTGGATGAATGCTGTCGAGGGTGTGGCCAGGTCCGGCACGGTTTCTGGTCCTTCCCTCAGATCGGGCTGTGGTTTCAGGCACCACGAAGGGTGTAACCAAGAAAGAAATCCCCTAAGACCCAGTCCCTTGTCTACTCAGCTGGTCCTCAGAGATGAGGGCTGCCTGAGATGCACAACTTTTACTGCTAGCAACCAAATGTACCAAGGCAGTCTGGATGTCCTTCCTGAAGGCCAGCAAGTCCCCTTCTACCATAAGAACATAAGAAATAGGAGCAGGAGTAGGCCATTTGGCCCGCGAGCCTGCTCCGCCATTCAATAAGACCATGGCCGATCTGATCATGGACTCAGCTCCACTTCCCTGCCCGCTCCCCATAACCCTTTATTCCCTTATCACTCAAACATCTGTCTAACTCCGCCTTAAATATATTCAATGACCTAGCCTCCACAGCTCTCTGGGGCAGAGAATTCCACAGATTTGCCACACTCCGAGAGAAGAAATTCTCCTCATCTCAATTTTAAATGGGCAACCCCTTATTCTGAAACTATGCCGCCTAATTCTACATTCCCCCAGGAATGGAAACATCCTCTCTGCATCCACCTTGTCGAGCCCCCTCATTATCTTGTCTATTTCAATAAGATCACCTTTCATTCTTCTGAACACCAATGAGTATAGGCCCAACCGACTCAACCTTTCTTCATAAGTCAATCCCCTCCCCCCTCTTCTCAGGAATCAACCTCGTGAACCATCTCTGAACTGCTTCCAGTGCAAGTATATCCCTCCTTAAATACGGAGACCAAAATTATATGCAATACCTGGTCTGAAATTCATTGACATACTGCCCACTTACCACCGAAAAATACAAGTTTCGTCAAAAATCAGGTACATACCGCTGACGTACCACTCGGCGGAAGAGTCAGATTGACATAACGCCGGGCGGTCTGCACACTGCCTGTCCATGTAGAACCAACCGCCCACAAAGCGCCCAAAAGTGCAAGTTTCATGACATACCACCGACACACCGCTGGAACTGCATACCGTCCTGGGGAAGGTGCTTTAAGTGGATTTTAAGTGGGCGGTATGTACACCGAGCTGATAGGTTTGTTTGATATTACACATATCTTTATAGTTCTCCACAGTTTGATGTATTTTTAAATGGATTGTAGTATTTTCTACTGTTAGCCAATAATGCAGTTTGAATAGACATATAACCACTGTGCCTGGAAATTGTGTGTGTTCATTAAAGTGATCTTATTTTATAAATGGTCTAGTAAAGCTTTATTTACTCTTTTATTAATGAACTATAAGAAAATTTTTTATTAGTCTCTCTCACCCCCCCAGTTCCTCTCTCCACCCCCCCTCCCCACAGCGATCTCTCTCCCCCCTCCCCCTGCCGCCCCGAATCTCTCTCACCCCAGTCTCTATCCGCCTCCCCACAGCGATCTCTCTACCCCCCCCACTCCGCCGCCCCGAATCTCTCTCACCCCAGTCTCTATCTGCCTCCCCTACAGCGATCTCCCCCCCCAGTCTCTCTCCCCCCCCCCCAGTCTCTCTCACTCCCCGCTCCCCCCCTCCCCACCACAGCGATCTCTCCCTCCACCCGCTGCCCCGAGTCTCTCTCACCCCAGTCTCTATCCGCCTCCCCTACAGCGATCTCCCCCCCCCCCCCCCCCAGTCTCTCTCCCCCCCCCCCCAGTCTCTCTCACTCTCCGCTCCCCCCCCCTCCCCACCACAGCGATCTCTCCCACCACCCCCCCCACACAACGATCTCAGGTCGGCAGTCTCTGGTCTCTTGTTGGTTTGTCGGTGCCTCTCTTGACTGCCGCACGCGCGTGTGCACAACTCGGGAGCTGATGATTCCCGAGTCGGAAAGCCTCCTCCCCGCCGCACACCGCCCGCTGCACTCCGCTCCCACTCCCGCCGAGAAAAGCGGGATGAATCTCCCGCCCACTCGGCCCCAGCACTACCGGGTGGTAACAAAAGCCAGCACCGCCTGGGTACCGCCAGAAAACGGCAGGAACTTAGCTTTCGTCAATTTCGGCCCCTAGGTGTGGCCTCACCAATACCCTGTACAGTTGTAGCAGGACCCTAACCCTAAATGCAGCAACCCCACAACACACGCTCATACACAGGGAGAAGGTTCCCTCCCTCTCCACAAAAACTGTGGCCCAATCCAACAATGCCCCAGAAAAGAAAGGCTAGCCCCAGTGCACTGCCATGGATGCCTGGACTCTAAAGCGTGTAAAACTACTGTACTTGTATTACATGCACAACTATGAACCATGTCAGCTGTGGCTCATTGGGTTGCACTATCGCCTCTGACTCAGAAAGTTGTGGGTTCAAGTCCCGTTCCAAGAAATTATGCACACAAAAAAATCTAGGCTGATACTTCAGTGCAATGCTGAGGGAGCGCTGCACTGTCAGAGGTGCCGTCTTTCGGATGAGACGTTAAACCGAGGCCCCGTCTGCCCTCTCAGATGGTCGTAAAAGATCCCATGGCACTATTTCGAAGAAGACCCAGGGAGCTATCCCCGGTGTCCTGGCCAATATTTATCCCTCAATCAACATAACAAAAATAGTTTATCTGGTCATGCTTGTGCGCAAACTTGGCTGCCGCGTTTCTCACACTACGACAGCGACTACGCTCCAAAAGTACTTCATTGGCTGGAAAGCGCTTTGAGACATCCGGTGGTCGTGGAAGGTGCTACATAAAGGTAAGTCTTTCTTTCTTTATGTCCTCGGATAGTCCCAAAGTGGTTCAAAGCCAATTAAATACTTTCTGAAATGCAGGTTTACTAGTGTAGGCAAATGCCGCAGTTAATTTGCACACAGCAGGGCCTCATAAACTGCAGTGTGATAAAAGACCAGTTTATCTGATTTTGGCGGTGTTAGTTAAATGAATGTCATCAATGTACCCTTCCGTAAATGTTACTAAACACCATCAATAGGTAAACTAGTGCATAATCTTTTTCTTCAAAGAATTTTCAAATAAATGTATATACCTTGACTGTGGGTAAATATTTTGCCTGTTTTGACTCCAAAATGAAGTGAAGTTTTAAATATAAAAATTCCTTCTGCCTGTTGTAAATCTTTTTCAAAATCAGAAATGTTAATATTATAGCATGAAGTGATTGTATCATTGCCGATTGTTGGGACAAAAGATTTACTGTCACTCTGTGTCATTTAGACTCTGACACACCATGAAGAGCAGTTCAGGTAACAACAATCACTCCAATCTGTGCCGACAGAACATCAGTAATCGTACCCTAAAGGTAATTCATTTTGTAAAAGACTTTGAGACATTTCAATGTGGTAAGGAGCCATATGAAAGCAAGTACACCCACCCCCACCCCACCCCCCCACACCACCTCCCGCTATTTTCACTGCTTCCAGAAATTTCTAAACCTAATTAGACTGCAAATCGCACTCCACTAGATAAGTGATAAATTAGTCCGATTTGTTGCGGATTATTAAACAGCACTAATTCAGTGGGTCGACTGATCGTATTAGCAGAAAAGCCGATAATGTGAGTGGGGAGAATATAGAAAATGTTACACTATAAGCGGTCACTCAGAATCAAGCCATGAATTCTCTCCCTGTGCAAACTCCAGTGCTTGCGGTGAGATGGGGCAAATTGTCATCTTCAGTGCTCCCAACGTGATCGCCTTAGCTGACCTGTGCAGAGCTCTGAATACCAGGAGCTCATGAGAAGAATGTAGGCACCCACCAGGGTCACAGCCATCGCCATTTTACATAAGCACATAAGAAATAGGAGCATGAGTAGAACATACGGCACTAGTTTACTTATTGATGGTGTTTAGTAACATTTACAGAAGGGTACATTGATGACATTCATTTAACTAACACCGCCAAAATCAGAATAACTGGTCATTTATCACACTGCAGTTTATAAGGCCTTGCTGTGCGCAAATTAACCGCCGTTCAATAGGATTATGGTTGACCTGATCTTGGCCTCAACTCCACTTTCCTGCCTGTTACCCATAACCGCTGACTCCCCTGTAGTTCAAGAATCTGTCGATCTCAGCCTTGAATATATTCAATGACTCAGCTACCTCAGCTCTCTGGGGTAGAGAATTCCAAAGTTTCACAACCCTCTGAGAGAAGAAATTCCTTCTCATCTCCGTCTTAAATGGGCGATCCCTTATTCTGCCCCCTAGTTCTAGATTCCTCCACAAGGGGAAACATCTTCTCTGCATCTACCCTGTCCAGCCCCCTCAGAATCTAATATGTTTCAATAAGATCACCTCTCATTCTTCTAAACTCCAATGAGTACAGGCTCAACCTGCTCAACCGTTCTTCATAAGACAATCTCTTCATCTCAGGCATCAACCTCGTGAACCTTCTCTGAACTGCCATCAATGCAAGTATATCCTTCCTTAAATAAGGAGACCAAAACTGGACGCAGTATTCTAGGTGTGGTCTCATCAATACCCTGTATAGTTGTAGCAAGACTTCCCTACATTTATACTCCATCCCCCTTGCAATACAGGCCAACATTCCATTTGCCTTCCTAATTCCTTGCTGTACCTGCATGCTAACTTTTTGTGTTTCATGTAAGAGGACACTCAGATCCCTCTGTACCTCAGCATTCTGTAGTCTCTCCATTTAAATAATATATTGCTTTTCTATTCTTCCTACCAAAGTGGATAATCTCACATTTTTCCACATTATACTCCATCTTCCAAATTTTTGCCCACTCACTTAACCTATCGATATCCCTTTGCACCTCCTCGGGGAAAAAATTCGGTTGTGCCTCAGTTGGGGCGGTGTCCCAGGCGGAGCGATAAATTTTGCACCGGCAAATGGATTGTGTCTACCGCCACAAAATTAATCAGCTGGGCCCGGATGTTTGAAGAGGAGCGCTAAGGGAGTCCTTGCACACCTCTTTTAGGGCGCTAGGCCAGCTGAGCAAGGGAAAATCCTTAGCTAAACAGCCAGCCTCGGAGCGCCATAAGAGAGGCCTCGGGGGAACAAAAACCCTTGAAAAAATTCCACCAAAAACATTCCCAATACATAACTCACGCCACCACAACATAAATCGCAAAAAAAACCCACCAAAAACAATCACGCTTACCTGAGGTGGACATTACTTACCTCACTGCGGCCACTACAGCGCGGACCACCAGCTTCCATGGGCTTTCCCAGGACGGAGCTCTTTGGAGCGCTGCAGGTCAGGCAGCAGTCAAAAACTGAGCTGGTGTCGCAACTAGGGGCATTGCACACCGGCTCGCCACATGTGGCCGGTAATGCTCGAAATCGGCACCAAATGTTCCGGTGGGGCGCTGGAAGTTGGTCGTCTGCCCGGAAGTGCTTACCGCCACCACTGCTGCCCCTCCGGGAGGCTAAAAGACCGAAAATCCAGCCCTTTCATAGAATCATAGCAGTTCACAACATGGAAGGAGGCCGTTTCGGCCCATTGTGTCCGGCAACAAGAGGCTATCCAGCCTAATCCCACTTTCCAGCTCTTCCGCAGCTTACGGCACTTCAAACATAGAAAATGGGTGCAGGAGTAGGCCATTCGGCCCTTCGAGCCTACACCACCATTCAATAAGATCATGGCTGATCATTCACCTCAGTATCCCTTTCCTGCTTTCTCTCCATACCCCTTGATCCCTTTAGCCATAAGGGCCATATCAAACTCCCTCTTGAATATATCCAATGAACTGGCATCAACAACTCTCTGCAGTAGGAAATTCCACAGGTTAACAACTCTCTGAGTGAAGAAGCTTCTCCTCATCTCAGTCCTAAATGGCTTACCCCTTATCCTTAGACTGTGTCCCCTGGTTCTGGACTTCCCTAACATCAGGAACATTCTTTCTGCATCTAACCTGTCCAGTCCCGCCAGAATTTTATATGTTTCCATGAGATCCCCTCTCATCCTTCTAAACTCCAGTGAATAAAGGCCCAGTCGATCCACTCTCTCCTCATATGTCAGACCAGCCATCACGGGAATCAGTCTGGTGAACCTTCACTGCACTCCTTCAACAGCAAGAATGTCCTTCCTCAGATTAGGAGACCAAAACTGAACACAATATTCCAGGTGAGGCCGCACCAAGGGCCTGTACAACTTCAGTAAGACCTCCCTGCTCCTATACTCAAATCCCCTAGCTATGAAGGCAAACATGCCATTTGCCTTCTTCACCACCTGCTGTACCTGCATGCCAACTTTCAATGACTAATGTACCATGACACCCAAGTCTCGTTGCACCTCCTCTTTTCCTAATCTGCCGCCATTCAGATAATATTCTGCCTTTGTGTTTTTGCCCCCAAAGTGGATAACCTCACATTTATCCACATTACACTGCATCTGCCATGCATTTGCCCACTCACCTAACCTGTCCAAGTCACCTGCAGCCTTAGCGTTCTCCTCGTAGCTCAGAACGCCACCCAGTTTAGTGTCATCTGCAAACTTGGAAGATATTACACTCAATTCCTTCATTTAAATCATTAATGTATATTGTAAATAGCTGGGGTCCCAGCACTGAGCCCTGCGGCACTCCATTAGTCACTGCCTGCCATTCTGAAAAGGACTCATTTATCCCGACTCTCTGCTTCCTGTCTGCCAACCAGTTCTCTATCCACATCAGTACATTACCCCCCAATACCATGTGCTTTAATTTTGCACACCAATCTCTTGTGTGGGACCTTGTCAAAAGCCTTTTGAAAGTCCAAATACACCACATCCACTGGTCCTCTCTTGTCCACTCTACTAGTTACATCCTCAAAAAATTCCAGAAGATTTGTCAAGCATGATTTCCCTTTCATAAATCCATGCTGACTTGGACCGATCCTGTCACTGCTTTCCAAATGTGCTGTTATTTCAACTTTAATAATTGATTCCAACATTTTCTCCACTACTGATGTCAGGCTAACTGGTCTATAATTACCCGTTTTCTCTCTCCCTCTTTTTTTAAAAAGTGGTGTTACAGTAGCTACCCTCCAGTCCATAGGAACTGATCCAGAGTCGATACTGTTGGAAAATGATCAACAATGCATCCACTATTTCTCGGGCCACTTCCTTAAGTACTCTGGGATTCAGACTATCAGACCCCGGGGATTTATCGGTCTTCAATCCCATCAATTTCTCGAACACAATTTCCCGTCTAATAAGGATATCCGACAGTTCCTCCTTCTCACTAGACTCTCGGTCCCCTCGTATTTCCGGAAGGTTTTTTTGTGTCTTCCTTCGTGAAGACAGAACCAAAGTATTTGTTGAACTGATCTGCCATTTCTTTGTTCCCCATTATAAATTCACCTGAATCTGACTGCAAGGAACCTATGTTTGTCTTCACTAATCTTTTTCTCTTCACATATCTATAGAAGCTTTTGCAGTCAGTTTTTATGTTCCTGGCAAGTTTCCTCTCATACTCTATTTCCCCCCTCCTAATTAAACCCTTTGTCCTCCTCTGCTGAATTCTAAATTTCTCCCAGTCCTCAGGTTTGCTGCTTTTTCTGGCCAATTTATATGCCTCTTCCTTGGATTTAACACTATTCTTAATTTCCTTTGTTAACCACGGTTGAGCCACCTTCCCCGTTTTATTTTTACTCTGGACAGTTATGTACAATTGTTGAAGTTCATCCATGTGTAAATGTTTGCCATTGCCTATCCACCGTCAATCCTCTAAGTATCATTTTCCAGTCTATTCTAGCCAATTCACGTCTAATACCGTCAAAGTTACCTTTCCTTAAGTTCAGGACTCTAGTCTCTGAATTAACTGTGTCACTCTCCATCTTAATAAGGAATTCTACCATATTATGGTCATTCTTCCCCAAGGGGCCTCGCACAACAAGATTGCTAATTAGTCCTTTCTCATTACACACCACCCAGTCGAGGATGGCCAGCCCTCTAATTGGTTCCTCAACATATTGATCCAGAAAACCATCCCCAATAAACTCAAGGAAATCCTCCTCCATCGTATTGCTACCAGTTAGGTTAGCCCAATCTATATGTAGATTAAAGTCGCCCGTGATAACCTTTATTGCATGTATCCCTAATTTCTTGTTTGATGCAGTTCCCAACCTCACTACCACTGTTTGGTGGTCTGTACACAACTCCAACTCGCGTTTTCTGCCCTTTGGTATTCCGCAGCTCCACCGATACAGATTCCACATCATCCAGGCTAATGTCCTTCCTTACTATTGTGTTAATTTCCTGTTTAACCAGCAATGCTACCCCACCTCCTTTTCCTTTCTGTCTATCCTTCCTGAATGTTGAATACCCCTGGATGTTGAGTTCCCAGCCTTGGTCACCCTGGAGCCATGTCGCCGTGATGCCAATGATATCATATTCATTAATTGCTGCAAGTGCAGTTAGTTCGCCCACCTTATTACGAATATTCCTCGCATTGAGGCACAGAGCCTTCAGGCTTGTCTTTTTAACACACTTTGCCCTTTTAGAATTTTGCTGCAATGTGGCCCTTTTTGATTTTTGCCTTGGGTTTCTCTGCCCTCCACTTTTACTTTTCTTCTTTCTATCTTTTGCTTCTGCCCCTATTTTACTTCCCTCTGTCTCCCTGCATAGGTTCCCATCCCCCTGCCAAATTAGTTTAACTCCTCCCCAACAGCTCTAGCAAACACTGTCCGGTTTGTACTGGTCCCACCTCCCCCAGAACTGGTTCCAATGTCCCAGGAATTTGAATCCCTCCCTTCTGCACCACTCCTCAAGCCACGTATTCATCTGAGCTATCCTGCGATTCCTACTCTGACTCGCACGTGGCACTGGTAGCAATCCTGAGATTACTATCTTTGAGGTCCTACTTTTTAATTTAACTCCTAGCTCTCTAAATTCCGCTTGTAGGACCTCATCCCGTTTTTTACCTATATCGTTGGTACCGATATGCACCACGACAACTGGCTGTTCACCCTCCCTTTTCAAAATGTCCTGCACCCGCTCCGAGACATCCTTGACCCTTGCACCAGGGAGGCAACATACCATCCTGGAGTCTCGATTGCGGCCGCAGAAACGTCTATCTATTCCCCTTACAATAGAATCCCCTATCATTATAGCTCTCCCACTCTTCTTCCTCCCCTCCTGTGCAGCAGAGCCACCCACGGTGCCATGAACTTGGCTGCTGCTGCTCTCTCCTGATGAGTCATCCCCCTCAACAGTACCCAAAGCGGTGTATCTGTTTTGCAGGGGGATGACTGCAGGGGACCTCTGCACTACCTTCCTTCCACTGTTCTTCCTGTTGGTCACCCATCCCCTACCTGGCTGTGTACCCCTTACCTGCCGTGTGGCCAACTCACCAAACGTGCTATTCACGTCATTCTCAGCATCGTGGATGCTCCAGAGTAAATCCACCTGCAGCTCCAGTGCCGCAATGCACATGTAGTTCCAGCGTTCCTGAGTTCCCACATAGCACAGAAGGAGCATAACACGTGTCCAAGCTCTCCTGCCATGACTTAACCCCCTAGATTAACTTAATTTGGCAACAACAATGATAAAGGTTACCTTCTGATAGGGAAAAGAAAAAGAAAAACTACTCACCAATCACCAGCCACTTACCCCCTTGGCTGTGACGTCACCTTTCGATTTCTTTCTACTTCTTTGTGTACCTTCTGCCCCTGCTTCAGCTGCACTGGCTGGCCTCCTCGATCTCCTGCTGGGCCTTTTTATAGGCCTCCGACACTGCCCCGTACTCCCGCCTCACCGACTGTCTCCTCGATCTCCTGCTGGGCCTTTTTATAGTCCTCTGATGCTGCCCCAGACTCCCGCCTAACTGACTGCCTCCTTGATCTCCTGCTGGGCCTTCAAGTGCACATCCAAGTACTTTTTAAATGTGGTGAGGGTTTCTGCCTCTACCACCCTTTCAGGCCATGAGTTCCAGACCCCCACAACCCTCTGGGTGAAAAAATTTCCCCTCAAATCCCCTCTAAACCTTCCACCAATTACTTTAAATTTGTGCCCCCTGGTTGTTGACCCCTCTACTAAGGGAAATAGGCCCTTTCTATCCACTATATCTAGGCCCCTCATAATTTTATACACCTCAATGTGGGCTCCCCTCAGTCTCCTCTGTTTCAAGGAAAACAAACCCAGCCTATCCAATCTGTCCTCATAGCTAAGATTCTCTACTCCTGGCAACATCCTCGTAAATCTCCTCTGTACCCTCTCCAGTGCAATCACATCCTTCCTGTAATGCGGTGACCAGAACTGCACGCAGTACTCCAGCTGTGGCCTAACCAGTCTTTTGTACAGTTGAAGCATAACCCACCTGCTCTTATATTCTATGCCTCGCAAGCCTTCTTAACCAACCACCTTACCTACCTGGCTTGCTACCTTCAGGGATCTGTGGACATGCACTCCAAGGTCCCTTTGTTCCTCTAAACTTTTCAGTGTCCTACCATTTAATGTGTATTCCCTTTCCTTGTTAGCCCTCCCCAAATGCATTACCTCACACTTCTCCGGATTAAATTCCATTTGCCACTGTTCTGCCCACCTGATCAGTTGATTGATATCTTCCTGCAGGCCGCAGCTTTCTTCTTCATTATCAACCACACAGCTGATTTTAGTATCATCAGCAAACTTCTTAATCATACCCCCTATATTCAAGTCTAGATCATTGAAGTATGCCACAAAATGCAAAGCACCCAGTACTGAGCCCTGCAGAACCCCACTGAAAATATCCTTCCAGTCACAAAAACATCCATCAACCATTACCCTTTGCTTCCTGCGTCTAAGCCAATTTTGGATCCAACTTTCCACTTTGCCCTGGATCCCATGGGCTTTTACTTTCATGACCTGTCTGCCATGTGGGAACTTATCAAGAGCTTTGTGTCCTCCTCACAACTTGCTTTCCCACCTATCTTTGTATTGTCTGCACATTTGGCTACAATATACTTGGGTCCCTTCATCCAAGCCATTAATATAGATTGTAAATAGTTGAGGCCCCAGCACTGATCCTGTGGCACCCCACTAGTTACAGTTTGCCAATCTGAAAGTGACCCATTTATCCCAACTCTCTGTTTTCTGTTGTTAGCCAATTCTCGATCCGCATATTACCCCTAACACCATGAGCTCTTATCCAGTAACCTTTTATGTTGCACCCTATCGAATGTCCTTTGGAAATCCAAATACACTACAGCTACTGGTTCCCCTTTATCCACCCTGTTCGTTGTATCCTTAAAGAACTCTAATAAATTTGTCAAACATAATTTCCCTTTCATAAAACCATGTTGACTCTGCTTGATTGTATTATGATTTTCTAAATGTCTTGCTACTACTTCCTTATTAATGGATTCCAACATTTTCCCAATGATAGATGTTAGGCTAACTGGCCTATAGTTTGCTGCTTTCTGTCTCCCTCCTTTTATGAATAAGGGCGTTACATTTGCGGTTTTCCAATCCACTGGGACCTTTTCAGAATCTAGGGAATTTTAGTAGATTACAACCAATGCATTCACTATCTCTGCAACCACATCTTTTAAGCCCCTAGGATGCAGGCCATCAGGTCCACGTTAATTGTCAACCTTTAGTGCCATTAGTTTGCCCAGTGCTTTTTCTCCAGTGATAGTGATTGTTTTAATTTCCTCCCTCCCTTTTGCCCCCTGATTTTCTACTAATATTGGGATGCTTTTAGTGTCTTCTACCGTGAAGACAGATACAAAATATTTGTTCAAAGTCTCTGCCATTTCCCTGTTACCCATTATTAATTCCCCAGTCTCATCCTCTAAGGAACCAGCATTTACTTTAGTTACTTGCTTCCTTTTTACATAATTGTAAAAACTCTTACTGTCTGTTTTTATATTTCTTGCTAGTTTATTCTCATGATCTATTTTCTCCCTCTTTATTATTTTTTTAGTCATCCTTTGTTGGTTTCTAAAATGTTCCCAACCTTCTAGCCACCACGAGACTTCGCAGGGTTGTATGCCTTTTCTTTCCATTGTCACACAGCCTCAGATTGTGCATTCCTACTTTTGTTAAATCTAATTGTGGTGACACCATGTGGCCAAAGTCAGACTTGCAGCCTTACATTTTCAGTTACCGAAGCATGAAGATGCTCAGAATGGATACAGTATCCCCTGTGTGTTGATGTACATTTTACGCTTTGTCTGCATGTCAGTTTAATAATGAAACTCCCTGTCCCACTCACCAGAGCATCACCCTGTTCAGGAACAGTGACACCTCAGGCACTGCCACTGTTATTTTCTTTCATTTGAGGTCTGTCTACAACTCCCCAGAGAGACCAACTTTCAAATGCAACATGGATATGTTCAGTAATTCAGCAGAAATTCTGTAAAATCTAGTTCCAAAACTGAGAAAAAAAATGGTCTTCACACCAACAAATCATGAAAACCTGAAACAAAAATCCTCTGTCACTTTTATCCTGTTCGCCTTCACTGTTATCCCTGTCTTGACTGTCTTCATTCAGTTCTAAAGAAGACTTCTGTCCCTGATGTTAACCTATCCTTTGTCTTTACAGATGCTGAGTGACCTGTTGTCCATTTCCAACATACTGTTTCACATTTCCAGTATTGATAGGTGTTTGCTTTTCAATTATAAGATCTGAGCACAGTGCATCTCGTTCAGCTTTTGTCCCTCTTGACTCTAATATTAATTCCTGGAGTTTTCTTCGAATACAAATAAATGATCTTTCCAAAAAGCAACGGGGAGTTATTAGACAGGGGCGTGGTCCCACTGACCAATCAGCGCACAGGACGTTTGATGGGCAGGCAGTGGAGCCAATGGCATGTCACTGTGCAAGTGGTTGCAAATTGAAACTGAATGCAGTGAAATAATCTGCAACATAATTGTGATTAGGGACGCTAAGGAATATCTATTTTTAAATCTTTATTTTATTTAAAACTTTAAAACTGGAATGTGCCATTTTCCTTTGAAGTTTATTGGAAATATGACCCTGTGACGTGACCTCAGAATTTGGCAGCTGATCTAGGAGGCGTTTCAGGAAGGGAAAATCTCCTGCAGATCTTAAAGCTATGCTGCACATATTTTGTGATTCTTAATGTTGGACCATTTAAAAATACAACCAGCAGCATTAAGTACAGTAGTTTGGATGGCTCCGTTGCTGGAGTAGATGCTACAGATTTTCTATTTGTTTTCTGCCTGTTTCAGTCACTTCATGTTGTCAAATTTGCCCCTCATGAAAGGAACCATTCCCGAGTTTCCAATGGTATCACCACTGGCACGGGGTGCTCCCTGGCATTTTCCTGTTTGTTTCTCTCCTCTCCCCATTATTGCGGGGAGGGAACCCAAGGTTGCTGATATGGAGAAAGAAAGTCTTGCATTTATATAGCGCCTTTCACAAACCACCGGACGTCTCAAAGCGCTTTACAGCCAATGAAGTACCTTTGGAGTGTAGTCACTGTTGTAATGTGGGAAACGCGGCAGTCAATTTGTGCACAGCAAGCTCCCACAAACAGCAACGTGATAATGACTAGATAATCTGCTTTTGTTGTGTTGATTGAGGGATAAATATTGGCCAGGACACCAGGGATAACTCCCCTGCTCTTCTTCGAAATAGTGCCACCTGAGAGAGCAGGCGGGGCCTCGGTTTAATGTCTCACCCAAAGGATGGCATTCCGACAGTGCAGCACTCCCTCAGTACTGCACTGGAGTGTCCACCTAGATTTATAGAAACATAGAAACATAGAAAATAGGTGCAGGAGCAGGCCATTCAGCCCTTCTAGCCTGCACCGCCATTCAATGAGTTCATGGCTGAACATGAAACTTCAGTACCCCCTTCCTGCTTTCTCGCCATAACCCTTGATCCCCCGAGTAGTAAGGACTTCATCTAACTCCCTTTTGAATATATTTAGTGAATTGGCCTCAACTACTTTCTGTGGTAGAGAATTCCCCTGGAGTGGGACTTGAACCCACAACCTTCTGAAAGTTGACACCAAACAAGCAAATGTAGAAGGCGGGGGGAGGGGGGGGGTGGCTGGACAGGAGTCTGAGAAGGGCCCTGAAATCCCTGATAATACAGGGTATGGGGTACATGGTCATCCCGACTTTTATATAGCTCGGAGTACACTTTCCAATTGCTAACATTCATATCGAAATGCTTAACATCTCATACTACATTCCTTAATGTGATATTTTTAAGGCAGCTTCAGCTCATTTATTCCAAATTGGTTGATGTCTGAAAATAGTTTACAGGTGAATGGAGTACAAGCACAATACATATTCATACATAAAGTTGGTCGATTGGAAAATATATCTCATAATTTCAGTGTTAGTGTATTTTTAATGTTGGCTTCTCTGGCTCTGACAATTCACAAGCTGTGAGCTCAAACTAGTGACTTTAAACATATCCTGATCCCAAAGTGTCAACAATTTACTGTGACCTTAGTTGGATTTACTTTTTTCCAAAAAAAATTAAACACCGCCACACCAAAGGCCACCTCCCTCTGGCAAAAGCTGCCAACAGGCAGATGTGAAAGTGTAGTGCAGACATATTTAAATCATTTCACATTTATCTATTTGGCAGCATGAAATGGCGAGACAAGACTGTTGCCTTAATTAACAACATGCTAAACTCCACAGCCCATTCTTATAGGTGCTGACACGGACACAAAATAAAACATTCAGACTAGGCATTGAACTGAGGTGCCAACCACCTTCCTTCATTTGTTTGCAAATGCAAAAAAAATACACTTTTAATCAGCTTAAGATATCATCAGCATCCTAAACCCCTTGTGAATCAAATGCTTGACTTGTCACACGCAGACAGCAAATTGAGTTTTGGATTAACATCCTCCTAAACATGAATAGATGGGTCTATTTCCATCATTCTTGTTATACATTAAATCTCAATTTCCTCAAAAGAACTGGAGTAACAGGCAGTTGTTAAACTTTAATCAGCCCTCAGGAGTCCTGTGTGAGAAGATAATTATCTCCCCCCCCCACCTCATCAAATTTAATTAATTTGAGATTAAAAAAATTAAAGTGTTTTGCTAAGCCTGGTTATTTTGCAAAATTAAATATCGAGAGAATTCTCAGCTTTATTTTATGCTTCTACAGTTGTCAACCTCAAGCCCTCCAGTGCATTATTTTCACATCTATGACACTGTTAGCATATGCAATGGGGCTGAACGTATCTTCCACTGGGAATACTATGTCTGAGGGGAGTGTGTGTGTCTGATATTTTCCAGTTGGTTGCATGCTTTCTTTAGATTTCCTTAGAGGTATTAGGAAGCTGACAACCCTGCTGTGTATTTTCAGCAGTACCTGTTATTTTATATATGTTAAGTTAAGTTGTATGTCTTAGTCAGGGATCTGTGAAATATTGAATTTCTTCAATTCATGAGGCAGATCTGATAACGCCCTGTGACAAAATAGAAGAAAGAAAAAGAAAGACTTGCATTTATATAGCGCCGTTCACAACCACCAGACGTCTCAAAAGTGTTTTACAGCCAATGAAGTACTTTTGGAGTGTAGTCACTGTTGTAATGTGGGAAACGCAGTTTCCTATAAACTTCCCATTCCAAATTTCCTTACTGAGTTTTGCTTAAATCACAATTCCATCTGTATCACTGTATCTATATAAATTCTTAAATGTGGTATTTCATTGAAAAGTCCAACGTAACCTTTTTGCCTGTGATGCGTGTAGAAAAAGCTGTCCTGCAGCACTTTTCAGTGTTATGGGCACTCTGCGAGACTGGACGACCTTAAGTCTGGATTCTTTCACTCTGGGGGCGGGGAGAGGAGGAGGTGGGGGGGAAGAGCAAGAATTGCCACTTTGGGTGCAATCAGGAAATTGTGCTGAAAATCGACTCAAAATTGTTCTCGTCAGGTTAAAGTTCAAGTTTCTGATAAAAATCATCATGAACATAAAATCTTCCATGAACCAACGCAATTGGGCAACGTAATTGTTTTGCTTTCTTTCCATTAAAAAGTATTCCTTGATGTATTTAAGAGTGGTAACCTGGTCCAGTTTTATTAATACAGGTTGAACCTCCCTTATCTGGAACCATCAGGACCTGGCTTGTTCTGGATAAGGGATTTTTCTGGACGAGGGGTGGTCACTTTAAATTGGATGAGCAAGGGGATATCGGGTGCTGGCTGGCTTGGGGCTGGGAGTGCGGCAGAGAGATCATGGGGAGGGCGGTGGAACGCGGGGTCAGGCCAGCGATTGCGGATCTTCAATTTGTTTATGTCGGAGTTCTGTGCATGCGCCACGCAGCGGCTGGCAATGGTTCTGGATGGTTCTGGATAAGGGAGTTCTGGATAAGGGAGGTTCAAACTGAACAGTTGAAAATGGGTTTATCAGTAAACATAAGCATTTTCAGTAAGTGTCCAGTCCACCACCTGTGAGTAACCGGATTTAAAATAAATGAAAATCACTTTAAAAATTCTATACCGAACCATTTAATAGTGTACACTAGTCAACATCTTAGTAAATTAAATACTTTTTGATATGAAAAAGCTTTGCAAAATGTGCCTACTAGTGCTTGTGCGTGAGAGAAAGTGAGCGCAATTTGAAGAGTCTTCCTTAATCAAGGTAATCTGGCACTGACGAACTTGGGAGTATGGTCAGCTTTGTGGGAGGGGCCTGATCCAGCAAACTGAATCTTAAACCAGTGTAAAAGATTGTGGCAAACCCGAACGCAAGTGGTTTTGGGAGTAACTCACTTTCATTTAAAATTCCTCGATCTTTTCTGCTGGTTCGGCCGATTCTGCTCAGATTGTGATTGCCATAAGCAAGTGTAAACTCTTATTGTTGTGTATCTGTAAAGCATGCACTCCCATGTTCCGCCACCAGGGAGCGCATCCCCTGAAGTCCCAAGGGATCCCAGCATCCCTTGGGAGCACTGTATATAAGCCGGCCCCTAAGGCCTGTTCCTCACTCTGGAGGGTCTTACTAAAGACTGAGGTCACTGTTACTTTAACCTCCCTGTGTGCAGTCTCATCTGTGTTAGGAACACAATAACTGGCGACGAGTATACGAATCCAACGCAAAGATGCAGCAAATGTGGGCATCCTGGAGAAGTTCTCGGAGAGTGAGGACTGGGAAGCCTATGTCGAACGGCTAGATCAGTACTTTGTAGCCAACGAGCTGGACGGAGAAGGAAGCGCTGCAAAAAGGAGAGCGGTCCTCCTCACAGTCTGCGGGGCACCGACCTACAGCCTCATGAAGAATCTTCTGGCTCCGGTGAAACCCACAGATAAATCATATGAGGAGCTGTGTACACTGGTTCGGGAGCATCGTAACCCGAGGGAGAACATGCTGATGGCGAGGTATCGGTTCTACACGTGCCAGCGATCTGAAGGTCAGCAAGTGGCGAGCTGCGTCGCTGAGCTATGGCGACTTGCAGGACAATGTGAGTTTGATGGCTACCTGGAGCAGATGCTCAGAGACTTTTTTGTATTGGGCACTGGCCACGAGACCATCCTACGAAAACTTTTGACTGTAGAGACACCGACCTTCAGTAAGGCCATTGCGATAGCACAGGCGTTTCTGTCCACCAGTGATAACACCAAACAAATATCTCAGCACACAACTGCTAGCAATGTTCATAAATTAACTGGAACTGTGTTTGCGAGCAGAAATGTACAGGGCAGAAACTACGAGTCTGCAACTGCCATCAGGCCTCAGGTGACCCAGATGACTCAGAGTCCACAACAAAGGATGAATGCAAGGCAATTCATACCTTGTTGGCGTTGTGGAGGCTTCCATTCAGCCCATTCATGCCACTTCAACGGGTATGTTTGCAAGAGCTGTGGAACAATGGGACACCTCCAACGAGCTTGCAGACGAGCTGCAAGCTCTGCAAAACCTGCTAACCACCACGTGACAGAGGACGATCGGTCCATGGTGGATCAAAGCAATTTCGAGCCTAACAGAGAGAGGAGGCAGATGCTGAAGTACATGGGGTGCACACATTTTCGACGAAATGTCCACCTATAATGCTAAATGTAAATTTGAATGGCTTACCCGTAGCCATGGAACTGGACACTGGCACTAGCCAATTCATCATGAGTAAAATGATGTTTGAGAGACTGTGGTGCAACAAGGCACTCAGACCAGCCGTGAGCTCCATCCACACGCAACTGAGAACGTACACCAAAGAGCTTATCACTGTCCTGGGCAGCGCCATGGTAAAGGTCACCTACGAGGGCACGGTGTACGAACTGCCACTCTGGATTGTCCCGGGCGATGGCCCCACACTGCTTGGAAGGAGCTGGCTGGGCAAAATCCGCTGGAACTGGGATGACATCCGAGCGCCATCACATGTCGATGAGGCCTCATGTACCCAGGTTCTTAACAAATTTCCTTCCCTTTTTAAGCCAGGCATTGGAAACTTTTCCGGGCGAAGGTGTGGATTCGCTTGGTCCCAGAGGCACGACCCATTCACAACAAGGCACTAGCGGTACCTCACATGATGAGGGAGAGAGTGGAAATTGAGCTGGACAGACTGCAACGCGAGGGCATCATTTCCCCAGTGGAATTCAGCAAGTGGGGTAGCCCGATTGTTCCAGTACTCAAAAGTGATGGCACGGTTAGGATTTGCGACGATTATAAAGTAACTATTAATCGTTTCTCGCTACAGGACCAATACCCACTACCTTAGGCAGACGACCTATTTGCGACGCTGGCAGGAGGTAAGACATTCACCAAGCTCAACCTGACTTCGACCTACATGACCCAGGAGCTGGAGGAGTCTTCGAAGGGCCTCACCTGCATCAACACGCACAAGGGACTGTTCATCTACAACAGATACCCGTTTGGAATTCGGTCGGCTGCAGTGATCTTCCAGAGAAACATGGAGAGCCTACTCAAGTCGGTATCACGCACGTTGGTTTTTCAGGACAACATATTGATCATGGGTCAGGACACCGCCGAGGAACTACAAAACCTGGAGGAGGTCCTCCAGCGACTGGATCGCATAGGACTGCGGCTGAAGAGGTCGAAATGCGTCTTCATGGCAACAGAAGTGGAGTTTTTGGGGAGAAAGACCGCGGCAGACGGCATTCGGCCCACAGACGCAAAGACAGAGGCCAACAGGAACACGCCCAGGCCACAGAACGTCACAGAGCTGCAGTCGTTCCTGGGACTCCGCAACTATTTTGGTAACTTCCTACCGGGGTTAAGCACCCTCTTATAGCCCCTACATGTGTTATTGCGCAAAGGTGAGAACTGGGTATGGGGAAAAAACCAAGTAATTGCTTTTGAGAAAGCCAGAAACATTTTATGCTCTAACAAACTGCTTGTATTGTATAACCCGTATAAAAGACTTGTGCTAGCATGTGATGCGTCGTCGTACAGAGTCGGGTGTGTATTACAACCAGCTAACGTTGCGGGGAAGTTGCAACCTGTCGCCTATGCCTCCAGGAGCTTGTCCAAGGCCGAGAGGGCCTACAGCATGATTGAGAAAGAGGCATTAGCATGTGTGTTCGGGGTAAAGAAAATGCATCAGTACCTGTTTAGCCTCAAATTTGAGCTGGAAACTGATCACAAGCCCCTCATATCCCTGTTCGTTGAAAACAAGGGGATAAATACTAACGCCTCAGCTCGCATACAAAGGTGGGCAGTTGCGCTATCAGCGTATAACTATACCATCCACCAAAGGCCAGGCACCGAGAACTGTGCGGATGCTCTCAGTCGGCTACCATTGCCTACCACGGGGGTGGAAATGGCGCAGCCTGCAAACTTGTTGATGGTGGCGCAGCCCGCAGACTTGTTGATGGTCATGGAAGCGTTTGAAAATGATAAATCACCTGTCACGGTCCGCCAGATTAGGACTTGGACCAGCCAAGATCCTCTGCTGTCCCTAATAAAAAAAACTATGTACTGCATGGGAGCTGGGCCAGCATCCCCGCTGAAATGCAAGAACTAATCAAGCCATTCCAGCGGCGAAAGGACGAGCTGTCCATTCAGGCAGACTGCCTGTTGTGGGGTAACCACGTAGTGCTACCCAAAAAGGGCAGGGAGACGTTCATCTCGGATCTCCACAGCACACACCCGGGTATAGTAATGATGAAAGCGATAGCCAGGTCCCACGTGTGGTGGCCCGGTATCGACTCTGACTTAGAGTCCTGTGTACGGCAATGCAGCATGTGTGCTCAGTTGAGCAACGCGCCCAGGGAGGCACCACTAAGTTTGTGGTCCTGGCCCTCCAGACCATGGTCGAGGATCCATGTTGACTATGCGGGCCCATTTCTCAGTAAAATGTTCCTGGTGGTGGTGGATGCTTTTTCAAAATGGAATGAATGTGAAATAATGTCGGGAAGCACCGCCACCGCCACCATTGAAAGCCTGAGGGCCATGTTTGCCACCCACGGCCTGCCTGACATACTGGTCAGTGACAATGGGCCATGTTTCACCAGTGCCGAATTTAAAGAATTCATGACCCGCAATGGGATCAAAATGTCACCTCAGCCCCGTTTAAACCAGCCTCCAATGGGCAGGCAGAGCGGGCAGTACAAACAATCAAACAGAGCCTTAAACGAGTCACAGAAGGCTCACTCCAAACCTGCCTGTCCCGCGTACTGCTCAGCTACCGCACGAGACCCCACTCGCTCACAGGGGTGCCCCCGGCTGAGCTACTCATGAAAAGGACACTTAAAACCAGACTCTCGCTGGTTCACCCCAACCTGCATGATCAGGTAGAGAGCAGGCGGCAGCAACAAAATGTAAACAATGGTCGCGCCACTGTGTCACGGGAAGTTGATCTGAATGACCCTGTGTATGTGCTAAACTATGGACATGGTCCCAAGTGGATCGCGGGCACGGTGATAGCTAAAGAAGGGAGTAGGGTGTTTGTAGTCAAACTAGACAATGGACAAATTTGCAGAAAGCACCTGGACCAAACAAGGCTGCGGTTCACAGACTGCCCTGAACAACCCACAGCAGACACCACCTTTTTCAAGCCCACAACACACTCCCAAAGGATCAACGACACCACCCCGGACCAGGAAATCAAACTCATCACGCCCAACAGCCCAGCAAGGTCAGGCTCACCCAGCAGCCCTGCAGGGCCAACAACACGCCAGCCCAGCGAGGGCACAGCCAACACACCAGAACAGACATTTGTACCGAGGCGGTCCACCAGGGAAAGAAAGGCCCCCGACCGCCTCACCTTGTAAATAGTTTTCACTTTGACTTTGGGTGGGGGTTGGGGGGGTTCGAGTGATGTTGTTTATCTGTAAAGCATGCACTCCCATGTTCCGCCATCAGGGAGCGCATCCCCTGAAGTCCCAAGGGATCCCAGCATCCCTTGAGAGCATTGTATATAAGCCAGCCCCTAAGGCCTGTTCCTCACTCTGGAGTGTCTTAATAAAGACTGAGGTCACTGTTACTTTACCCTTCCTGTGTGCAGTCTCATCTGTGTTCGGAACACAATACTTTTCCTGGATGTATTTTCAGACTATGGCCAGAGGTGGCGCCAAAGAGCCACATCAAAAGCGAGGGGAGCAATGACAGGGCGTGAGCGAGGGGAACATCGGAGGCCATCGAGAGAGGGGCAATGCGGAGTCAAGGACAAACCAAGAGATAGAGGACATTGAGAGATACACCATTGGTGGCCAGTGAGAAAGTAAGAATGGGGGTCAGTGAGAGAGGGGCACATAGGGAGGATTCTCATGAGCAGTGCTGCTGGAGTTATTCTTTCTTTCAATTGACAATGAAAACAATTGCAAGTGAAGAGGGAACTATAATACTCATCATTAACACCAGTGAAAATAACCTGACACTATAACAAAGCATCCTTTCGACCAGCACAAAACAGATAGCAACAATGGAAGCAGGCTATGCTGGTGATGGCAGATAGTCTGTACCATGGAGTTCAAGGACAAATGCTTGTGCCGAGAATTTCCCCATGTAGCGTGCATTATCCCAACCAAGCCACCAGAGGCATGTACCAGGTAACGGCCAATTGCTTTCAGGCAAGAAGGGTGGAAAATTCACAGGGTGATTCGCCCCCTGCTCTTTCTCTCGGAGTAGGAATCGCAGGATAGCGCAGATCAATACGTGGCTTGAGCAGTAGTGCAACAGGGAGGGATTCAAATTCCTGGGGCATTGGAACCGGTTCTGGGGGAGGTGGGACCAGTACAAACCGGACGGTCTGCACCTGGGTAGGACCGGAACCAATGTCCTAGGGGGAGTGTTTGCTAGTGCTGTTGGGGAGGATTTAAACTGATATGGCAGGGGGATGGGAACCAATGCAGGGAGACAGAGGGAAACAAAAAGGAGGCAAAAGCAAAAGACAGAAAGGAGATGAGGAAAAGTGGAGGGCAGAGAAACCCAAGGCAAAGAACAAAAAGGGCCACTGTACAGCAAAATTCTAAAAGGACAAAGGGTGTTAAAAGAACAAGCCTGAAGGCTTTGTGTCTTAATGCAAGGAGTATCCGCAATAAAGTGGATGAATTAACTGTGCAAATAGATGTTAACAAATATGATGTGATTGGGATTACGGAGACGTGGCTCCAGGATGATCAGGGCTGGGAACTCAACATCCAGGGGTATTCAACATTCAGGAAAGATAGAATAAAAGGAAAAGGAGGTGGGGTAGCATTGCTGGTTAAGGAGCAAATTAAGGCAATAGTTCGGAAGGACATTAGCTTGGATGATGTGGAATCTATATGGGTAGAGCTGCAGAATACCAAAGGACAAAAAACGTTAGTGGGAGTTGTGTACAGACCTCCAAACAGTAGTGATGTTGGGGAGGGCATCAAACATGAAATTAGGGGTGCATGCAATAAAGGTGCAGCAGTTATAATGGGTGACTTTAATATGCACATAGATTGGGTTAACCAAACTGGAAGCAATACGGTAGAGGAGGATTTCCTGGAGTGCATAAGGGATGGTTTTTTAGACCAATATGTCGAGGAACCAACTAGGGGGGAGGCCATCTTAGACTGGGTGTTGTGTAATGAGAGAGGATTAATTAGCAATCTCGTTGTGCGAGGCCCCTTGGGGAAGAGTGACCATAATATGGCGGAATTCTGCATTAGGATGGAGAATGAAACAGTTAATTCAGAGACCATGGTCCAGAACTTAAAGAAGGGTAACTTTGAAGGTATGAGGCGTGAATTGGCTAGGATAGATTGGCGAATGATACTGAAGGGGTTGACTGTGGATGGGCAATGGCAGACATTTAGAGACCGCATGAATGAACTACAACAATTGTACATTCCTGTCTGTCGTAAAAATAAAAAAGGGACGGTGGCTCAACCGTGGCTATCAAGGGAAATCAGGGATAGCATTAAAGCCAAGGAAGTGGCATACAAATTGGCCAGAAATAGCAGAGAACCCGGGGACTGGGAGAAATTTAGAACTCAGCAGAGGAGGACAAAGGGTTTGATTAGGGCAGGGAAAATGGAGTACGAGAAGAAGCTTGCAGGGAACATTAAGACGCATTGCAAAAGTTTCTATAGATATGTAAAGAGAAAAAGGTTAGTAAAGACAAACGTAGGTCCCCTGCAGTCAGAATCAGGGGAAGTCATAACGGGGAACAAAGAAATGGCGGACCAATTGAACAAGTACTTTGGTTCGGTATTCACTGAGGAGGACACAAACAACCTTCCGGATATAAAAGGGGTCGGAGGGTCTAGTAAGGAGGAGGAACTGAGGGAAATCCTTATTAGTCGGGAAATTGTGTTGGGGAAATTGATGGGATTGAAGGCCGATAAATCCCCAGGGCCTGATGGACTGCATCCCAGAGTACTTAAGGAGGTGGCCTTGGAAATAGTGGATGCATTGACAGTCATTTTCCAACATTCCATTGACTCTGGATCAGTTCCTATCGAGTGGAGGGTAGCCAATGTAACCCCACTTTTTAAAAAAGGAGGGAGAGAGAAAACAGGGAATTACAGACCGGTCAGCCTGACATCGGTAGTGGGTAAAATGATGGAATCAATTATTAAGGATGTCATCGCAGTGCATTTGGAAAGAGGTAATATGATAGGTCCAAGTCAGCATGGATTTGTGAAAGGGAAATCATGCTTGACAAATCTTCTGGAATTTTTTGAGGAAGTTTCCAGTAGAGTGGACAAGGGAGAACCAGTTGATGTGGTATATTTGGACTTTCAGAAGGCTTTCGACAAGGTCCCACACAAGAGATTAATGTGCAAAGTTAAAGCACATGGGATTGGGGGTAGTGTGCTGACATGGATTGAGAACTGGTTGTCAGACAGGAAGCAAAGAGAAGGAGTAAATGGGTACTTTTCAGAATGGCAGGCAGTGACTAGTGGGGTACCGCAAGGTTCTGTGCTGGGGCCCCAGCTGTTTACACTGTACATTAATGATTTAGACGAGGGGATTAAATGTAGTATCTCCAAATTTGCGGATGACACTAAGTTGGGTGGCAGTGTGAGCTGCAAGGAGGATTCTATGAGGCTGCAGAGCGACTTGGATAGGTTAGGTGAGTGGGCAAATGCATGGCAGATGAAGTATAATGTGGATAAATGTGAGGTTATCCACTTTGGTGGTAAAAACAGAGAGACAGACTATTATCTGAATGGTGACAGATTAGGAAAAGGGCAGGTGCAAAGAGACCTGGGTGTCATGGTACATCAGTCATTGAAGGTTGGCATGCAGGTACAGCAGGCGGTTAAGAAAGCAAATGGCATGTTGGCCTTCATAGCGAGGGGATTTGAGTACAAGGGCAGGGAGGTGTTGCTACAATTGTACAGGGCCTTGGTGAGGCCACACCTGGAGTATTGTGTACAGTTTTGGTCTCCTAACCTGAGGAAGGACATTCTTGCTATTGAGGGAGTGCAGCGAAGATTCACCAGACTGATTCCCGGGATGGCGGGACTGACCTATCAAGAAAGACTGGATCAACTGGGCTTGTATTCACTGGAGTTCAGAAGAATGAGAGGGGACCTCATAGAAACGTTTAAAATTCTGACGGGGTTAGACAGGTTAGATGCAGGAAGAATGTTCCCAATGTTGGGGAAGTCCAGAACCAGGGGACACAGTCTAAGGATAAGGGGGAAGCCATTTAGGACCGAGATGAGGAGGAATTTCTTCACCCAGAGAGTGGTGAACCTGTGGAATTCTCTACCACAGAAAGTTGTTGAGGCCAATTCACTAAATATATTCAAAAAGGAGTTAGATGAAGTCCTTACTACTAGGGGAATCAAGGGGTATGGTGAGAAAGCAGGAATGGGGTACTGAAGTTGCATGTTCAGCCATGAACTCATTGAATGGCGGTGCAGGCTAGAAGGGCCGAATGGCCTACTCCTGCACCTATTTTCTATGTTTCTATGTTTCTATGTTTCTAATTCCCAGAACCTTAGGGCTGCCGCATTGTGCCCACTCCAAACCGGGGCAGGGATGGGACATTTCTAAATAAAAAAGACTTGCATTTATATAGCACCTTTCACGACCTCAGGACGTCCCAAAGCATTTTACAGCCAATGAAGTACTTTTGAAGTGTCGTCACTGTAGTAGTGTAGGAAACGCGGCAGCTAATTGTGCACAGCAAGCTCCCACAAACTGTAAAGTGATAATGACCAGATAATGTGTTTTTTGATATGTTGATTGAGGGATAAATATTGGCCAGGACACTAGGGATAACTCCCCTGCTCTTCTTTGAAAGCGTGCATGGGATCTTTTACGTCCACCTGAGAGAGCAGATGGGTTTAACGTCTCATCCGAAAGACGGCATCTCCCTCAATACTGCACTAGAATGTCAGCCTATATTTTTGTGTTCAAATCTGGAGTGAGACTTGAACACACAACCTTCCGACTCAGGGGTGAGTATGCTACCCTCGGAGCCACAGCTGGCACTAATATGGCTGTACATATGTGCAAAACCGGTTTGATCACATTAGTAAATGTGAACTCGGTCCACTCGCAAAAACGCACAACCTTTTTTTAAAAATACAGTAGCCGAAAAATGGATGGTTGTCCAATCTTGATTCTTCAAAATTACTGGGTAACTGTCCTCGAAACTAGATGTGCCATCTGGAATGTATTTGCTTCATGGGTTCTTTGCTTAAGAATTCATAGCAACACATTGCCAATAGGAACTAGTTGGTTTATTAAAAAAGGTTTAACTAGCACACTACACATTACCAGTGCATTTTATGTTCTCCGGCCTGCGAGCACCATCGGAACAGGCCGGGGAGTGGAGGAAGCAGCATGGTGGCCTAGCCCAGCAGTCTGAGCGACCCCTGGCCTGCGAGCACCATCGGAGCAGGCCGGGGAGCGGAGGGAGCAGTGTGGCATACCACTCCAGGGAGCAGCACGTGCTGGAGCAGGAGAGCAATGGCAGTGAAAAGGGACGTCATCAAGGTCCAGGTCGGTGATTGGAGCGTGGGCAGGCACTGAAGGAGCAGCGAGGTCGGGGCAAAGGAGCGGCGAGAGATTGTAGAGGGACGTGATCGAGGCCCAGGAGAGGGGAGAGTTCCGGGGCCCAAAGGAGGCGAGGGCCCAGAGGCAGCACGGGCCAGCCCACACTGTGATATGTGTGCGCACTAGGTCCATGCAGCAGAGCTGGTCTCCAGTCGTCTTGATTAATCCTTGCTACTGGACCAAGACCCAGCTCTGCCAAGCCCGTGTGGTGGCTGGTGTGCAACAGTCACCACATGTTAAAAAAATCCAAGCACAGGCATCTTCCACCCTTCAAGGTTTAGTTTGGACCCGGAATTTTAGGTCCTTCATTGAAACACCTGTGAACTTTTTGACGTGGAAGCAAGTCATCTTCAAGTCAAGGGACTGCCTATGATGATGATGACATTACCAGTTCATCCACTAGGCTTACAACTGCATGCCTCATCGTGGATGACCTAGACCCAACTGACTGGGGTTTTGTTAAGTCTTGTGAACATCACATGACTGGCTAAGCCACTCACAATGCAACAGCTCTACAAATCTGTGAGCAACCTCTCAGGTGCATACATTATACCACCCTACAGTGGCGAGTTATAAATTGGTATTGGCAGAGGCTTGGGAGGAGATTGCCCGACAGGCCTCTCTGGCGAAGAATGGTTTGGAGGCAAAGGAGAGGGGAAGAAAATACATGGGAAGAAAAACATGATATGGTCTCTATCGTTTATCATTCCCATTAAATTATTTCCAACGTTATAGTATTTAAAGAGTGATGCACTTACCATTTTTTGGCAGGGCCTGGATGACAGATACAGCTGCCTGAAACTGTCTCTGGCAGTCGGACTGAACCTCTAACATGGTGCTTTTTGCAGGTAGTAAGCCTAATTCAGCAATCCAGCTTCAGGCCAACACCACAGACTCAGGACCTCTGGTGTCCGAAGAAACTGTCAGTACAAACACAAAACAGACATCGAATTACTAACAGATCTCTCACAGCTGTGTGTTGCAGAATGGTGATGCCCAAAGAAGAATTGTGTGGCACACAGAGCAAATATCATCAATAGCTAAGTTCTCTGTCGATGGGCGGTGTGGACTAATTACAGAAAAGTATCAAGCATTGGTGATAAATTATGACCTATGTTTCATGGTCAACTGTATATTATTAGTGGATAAACTTTGAGTGATTCTAATAGCTAATCCTTCACTGAGAAAGATATTGTGCATCACCAGGATGGAGCAGCCCAGCTAAAGTCAGAGATGATGCCCCCTGTCAGTGGGAAAATAAAACCTGCAGTCAACGTGACCAAATTAGAAGCGGGCCCTCTGCTCAGTTCAAAGGTTAGTGTATTCAAGCCCTGCACCAGGATATGAGCTCAACATCTAAGATGACACTCTAATGCTGTGCTTCAGGGGTGCTGAATTGTCAGAAGTGCCATCAGTCAGATAAGACATTGCACCAAAACCCTGCCTGCCTGTTCAGAGGGACGTTAAAAATTGGAAGACAAGTTTTCAGCCTCTTTACTCCCCAAGGACAAGCACGTCCAATTATATTGAATATCTTATCAATGGTTGTAACGGTTAAGTACTGGAATTTGATCTTGAAACCATTGTAACAAGGCCACAACTTCCTGTGTAAATGCATTCACTATCTTGCATGGTAAGCTGCAGGCACCACACTGTGCAAAACCCCAGTACAATCAGGTCACAACAAACACACACAAATGTCTGTATTTTACTACATCAAGAAGAACAGTCAATGCATATATCACTGCATTGTGAAAAGTCAATTATAATTTTTAATTGGCAATGATTCATTCCTCTTGTCCCATTCAATTGTTGTTTTTCTACCTTTTCTCTTGTGAATTTCACTTTCTCACCACGGCCATTTCAGTGGGGAGAGCAAATGTTCACCCACATCGAGGGCACTAAGCCAGTAAGTGGAGGAGCTTCAAAGACCACGATTAAAAAAATCTAATCTACCAGAGGATTATGAATTACAGAAAAATTGACAGATCTGACAAAAACACAAACAGCCAGTGAGATATACAGCCCTGTACTTTTGAAGAGACAAGCCTCATAATCACATTAGTCTGATGGACTGGTTCCATAATCACATCAGTTATGACGTACTATGGCACAGGAGTGATTGCACCAATAATTTTTCGGTGATGCTTAGGACAAGCCGAAATAAAAGTAATTAAAGAGTGATGAGATGCATTAGACCTGTATCATAAAACAAATGCCCTTAATTCAGGGACCTGTAACACTGCAGTAGTCATCAAGTTGCAATGCCAAGTATTGTGAACAGCGGCACTACAATAAACTAACCCGAGGTTGGATACCCCTAAATTGCATCAGTTGGATTTATTTTACGGAACCTACTTGTGCCATTTCATACGGTTCCTCTAACGTGCCCCAGACCGACCGATGTGGTCACAGGACAGCTTGGTTCCACAAACATTAAGGTCTTCTGTTAGTGTTCTCTTTCAAAGGATGCAGGTTACTTATAAGCAAGGATCTGTCAACAATGTTATGTATTAACATTCTGGACAAGGGCCATAATCCACAGTGATAGCCGCTCTCGCAAGGCTGCACCAATAAGTGATGGATGCAGGTCTTCATAAGAACATAATAGGAGCAGGCATAGGCCATTTGGCCCCTCGAGCCTAAGCTGTCATCAATAAGATCATGACTGATCTGATCTTGGCCTCAAATCCACTTCCCTGGCCACTCCCCATAACCCCTGACTCCCTTATCTTGCAAAAAACTGTCTATCTCCAACTTAAATATACTCAATGACCCAGCTTCCACAGCTCTCTAGGGTAGAGAATTCCAAAAATTCATGACCCTCAGCGAAGAAATTCCTCCTCATATCCGTTTTAAGTGGGCGTCCCTTTATTCTGAGACTATGCCCGCTTGTTCGAGATTCCTCCATGAGAGAAAACATCCTCTCTGCATCTACCCTGTCAAGCCTCCTCTTATACATTTCAATAAGATCACCTCTCAGCTTTCTAAACTCTGATGAGTATAGGCTCAACCTGCTCAACCTTTCTTCATATGACAACCCCTTCATCCCAGGAATCAACCTTGTGAACCTTCTCTGAACTGCCTTTTTGCAAGAATTTTCCTCCTTAAATAAGGAGACAAATACTGTACGCAGTACTCCAGGTGTGGTCTCCAGTAGGACTTCCTTATTTTTATACTCCATCCCCTTTGCAATAAAGGCCAACATTTATCTGTGATCTTCTGCACAATGAGCTCCTGATTTCAATCATGCCGCTGTAGTCAGTTGCCAAGTGAAAACCAGGAACTCTCCAGTGGGAGAGGAACAAAACTACACAAGCAAAAGATTCGAAAAACAGAGCTATTGTAACAGGGCTGTATGGGAGGTGGGACAACCCTACTTCCTAATATAATTCTTGAGTGTTTTGTTCTGTTACAGAGCAAGAAAAGCAGGATCAGCACCTCACTCAATCAGCATTGCCCACAGCCAGGAAGGCTGCAAATGGTGACGAGAAGCCAATGGAGTCCACGGCTCAAGGAGAAGTGGGCAGCAAATGAGCGCTGTGGCCTACAGGTTCTTTAGATGCATGCAGCCACTTTGTGAGTAATTTTCATAGCCCACTACGTTAGCTTCTGCCACCTGTTGCCCAACAGCTCTGCGGTAGCCATAAAGAAAATGAGCAAAAGTGCAACACAAAATGACCGTTTAAAGAGGCGGATTATATTTGGGGCGTGTGGGGGGGGAGGTTTTAACAAGGCCAAGTTTTATAGACAGTCCAACAAGCAATCAATCAGATAGAATCATAGAATTTTACATCACGGAAGGAGGCCATTTGGCCCATCGTGTGTCTGTGTCGGCCGAAAAAGAGCTATCCGGCCTAATCCCTCTTTCCAGCTCTTGGTCCGTAGCTTTGTAGGTTGCAGCGCTTCACGTGCATATCCGAGTACTTTTAAATGCAATGAGGGTTTCTGCCCCTAACACCCTTTCAGGTAGTGAGTACCAGACCACTTTACAGAGTTCCAGGCACAACATAGTGTTCAACAATATTAGATCATAACTGTTGTGTTCCTAACACAGATGAGACTGCACACAGGGAGGTTAAAGTAACAGTGACCTCAGTCTTTATTAAGACACTCCAGAGTGAGGAACAGGCCTTAGGGGCCGGCTTATATACAGTGCTCCCAAGGGATGCTGGGATCCCTTGGGACTTCAGGGGATGCGCTCCCTGGTGGCAGAACATGGGAGTGCAGGCTTTACAGATACAAAACATCACTCCCCCCCAAAGTCAAAGTGAAAACTATTTACAAGGTGAGACGGTCGGGAGCCTTTCTTTCCCTGGTGGACCGCCTCGGTACAAATGTCTGTTCTGGTGTGTTGGCTGTGCCCTCGCTGCGCTGTCGTGTTGTTGGCCCTGCAGGGCTGCTGGGTGAGCCTGACCTTGCTGGGCTGTTGGGCGTGATGGGTTCGATTTCCTGGTCCGGCGTGGTGTTGTTGATCCTATGGGTGTGTGTTGTGGGCTCGAAGAAGGTGGTGTCTGCTGTGGGTTGTTCAGGGCAGTCTGTGAACCGCAGCCTCGTTTGGTCCAGGTGCTTTCTGCAAATTTGTCCATTGTCTAGTTTGACTACAAACACCCTACTCCCTTCTTTAGCTATCAACGTCCCCGCGATCCACTTGGGACCATGTCCATAGTTTAGCACATACACAGGGTCATTCAGATCAATTTCCATGACACAGTGGCGCGACCATCGTTTATATTTTGTTGCTGCCGCCTGCTCTCTACCTGATCATGCAGGTTGGGGTGAACCAGCGAGAGTCTGGTTTTAAGTGTCCTTTTCATGAGTAGCTCAGCCGGGGGCACCCCTGTGAGCGAGTGGGGTCTCGTGCGGTAGCTGAGCAGTCCTCGGGACTAGTGGGTTTGGAATGAACCTTCTGTGACTCGTTTGAGGCTCTGTTTGATTGTTTGTACTGCCCGCTCTGCCTGCCCATTGGAGACTGGTTTAAACGGGGCCGAGGTGACATGTTTGATCCCATTGCGGGTCATGAATTCTTTAAATTCGGCACTGGTGAAACATGGCCCGTTGTCACTGACCAGTATGTCAGGCAGGCCGTGGGTGGCAAATGTGGCCCTCAGCCTTTCAATGGTGGCGGTGGCAGTGCTTCCCGACATTATTTCACATTCAATCCATTTTGAAAAAGCATCCGCCACCACCAGGAACAGTTTACCGAGAAACGGGCCCGCATAGTCGACATGGATCCTCGACCATGGTCTGGAGGGCCAGGACCACAAACTTAATGGTGCATCTCAACTGAGCACACACGCTGCATTGCCGTACACAGGACTCTAAGTCAGAGTCGATACCGGGCCACCACACATGGGATCTGGCTATCGCTTTCATCATGACTACCCGGGTGTGTATGTGGAGATCCGAGATGAACGTCTCCCTGTCCTTTTTGGGTAGCACTACGTGGTTACCCCACAACAGGCAGTCTGCCTGAATGGACAGCTCGTCCTTTCGCCACTGGAATGGCTTGATTAGCTCTTGCATTTCAAGGGGGATGCTGGCCCAGCTCCCATGCAGTACACAGTTTTTTACTAGGGACAGCAGAAGATCTTGGCTGGTCCAAGTCCTAATCTGGCGGGAGGTTGACAGATGATTTATCATTTTCAAACGCTTTCATGACCATCAACAAGTCTGCAGACTGCGCCACCATCAATAAGTTTGCAGGCTGCGCCATTTCCAACCCCGTGGTGGGCAATGGTAGCCGACTGAGAGCATCCGCACAGTTCTCAGTGCCTGGCCTGTGGCGGATGCTATAGTTATATGCTGATAGCGCGAGTGCCCATCTTTGTATGCGGGCTGAGGCATTAGTATTTATCCCCTTGTTTTCAGCGAACAGGGATATGAGGGGCTTGTGAACTGTTTACATCTCAAATTTGAGGCCAAACAGGTACTGATGCATTTTCTTTACCCGAAACACACACGCTAATGCCTCTTTCTCAATCATGCTGTAGGCCCTCTCGACCTTAGACAAGCTCCTGGAAGCATAGGCGACAGGTTGCAATTTCCCCGCAACCTTAGCTTGTTGTAATACACACCCGACTCTGTACGACGATGCATCACATGCTAGCATGAGTCTTTTACACGGGTTATATAATACAAGCAGCTTGTTGGAGCTTAAAATGTTTCTGGCTTTCTCAAAAGCAATTACTTGTTTTTTTCCCCATACCCAGTTCTCACCTTTAAGCAACAACACATGTAGGGGCTCGAAGAGGGTGCTTAACCCCGTTAGGAAGTTACGAAAATAGTTGAGGAGTCCCAGGAACGACCGCAGCTCCGTGACGTTCTGTGGCCTGGGCGCGTTCCTGATAGCCTCTGCCTTGGCGTCTGTGGGCCAAATGCCGTCCGCCACGATCTTTCTCCCCAAAAACTCCACTTCTGTTGCCATGAAGACGCATTTTGACCTCTTCAGCCGCAGCCCTACGCGATCCAGTCGCTGGAGGACCTCCTCCAGGTTTTATCGGTGCTCGACGATGTCCCGACCCGTGACCAATATGACGTCCTGAAAAACCACCGTGCGTGGTACCGACTTGAGTAGGCTCTCCATGGTTCTCTAGAAGATCGCTGCAGCTGACCGAATTCCAAACGGGCATCTGTTGTAGATGAACAGTCCCTTGTGTGTGTTGATGCAGGTGAGACCCTTCGAAGACTCCTCCAGCTCCTGTGTTATGTAGGCCGAAGTCAGGTCGAGCTTGGTGAACGTCTTGCCTCCTGCCAGCGTCGCAAATAGGTCGTCTGCCTTAGGTAGCGGGTATTGGGTATTAGCGAGAAACGATTAATAGCTACTTTATAATCGCTGCAAATCCTGACCGTGCCATCACTTTTGAGTACTGGAACAATCGGGCTGGCCCACTCGCTGAATTCCACTGGGGAGATGATGTCCTCACGTTGCAGCCTGTCCAGCTCGATTTCCACTCTCTCCCTCATCATGTGAGGTATCGCTCGCGCCTTGTGGTGAATGGGCCGTGCCTCTGGGACCAAGTGGATCCGCACCTTCGCCCCGGAAAAGTTTCCAATACCTGGTTCAAAAAGGGAAGGAAATTTGTTAAGAACCTAGGTACATGAGGCCTCATCGACATGTGATAGCGTTCGGATGTCATCCCAGTTCCAGCGGATTTTGTCCAGCCAGCTCCTTCCAAGCAGTGTGGGTCCATCGCCCGGGACAATCCAGAGTGGCAGTTCGTAAACCGTGCCCTCGTAAGTGACCTTGACCATGGCGCTGCTCAGAGCAGTGATAATCTCTTTGGTTTACGTTCTCAGTTTCGTGTGGATGGGACTCAGGGCTGGTCTGAGTCCCTTGTTGCACCACAGTCTCTCAAACATCTTTTTACTCATGATGCATTGGCTAGCGCCAGCGTCCAGCTCCATGGCTATGGGTAAGCCATTCAATTTTACGTTTCGCATTATAGGTGGACATTTCGTCGAAAATGTGTGCACCCCATGTACTTCAGCATCTGCCTCCCCTCTCTGAGGCTCGAAATTGCTTTGATCCACAATGGACCGATCTTCCTCTGCCACATCATGCTTAGCAGGTTTTGCAGAGCTTGCAGCTCGTCTGCCCTGTACATTTCTGCTCGCAAACACAGTTCCAGTTAATTTATGAACATTGCTAGCATTTGTGTGCTGAGAGATTTGTTTGGTGCTATCACTGGTGGACATAAACGCCTGTGCTATCGCAATGGCCTTGCTGAGGGTCGGTGTCTCTACAGTCAAAAGTTTTTGTAGGATGGTCTCGTGGCCAATGCCCAGTACAAAAAAAAGTCTCTGAGCATTTGCTCCTGGTAGCCATCAAACTCACATTGTAATGCCAGTCGCCTTAGCTCGGCGACGTAGCTCGCCACTTCCTGACCTTCAGATCGCTGGCACGTATAGAACCAATACCTCGCCATCAGCACACTCTCCCTCGGGTTAAGATGCTCCCAAACCAGTGTACACAGCTCCTCATACGACTTATCTGGGGGTTTCACCAGAGCCAGAAGATTCTTCATGAGGCTGTAGGTCGGTGCCCCGCAGACCGTGAGGAGGACCGCTCTCCTTTTTGCAGCGATTCCTTCTCTGTCCAGCTCGTTGGCTACAAAGTACTGGTCTAACCGTTCGACACAGGCTTCCCATTCCTCACCCTCTGAGAACTTCTCGAGGATGCCCACAGTTTGCTGTATCTTTGCGTTAGATTCGTATACTCGTCGCCAGTTATTGTGTTCCTAACACAGATGAGACTGCACACAGGGAGATTAAAGTAACAGTGACCTCAGTCTTTATTAAGACACTCCAGAGTAACAGGCCTTAGGGGCCGGCTTATATACAATGATCCCAAGAGAGCTGGGATCCCTTGGGACTTCAGGGGATGTGCTCCCTGGTGGCGGAACATGGGAGTGCATGCTTTACAGATACACAACAATAACCTCTGCCCCCAATTATACAGACGACAACTACGGATGATTCTGAGAGAGAGAGGTGCAAGATTATTATTCATTCTGTTTGTTCCTATATTTAGGGAAATGATATTTTTACTGCTTCTAAACTTGAGCAGAAACAACAATCACAGAAACTGGTATCAAGATTACTAAGGACTTTATTTTTCGATTGCCGATCAACAGTATGGAACAGCACAAAACCATTCTCACAACTGTGGAATGTGGTTTAGAACGCGGATTGATATACCTGAACCTGAGAGCACTGAAGGGCACAGAGATGCAGCCACCATGTTTATACAGATATGTGGCGAGAGTTCGTCATGAAAAATTATTTATTCCCCAATCGTATTTTGAGAGCAGCAGGGCAAGAATTAGGAGTGTGGGTTGTTTCTTTGTCCCAAATCCTAACCAGACTTTTTAGTAGCCTTACCAGTCAGTGATCACACCGCACGTCAGAATTCACAGAGCTCAACGCATTGTAAATACAAAGCACTGGATCTGTTTGTTAAATGAGCAGCCCTGTATTGTAGAGCACAAGTTTAATGTACCTCTTCAGGAATTCAGAGCTTTGCTGCACACAAGTGAGTAAATATAAATAATGTAGAAGCCTAGAAATTCCTGTCAGTGATTCAGTGGATGAATGTTTAAAGTATTTGTACAACACTTAGTTAATGCAGGTATTAACACATTTATTTTAAGACAGGTTAGCACCTCCGCCAATGTAGCAGAGAAAGGAATGCCAAAGTGAAGCATTCATTGCCGACAGAGCAGGTGTGTTCATGCAAACATGATCTGCCCTCTTTCATTATCATCATCATAGCAGTCCCTCGAATCGAGGATGACTTGCTTCCTCGTCAAAAAGTTCACAGGTGTTTCAATGAAGGACCTAAAATTCCAGGTCCCGAACTACATTGAAGGGTGGAAGATGCCTGTGCGTGGATTCTTTTAACTTGTGGTGACCATTGCACACCAGCCACCACACGGACTGGACAGAGCTAGGTCTTGGTCCAGTAGCAAGGATTAACCAAGATGACCGGAGACCAGCTCTGCTGCACGGACCTAGTGCGCACACATATCACAGTGTGGGCTGGCCCGTGCTGCCCCTGGGCTCTCGACTCTTCTGGGCCCCAAACTCACGCCTTGTGCTGGAGCAGGAGAGCAACGGCAGTGAAGAGGGACGTCACCAAGATCCAGGTCGCTGATTGGAGTGCGGGCAGATACAGCAGGAGCGGCGAGGTCACGGGGAAGAAGCGGCGAGAGATTGTAGAGGGACATGATCGCCCCCTATAGGCGATGGCTGGTATAATGCCTGAGGAAAGTTTATTTTTTTCTCTCTCCGCACCCTGGAACGTGCCTGTAAAAGATGTTAGCTTTGCTTTAATTGTTCTTTTCACGTTTGTTACAGTTTGTTCCTCTTGGAAAGTTGACGTTTCCACATTTTAAAATCCGGACATATCCAATGAAAGCTGCTGGAACAGAAATTGGAAAGACGCTTGCAGGTAAAAAAGCTGTGGCTCTTTTCATTGCCACTGACGGGCAGTGTAAAACTTGCAGCTATGTGAAGTGGGCGAGAAGATCAGGGTGCCACATGCGCAACACTCCAAAGTACACCCAACTCGAAGAGAGGATGGGATACGGGGGTGGATTTCATGAACGAGAAATCTTAGTGAGGTGTGACCTAAGGAAGCACAGATGTTTCTGACAAAATAAATGGAGCACTTAAGACTCCATAAACAGCAACTTTGAATTTGGCATTATAATGCAAATTGATAATAGTTATGGCTTTTTGGCCAATATAAGCGACTGCCCATTTTAAACGTGGGCGTTTTAAGTGGTGGGGACTGTCTCACCAACAATAATTCCCAGGTCATCACGTGTTAAACCTTTGTTAACCATTGGGTGATTTAGCGAGTTAGCGAATTGCCTCCCAACCTCTCGGACCTGGATTTGAGTGCATTGGCGATTCATATGACAAAAGCCTCCTCCTCGCAGCTGCAGGGAGCCGGTTTTAAATGCATTTGGGCAAACTGAACCAGTTCTCAGTGAGTGGGTCCACCGCAGTAAGCCGCTGACCACATTCAGACCCCCAAATTGTGCGGAATGCAACAAAATTTGAACGAGTGCAGTAGAGAGTCGGAGAGTTGCTGAGGTTGGTGCCAAGGCAGGTATACCGTGCTATCCATCGCTGGGAATGCTTCGTGCCACAGCAGAGAAATGTTTCCACCCCTCCCCAGCACGGACACTGTCTGCCTCGAGGTGCAGAAGCATTCACAGAAGAACAAAAGGCAAAGCAAAATGTCAGCGCACACCTCTCACAGCTCAGTGTCTCCAACTCTCTGTACAAATATTGACCGACTGTCGGGGCCCATGCCAGGTGCCCCATGCATTGCACAACCACTTACATCACCAGCACAATGTCACTCGTGGCACTCAGTGCGGAAGATGGGCGCCTAAAGAATGCGACTAACCTGGACCACATTAGCACCACGAGCTGGGGACACTAATGCCACCGAACCAAGTCGTACATTGATACGCTCTCTTGACGAGAAGTCAGACGTGGGCCGACTCCTGGGATTGCTCACACGCTGATTTCAGGGCCCTCGCTCTATCTGCAGGGAGTGGCCAACAGAGGACAAACAATTCCTAAAAGGGAGGAATGGAAAAAAAAAGAAAAATCACAATGCAAGAATCACCTGCGTCCACTCTCTCGCTCCTCCTGCATGTAAAGCTCAAAAGACAGAATTGGCGGGGCCTAAAATCGAAGCCATGCCGGTGACTGGCATAAAACACTGGGCAAAAAAATAAATGAAATGGCAAACAGGCCATTGTTTAAAGGGTAACAGGCACCTGACACTGACTGCATGGGGGGGCATCCCGTAGAGAGATTCAGGGATAGCCTAACCCATGAGGATCACATTCAAATTCCCTATAAAAAGCATCTGAACCACACAACTGGATTTGTTTCAGCAATTCGGCTGATTGGTTACCAATTCTAAAAAGAGGACAATTCTTATTAAACCATTTTTCTTGGCAACATCTTACATTGATATAGCATCTTTGACACAGCACAACATCCCAAGGCGAGGCACTGATGTGAGTCAAACCTGAGCTGGGATGGACGGGAGGCTGGGGCAGGTGGCCAACAGCACTGTTGAAGAGGTAGGCTGAAGGATGCTTTTCAAGGTGGGCAGAGACGTAGCAAGGTGGCGGGCTTTCAAGCGAGAGAGTTCCAGATTATGGGGCCAAGATGGCTGAAGGCTCTGCCACCAATGGTGGCGAGGAGGGAGAAGGAACATGCAGCAGGTCACAGCTGGAAGATGGGTCGGGATGTGGGTCTGCAAGAGTCTACAGAGATTGGGAGGATTTGATGATGAGAATAGGATTTCACAATCAATGTATTAAGAGACATAAAATTCAGTATTAGGCAGCAAGAATTGGGGGGGGGGGGCGTGGGGGGGCGTGGGGGAGGGAGATTAATGGAATTTCATGTCAGATAGAATGCAAACAGTCTACAAATTGGAATACATAGAAACATAGAAACAAAAAATAGGTGCAGGAGTAGGTAATTCGGCCCTTCGAGCCTGCACCGCCATTCAATATGATCTTGGCTGATCATTCAACCTCAGTACCCCATTCCTGCTTTCTCTCCATACCCCTTGATCCCTTTAGCCGTAAGGGCCACATCTAACTCCCTTTTGAATATATCTAACGAACTGGCCTCAACAACTTTCTGTGGTAGAGAATTCCACAGGTTCACAATTCTCTGAGTGAAGAAGTTTCTCCTCATCTCGGTCCTAAATGGCTTACCCCTTATCCTTAGACTGTGACCCCTGGTTCTGGACTTCCCCAACATCGGGAACATTGCATTAGGGCAAAGCTTAGGTGGCCGTTGAGGAAAGCACCAGAAAAGCTGCGTCTGGCGGTGACAGAGACATGGTTTTGTGACATCTGGAGTGTTTCAGAGGTGGAAGTGAGGTGGAGGGCAGGGAAAAGAGGGGGGGAAAGGGAGTAATGTAGGGGGGCGGGTGCGGGGGAAGAAAAGGAGAGCCCGAATCGCCACAGAAAATTAGTGCGCAAATTAAAAAGGGCATACATCCTGCATGGAATAGTAAAGTATTTGGGCCCAGTGGCCTGAATGTGGTGATGTTGTTTTCCCATTGCCGTGAGACAATGGCACTTGCTGTGGCTCCAGGTACTGGCCACAGTTGACATGTGCCTACAATGCAGGTGTGCACAGCAGCCCATTGGTCAGAGTGCAGATCAGAAACATATGGCACTGTCAACAAACCTCAGAACGCCAAATTTTAAAAGAGCCCTCAGAACATGACAAAAAGTACTTCTGAGCTTTGGAAATCAACCCGAACTGCCAAGTGTCATTGCCGCCTGGTTTAAAAATGAAACCTCTTCTCACGTACAGTAATGTTAGAAATAAACACAGCTCCACAGATTTAGTTCGGCTTGCAATTTGTGATCAGGGCACTTCTAACGTTTCCACAACAGCTGGACATCAACTCAGCTATCCTGCACCCTCACAGGAGTGGGCAACACGGCGTTTGTGCAATTCTGTTTAATGGACAATGGGCTCAACATTGCCACATTGAAAATGAGGTCCGTACTGAAAACCAAGACTGCACTGCCATTCTAAGCTAGAAAATAAAGGGTTACAGCGAAACGATTTCAGCAACAGCAGAAAACCCACAAAAATGTACTGGACATTTAACCTCACTTGCATTTATAATAATAATCATAATTTAAACAAATACCCTAAAAGTATGAGCAGCTCAAAGGGAAAGGCCTGCAAACCACCTTCACCAACCTCAGTTACATGAGGATACAGGAAGTACAGACAGGGAGGTGGAGCTTCATTTCACTCCAGTCAGTTTTTAAAGGGAAATTGTCTCAGGGAATGCACAGCAGCTTTGGTGTTGAATCAGGTCATATATTAGCACAGCCGTGGTGTTAAACACCGCAGCATATATGAGGAAAGAATTAAGTGAATTTACCGTGCTGATTGAAAGATTTGGAGTATATTAGTTTAATTTTGGTCCACATACCATAAATATTTACTGCTGGGACAAATGTCTCCTCTGCTGCTGCTGCAGTGAGCTGTGTGAAGCAAGTATAGGCATTCTGAACCTAGTTGTGAGTGGACATAACCAACCTCCCCCCACCAAGCACCGATCTATCACTAATTTAGCTCGAGATCACAATCTCACTCAGACACGGGTGTAATAAGATCTGAAAAGGTCAGGCTGATCCAGTAAGGGATGTACCTCTGATGCTGGGACTGAGACTAAATATTGTGGCAGAGTACATGGGACTTTGCTTTGTGTCTAATTGTGTCCTACTTGACCTGGGTGTGCGTGATGCTCGCACAGGGAACTTGACATGGGAAAGTGTTTCCATTTCCCAGTCTGAACAAACCCTCACTCTGATGAGTACAAAATTCACCTCAAATAGCCTTAATGGGAAGAACTTGAGGTCATTTGGGCCCGCGGGGGCGCTAACGGGGCACAAGTGACATTGCAACTGGGCGCGGTGCCGCTAATGACTCCCGCTAAATCTGGCGGGAGTTTAGAGGCAGCGCTATGGCGGTGCGTCCCGATTTCCTGCGCCCGGAGATCGTGACGACATCACCGTGTGCATCGCTCCGTTAGCAGCCCGGACCCTTAATTGGGTCTCGCCCCCTGAAGTTGCACCGGGCGATGGCAGCGACTGCTTCAGGGGTCGGCCGCGAGCGGGGCGAAATTTAACAGGGAGTGTAGAATTTACCAATATCTCACAAAGATTCCAGGTACCTTTCCCCTACAGAGGAGAAGAATCCCTTTCTGGGCTTTTAAAATGAGTTTAAAGGGGCAGACGAAGCCTGCGGGGGATAAAAGGGGATGCATTCATGGAGACCCCCCCCCCGCCCCCCCAGTGTTTGGACTCATAGGAAAGGGAATTCAAAATGGACCTAAATTACAGAAGCTTGAGATCCCCTAAAATCTATGGGAAGGAGCATATCAATTTTAAGATTCTACAACACTTTGGCTGCGAAAAAGAGTTACCAAATACAGGAGGTGGGGCCAACCTCTGAAGAAAATTCGTGTATTAAGGATCCCAGGCTATTCACTCCCGAAGAGATAATCGAATTACCCAATCAAGCACAATGGAAATCATGGTCAGGAAACTGGACAATCCTAAAACAATGCAAACCCAGTGATAGCACATTCTCACAACCTAATCGAGTTACTGCTGACAAAGGAGACATTTGAAAATCAATGGACAGAACAGTTTAAACAGAGCCCAAGAGATTTGATGGGAGATAACGGAGCCTTTTTTTTGGTATATATCTATCCCCCAGTTTTACAAGGAAAAACTAGCAGGACACAGACTGGAACTCGCACAGACCCGAACAGAACACAGACTGGAACTCGCACAGACTCGAACAGAACACAGACTGGAACTCGCACAGACTCGAACAAGGACACAGACTGGAACACAGACACAGACACAAGCAGCCTGCTTCCTCTACAGTGAAGAGATGGAATAGTGAAGGAAACTGCCAGAACTCATCAAGAACTGACCGAGCACGAGGCCCACGAAACGGAAGGTTGTCAGCAACCAAATTGACAACCACTCTACAATCTACTTCTGAATGACTCAACGGGGGAGAAATTACCAAAAGGGACCAACTAAAACTATTCCTAACCAAAGAAAGTGGGTACTCACCCCATACATCCATAACGCAACTTAGTGCATCAACGGACGCACCCCAACCGAAGACTACGCAGTCCGAAGTCCTCTCCTCTGTCCGGGGTACGGCTCGCCTAGAAGGCCAAGTTCAGCGAACCCTGAAACCATGATTCACCGGCAACTGTCTAAAGGATTGGTGAGCATAGCCCCTGAACCCTCAGAGCTATAACTTAGTTAGTTCGGGGAATTGGGAGGGGGGAGGCTGGGATAACTTGTGTAAATGTATCTGCATTCTCCTCTTTACCCCATTTAGAGCTTAAGCTGTATTCTTTTCCCCACAGGCTGTAATTTGACATTTTATTCAATGTGTTGTACCCCTCAGTGTGTATTGGTCTGTGTGCGTTATTAAAGATGTGCCTTTTACGTCTTTTTAAACACAATAAAGCCATACCTGCTTCCTACCTTGAAACCGATTGACTGTCCAAGTCTGTCACAGTCCCTTCATAATTCCAGTGTCTAGAACCAAGGGTGTGGGAGCGATTCGGAAACGCTCATATAAGGTCAGAAGGGAAAGCTGACCCCCTGCAAACCACCCCTTACAGGAGGTGGCTTGCTGCCCCTGAACAAAATCTCCGGTTTTCTTTTCCGCTCCGATGCCTGCTTGAGCGTCAGGCTGACCATGCAACACCCCCGCTCCCCAGTGGTCCAGGTAGGTGTGTTCCTGGCCAGCAGAGTGTGCAGTTTGGGCCCTTTCCCTTACTATGAAGAAAGAGCCCCTCGCAAATGGCCCAGTGCGTAGCGTTGCTGAGCCGTGCGCCCGCTCCCGCCCCAGAAAGGAAGTGGAGCGCTTGATTTAACCCCAATTTATCGCGGAACGTGAGATTTCTGCAGCTGGTGCAAAGTCTCACTCCTCGCGAGTGTTACTGACCCCAAACGGGACGGTGGCAAATTTCTAGGCCAAAGTGTTTTCAGTTGTGTCATGTATCTCACACTACTGTACATAACTGTATCTTACCATGCTATACATGACTGTAACTAGAGATGACCTGTAACCACAAGCTTACCTTACCACCAGGGGTGCACTTGCAGGAGACACTGGATACCTGTCCCAGACAGGTATATAAGGACAGGTAGCAATCAACTACAAACTGAGAGAAGCTCAAGAGAGATCAGCCAGATGCAGCTCATCCTTTGGAAACAATTGGAGCGATCTGTGCTGGAGATGTGGGGGAAGGCATTCATCAAGGGGGTGTCGATTTCAGCATGCTGTTTGCAGAAACTGTGACTATACAGAGCATCTGGCCTGCATGTGCAGAAAAATGGCAGCTCGGCTGGTATACGAATCGGAAGGGTCGGAAAGCGGACGAGAAGACGGTGGGGACAGTACCCGGGACACCGACGTACAGCGGGTCAACACGATCAATGGCCACTGCTCTTACAACAAGACGCCTCCAATAATGATGAGGGTCCTACTCAATGGGATACCCGTCAACATGGAGCTGGACACGGGAGCGAGTCAATCTCTCATGAGCGCTCAACAATTTGAACAGCTGTGGCCGCACAAAAGAGACAGACCAAAGCTCACAAGGGTCGACACCAAACTAAGGACCTATACCAAAGAAATCGTCCAAGTCCTTGGCAGCACCATGCTCTCAGTCACACACAAAAGGACAGTGAACCGACTTCCCCTGTGGATTGTCCCCAGAGATCTCCCAGCACTGCTGGGGAGAAGTTGGCTGTCAAAACTAAACTGGAAATGGGATGATGTTCACGCCATGTCGTCAGAGGAACGGACCTCCTGCTCAACAGTTCTAAGTCGATTTGAACATCCCTTTCAGCCATGTGTGGGCACCTTCAAAGGGGCTAAAGTCAAAATCTACATCACACAGGATGCTAGACCGGTCCATCACAAGGCGAGAGCTGTGTCCTACGTGATGAGGGAAAAGATTGAACATGAACTGGACAGGCTTCTGCGGGAAGGCATTATATCACCCGTGGAATTTAGCGACTGGGCAAGTCCCATTGTCCCAGTCATGAAGCCTGATGGATCCGTACGATTCTGTGGGGACTACAAATCTACCATAAACAGAGTCTCCCTACAGGACCAATACCCGCTGCCCAGAGCGGAGGACTTATTTGCCACATTGGCTGGAGGAAAACTTTTCTCAAAACTAGATCTCACATCTGCGTATATGACGCAAGAATTGTCCGACGAGTCTAAGCTACTCACCACCATCAACACACATCGAGGCCTTTTCATGTACAATTGATGCCCATTCGGCATCAGGTCGGCAGCTGCTATATTCCAGCACAACATGGATAACCTGCTCAAGTCCATCCCGGGGACGGTGGTATTTCAAGGTGACATACTTATCACGGGCAGGGACACCGACTCCCATCTCTGCAATTTGGAGGAAGTACAAAAGCGGTTGGATCGGGTAGGCCTAAGAGTTAAGAAATCCAAGTGCCTGTTTCTCGTGCCCGAGGTTGAATTTTTGGGCAGAAGGATTGCCGCTGATGGAATCCGCCCAATAGAGGCTAAAACTGAAGCAATTCGCCTGGCACCCAGGCCCCGGAATGTCTCAGAACTGCGCGCCTTTCTCGGGCTACTCAATTACTTTGGGAACTTTATGCAGAACTTAAGCATGCTGCTGGAGCCTCTCCATGTGCTACTCAGAAAGGGTTGCGATTGGTTTTGGGGGGACGCTCAGGAACGCGCCTTCAATAAGGCACGCAACCTTCTGTGTTCCAACAGTGTTTTGGCTTTCTTAGATCCAGGTAAAAAGCTAGTTCTCACATGTGATGCGTCAGCGTACGGGGTCGGGTGCGTTTTACAACATGTCAATAGTGTAGGTAAATTACAACCCATAGCCTATGCCTCCAGATCACTTTCGCGAGCGGAGCGCGGGTACGGAATGGTGGAGAAGGAGGCGCTCGCGTGCGTGTACGGTGTCAAAAAGATGCACCAATACCTTTTCGGGGCCAAGTTCGCGTTAGAAACCAACCACAAGCCCCTCACGTCCCTACTATCTGAGAGCAAGGCAATAAACGGCAATGCCTCGGCGCGCATTCAACGGTGGGCACTCATGCTGGCCTCTTACGATTACACCATAAGGCACAGACCAGGCACAGACAACTGTGCCGACGCACTTAGCAAGCTATCTCTGGAGACCACGGAAGGGTCTGACGAATAGGACTGTGAGATAGTCATGGCAATCAATGCCTTTGAGTCCACAGGTTCGCTCATGACGGCTCGCCAAATCAGAGCCTGGACGGCCAGCGACCCCACGATATCCCTAGTAAAAAGATGTGTCTTAACTGGTGACTGGGCAGAGGCTCGCGATGGAGATCAAACCTTTCCATAGGCGCATGCAGACTGCCTGATGTGGGGCAGCCGAGTAGTTATGCCTCTGCGAGGCAGAGAGGCATTTGTCTGGGAGCTCCACCGCGAGCACCCGAGGATTGTTCTCATGAAGGCCATAGCCAATCCCACGTCTGGTGGCCTGGCATTGATGCGGACTTGGAGCTCTACATCCGACGGTGCACCATTTGTGCCCAACTCAGCAATGCCCCCAGGGAGGCTCCACTGAGCCCCTGGCCCTGGCCCACCAAACCGTGGTTGCAGGTGCACATAGACTATGCGGGCCCATTCATGGGCAAAATGTTCCTCGTAGTTGTTGATGCATTTTCAAAGTGGATTGATTGCACCATTTTAAACTCGAGCACCACCTCCACCACTGTGGAGAGCCTTGAAACAATGTTCGCAACGCACAGCATTCCTGACATTTTGGTCAGTAATAATGGTCCATGCTTCACCAGCGCAGAATTCCAAGATTTTATGAGTGACCATGGCATAAATCACGTTAGGACGTCACCGTTCAAGCCGGCCTCCAACGGCCAGGTGGAGCGAGCAGTGCAGATCATTAAACAAGGCATGCTCAAAATCCAAGGTCCTATGCTGCAGGGCCGCCTGTCGCGACTGCTGCTGGCATACAGATTTCGTCTGCATTCATTGACTGGAGTTCCCCCCACGCAACTATTGATGAAACGAACCTTAAAGACAAGGCTCTCATTAATCCTCCCAGGTATGCATGAAATCGTTGAGGCAAAGCGTCGTAAGCTAACTGAGTACCATGACCGAAATTCGAGGGGGAGGTGGAATGAGATAGGGGACAAAGTGTATGTGCTAAACTATGGCAGGGGTCCCAAATGGCTTGTAGGGACAGTAACAGGCAAGGAAGGAAACAGGCTACTGGTGGCACAAATGGACAATGGCCAAATCTGCCGGAGGCATGTAGACCAAGTCAAAAGTAGATTTACCAACAACACTGCTGAACCAAAAGCAGACTACAATGTGGAACTCACACCACACCTGGTGTACAGATAGAGGTAACAACCTGAGGAAAGGGCAATCCCAACAGACAGCCCAGGCAAGACACCAACAATCATACTGAACGAAACAGACAGCCCAGGCGAGATACCAGCAATCACACCGAAAGAAAAACAGGCACCAAGGCAAATAACTGAACCACAACTAAGATGCTCCACGTGAGAGCGTAGACCACCTGAGAGACTGAACCTATAAAGCCAATAAGACCTTGGGGGAAGGTGATATCATGTATCTCACACTACTGTACATAACTGTATCTTACCATGCTATACATGACTGTAACTAGAGATGACCTGTAACCACAAGCTTACCTTACCACCAGGGGTGCACTTGCAGGAGACACTGGATACCTGTCCCAGACAGGTATATAAGGACAGGTCTCAGGCAAGTGTGGCATTCGAGAGCTTTGTAATAAAGGTGCAGGTCCTGAGTGACCTTGACTTCAGTATGTGCCTCGTGTGAATCTGTACTGAGGGGGCAGGACTTTATAAGTTGTTTAGGATACATTCTTATAGGCAGCCAATTGTCTTGGCAGCTTGGCAACTTATAATTTAAAAGCTTCTTGTACGTTTCAGGCCTATAATATTTTTCACCTTGTCCTAAAAAAAGAAAACGTTTTGAGCTCAACAATAAAATGTTCTTGACTACAATACATATATCAGCCATCAGTCTGGGTTATAGTGACATGTAGCAGGAAATACTGCCAGGCTTGTGGTTAGAGGTTGCAGAGGCAGACAGGAAATAGTGAGGATAGAAATGATCAAAGCAATGCTTACATCACGATGTAAGTGTAAAGCTAGCCATTCTGGTGGAGTGGCGTTTCCGTGTGAAAGACCTTGCTAGGCAGTTTGATAGGTCTACATTCAGAGGAGATTGCAACACTAACCAGCAGCTTTGCTAAGATGTCACTTAATTGCTGGGGTTGGGGTGGTAGTGCAAAATATATTTGTATATTCGTTTTTAACAACAACTGAAATAAAGATATAAAGATCCCATTCAAAAAGCTCATACTGCCCCAGATACAATGTATAAAAAGCTCGACACACCAACTGCATGGTCAGGAGCACCTCGAGTCTCGTCGCCGAGAGCATGCAGAAACCGGGCGCAGGCAGCGGAAGGAACGTGCGGCAAACCAGTCCGACCCACCCTTTCCCTCAACCACTGTCTGTCCCACCTGTGACAGAGACTGTAATTCCCGTATTGGACTGTTCAGTCACCTGAGAACTCATTTTCAGAGTGGAAGCAAGTCTTCCTCGATTCCGAGGGACTGCCTATGATGATGATGGTCGTTCTGCATCACCACTTCCAGAGAGACAGTCATGGAGTGTTCTAGGAAGTGAGCCTTCCTCAACGCTCCGTAATATGATAATTACACGGTTAAAATACAAGCCTTGAGTGACTGCTTTTATCAGTCATTTTCTGTTCAATGTAGAAATGGTACATGTCCAGTTGAATGTACCCTGTTAAATCGGTAATCATCACCGATGTTTCTTGAAAAAAACATAATTGTTAACAAATTTAAGTTGTTACAAGCAAACTTTGAAGTGTTTAAAACATTAAAAATCATGTTTTATTTCATTATCTAAAGTTTGTACTGATTCCCAAATTTGGGTAAATCAGCACAACTCACTCCTGGTCTAGAATTAAAAAGCTAGTATCACAAATGGTGACCCTGTAACTATCCGATTGCGTTAAAAACCCATCTGGTTCGCTAATGTCCTTTAGGGAAGGAAATCTGCCGTCCTTACCCAGCCGGGCCTACACGTGACTCCAGACCCACAGCAATGCTGTTGACTCTTAACTGCCCTCTGAAACAGCAGCTCACCACCACTTTCTCAAGGGCAATCAGGGATGGGCAATAAATGCTGGCCTTGCCAGCGACGCCCACATCCTGTGAATGAATAAAGGCATTTTTTACAATCTTTTAGAACTTGTAGTCCCATATGACCTGGCGTTTCCTCCTTTCTAATGTTGAAAGCTCTGCAATTTGGCTTTTTTTGAAGGTCACATACAATTCTCAGTCTGAGTGGCACCAGTGTGGCTAATTGCTGTTCCATCCATGACAGATCATTCACAAAGTTGCTTCCATTCAGGTTCAAGTTTGCATTTTGACAACTGAAATTCAGAACATGTAAATTGCATAAAATATTGAGCATTAGAATTGTGAAAGCTCCCAAGTGAGTGGAGCTGCACAAGTCCTAAACAAACAATTATACTAAACGTACAAACTTTGACCAACTGATTTTGTTCATATTTTCCAAAGTACTCAAATTGCCTGGTTTTGCTATTTTCAAATCAGCTTGGTGATGTGGAAGTTCAGGGTTGTTAAATCTCTTCTGCAAAAGATAAAACAAACCAAGGTTAGAAATGGCAAATATTCAACGTTTCTTGAGAGAACACTTTCCCACACAGATACTAGATTCCACATTCCGAGAAGGATATGCTGGTAGAGTTAGAAGAAGTAGGATTTGTGTTTCCTATTGACACACTGTGGAGGGTAGTGCTTGATGGGCTGCTGTCTTCTGCCATATTGCCTCACCTCCACATGCGGCTCATCCTCCTCCACCATTAGGATGGCATAGAGCGAAAGAAAGACTTGCACGTCTTGACCCTATTCCCACCAAACTGCTGACCATCCAACTTCCTTTTCTGGCTCCCATGTTAGCTGACATTGTTAACGGTGCTCTCTCCTCAGGTACTGTCTCCCTCTCCATCAAATCTGTTGTCATCACCCATCTCCTCACAAAAACAACCCTTGACCCCACTGTGCTTGCTAGCTACTGCCCCATCTCCAACCTCCCATTCCTCTCCAAAGACCTTGAACACGTTGTCGCCGCCCAAATCCGTGCCCATCTTTTCCAGAACTCCATGTTTGAATCCCTTCAATCTGGTTTCCACCCCTGCCACAGTACCAAAATGGCTCTCATCAAAGTCACATATGACTTTTTTTGTGACTGTGACAAAGGTAAACTATCCCTCCTCATCCTTCTCAACCTGTCTGCAGCCATTGATACGGCTGACCATTCCATCTTCCTCCAATGTGTCGCCACCATCATTCAGCCGGGTGGGACTACCACTCGCCTGGTTCCATTCTTATCTATCTAATCGTAGCCAGATAATCATCTGCAATGGCTTCTCTTCCCACTCCTGCATTATTACCTCTGCTGTCCCCCAAGGATCTATCCTTGGCCTCCTATTTCTCACCTATATGCTGCCCCTTGGTGACATCATCCAAAAACAGGGTGTCAATTTCCACATGTACGCTGATGACAGCCAACTCTTCTCTTGACCCCCTCCATGCTCTCTAACCTGTCACACTGCTTGTCCAACATGCAAGACTGGATGAGCAGAACTTTTCTCCAATTAAATATTGGAAAGACCGAAGCCATTGTCTTTGGTCCCCGCCACAAACTCCGTTCCCTAGCCACCGATTCCATCCCTCTCCCTGGGACCTGCCTAGGGCTGAACCAGACTGTTCACAACCTTGGTGTCATATTTGACCCTGAAATGAGTTTTCAACCACATATCCGCGGCATAACTAAAACCGCCTATTTCCACCTCTGTTACATCGCCCGTCTCCGCCCCTGCCTCACTTCATCTGCTGCTGAAACCCTCATCCATGCCTTTTGTTACCTCTAGACTCGATTACTCCAATGCACTCCTGGCTGGCTTCCCACATTCTACCCTACATAAACTTGAGGTCATCCAAAACTCGGCAGCCATGTCCTAACTCCCGCTCACCCATCACCCCTGTGCTCGCTGGCCTACATTGGCTTCCGGTTAAGCAACGCCTCGATTTCAAAATTCTCATCTTGTTTTCAAATCCCTCCATGGCCTTGGCCCCCCATCCCTCATCTCTGTAATCTGCTTCAGCCTTACAACCCCCTTGAGATATCTGCGCATCTCTAATTCTGCCCTCTTGAGCATCCCTGATTATAATCGCTCAACCACCGGTGGCCGTGCCTTCAGCTGCCTAGGCCCCAAGCTCTGGAACTCCCTGCCTAAACCTCTCCGCCGCTCTACCTCTCTTTCCTCCTTCAAGACGCTCCTTAAAACCTACCTCTTTGACCAAGCTTTTGGTCATCTGCCATAATTTTTTCTTATGTGGTTCGGTGTCAAATTTTTGTCATAATTCTCCTATGAAGTGCCTTGAGACGTTTTACTACGTTATAGGAGCTATATAAATACAAGTTGTTGTTGTTGTTGTTATATAGCGCCTTTCACAACCTCAGGACATCCCAAAGCACTATACAGGCACTGATGTACTTTTTGAAGTGTAGTTAATTCAGGAAACACAGCAGCCAATTTGCAAAGTCCCACAGACAGAAATGTGATATTGATCACATCATTTGTTTTTAGGTTTTGGTTGAGAGATAAATATTGGCGAGAATATCAGGATAACTCCCCTGTCCTTCTTGGAGATACTGCCATGTGATCATTTGCGTCCACCTCAAAGGTCAGATGGGGGCCTTGGTTTACCATCTCATCCGAAAGATGGCACCTCCAACACTGCAGTGCTCTCTCAGTACAGCCCTGGGAGTTGAACCAAGCCACGGCTAGGTGTAGAAAAGTGTGCTCATGGAGAACCATTCCTTCTTCAAAGTCATTCGGAATATATTAGGGGAACTGGGGGGAGGGGGGGCATGAGGGTCTAAAAGTTTAGGGTCGGACTGAGACTGTGACGCTGTGTTTGGGCAAAGGGTCAAGTGAAAGTTTCAGTGAGAATTGTGAAAATAATTAGTTGATAAAACATCTGTGAAGCCGGAAATCAGCAAACAAAGTTTGGGGATTCTTCAAAACTCTCAAACTCCACATTTATGTCTGAATCAATGATGGGGGAGCAACTGCGCCTGTTATTTATGGCTCTAACTTTCCATGAGTGTAGTATCGCTGTAAATAGGAAACTCCCCGGGCACAGCACCATCAGGTGAGTGGCAATCCTCTGCCAATGAAACTTGCGGGGCTTAGACATGCAAATCATCAAAGCTGCCAAAAAGATTGCGGAAACCCGTGTGTAGTGTATTAATGGCGCATCTGCGACATAATGTACAGACCACATGTTTACTCAATCTTTCTTAGCATAATGATGGCATAAGTGCTGACAATAGCAAGGAAATTCAGGGCCTCGGACTTCATTTTGTGCACCCCGGCAAAATAATCTGCAGATGCCTAGGGGTCCCATAAATATTTTTTGTGGCTACATCTACAAAGGTAAAGGGAATGAGACACTGTCAACTCTCCACCCCCCACCCCCCACCACCCCGGCCACTGTGGGTTAGTGTTCTTCCCCCCGCCTCCCCCACTGACATTTTAACATTATTTTCTCCCTTTTTTCTTTATGTCCCAAATAAGAGCCATTTCCCATCTGAGAGGGTGGGCTGGTGACCTGCTCTAGGGCTGTGCCAGTAGCCTGCTGCTAGAGGGAACACGAGAGTAGTCCGAGTATCTAACTCCTGATTTCCCTCACTTGCGGTGCGAAATCATCTAGTGTCCACCTGGCACCTTCCCAGGGACTTGAGCACAAAAATCTAGGCTGGCACTCCAGTGCAGTGCTGAGGGAGCACTGCACTGTCGGAGGTGCGGTCTTTGGGATGAGATGTTAAACCGAGGCCCCATCTTCTCGCTCAAGTGGATGTAAAATATCCCATGACACTATTTGGAAGAAGAGCAGAGGAGTTATCCCCGGTGTCCTGGCCAATATTTACCCCTCAATCAACATAACAAAAAAACAGATTATCTAGTCATTATCGCATTGCTGTTTGTGGGAGCTTGCTGTGCGCAAATTGGCTGCCGTGTTTCCCACAGTACAACAGTGACTACACTTCAAAAGTTCTCCATTGGCTGTAAAGCGCTTTGAGATGTCTGGTGGTTGTGAAAGGTGCTATATAAATCCAAGTCCTTCTTTCTTTTTACCCCCCCAGCATGGCCAGGAATGGCAACTTGTACAAGATTGGGACCTCACTCTGTGGGAAATCGAAGTTGTGCCCTGTTATTCCTTGACACAACACAATGGAGCACTGCAAGGTCCATAATGTTATTTTTAACTTGGCAATCTAATCGGATGGTGGGGCGGGGAGGGTGAACACTAACCTACAGTGGCTAAGGATGGGGCGGGGGGAAGGATTGACTGTGCCTAATTCCCTTTATCTATTGGCGGTGCTGCTTTCTATTCCACCTGGCTAGAATGTTGGATGGAAAGTCATGCTGAGGATCTGTGATTTTGAGATTACACCAACAACTTATATCCAAATGGCCCCTTTAACATAGAAAACATCCCAAGGTGATTTACCGAGCGAGGAGATACAGCAAATGAAATAAAGGCAGTCCATGATGGTCAGCAGAAAGACCTTGGTGTGTCCTGTTCTCTGTGTCTATTTTCCCAGTGGGTTGGGTGGGTATACGATTGTTTTCTGGTTGATTGGCAATGTGAGTGTCTCTTTTGGGTAGGCCAGAAGAGAGTCGTGGCCATTTACATTAAAAAATTGGGAATCAGTACAAATTCTAGATAACAAAATAAAACATGATTTTCAAAGTTTGCTTGTAACAACTTGAATTTATTAACAATTAAGTTTATTTAAGAAACATAGGTGAAGAGCAAAGCCTGTCTGACAGGACACCCTAAAGCTGAAAAGAGAAAACAAAATCAATCAAAAAGTGCCAGCTTGTATTTTATAAACATGTGAATTGCACGAGAAAGTTATCCTTCCCCAATATGGCGGGCGGCTGGAAGTGTGCGCCTCTTCCTGCCTTTCATTTTGGGGACTTAGGTGTCTGCTTAGCGCTTGAAAAACAGGTGCTATGCGGTCCAATTTCCAGGCCATGTTGAATAATTTCTTATGTCCATGAGGACGTCTAACTCATGCTGACTGAGATGAGCATTTCTTCTTCCTGAGGGTTCAGTGCTGCTCAGACAGTTATTGTTTCCCTCAACAATTTAATGTTTCTGTGTTTTGTCCTGAAGACCACTTAAAGAAACATATATAATTGGCAAATACTTTGATGTAATTTATATTGAAACTTTACAGTACACTGTTTTCCAATAGAAATGAATCCAAGGAACATAATTACAACATGTTCAAAGTGGTTTGAAAGCCAGGGCATGTGTTGAATGTGATTTTACATTCTTAACTAAATTGGTGGGACCCACCAATGGCGTGACTGAAAGTGATCTGTATACCTTGTTCCGTTGCTATTAAAAAGGGTAAATAATCTCATATTGTTTAGAAATAACACATTTGATTATCTACTTTGAAAGGAAATTGAAATTACAAAAAATACATTCAAAAGGATTCTGTGATATTTTAGAAGGAACAGTTTACCTCTTAAATGTAGAATCATTCCATTTTTTTGTATAGTTTGACGTAATGTGTTGATCAAACAGAAACTCCCCCAGAAGAAAACCTCTGACGATACCTTTTTAAGTGAACAATGCTTTTGTACAAAGCACTGCACTTTTTTTTCTGTGCAAAAATGCCCAGAATGCTTCTGATTGAAAGGTCGCAATAAATAGGCAGAGGCAAGGGAAACATCAACTTGTAAACCTGAGTGCTCACAGAAAGAAGGAAATGAAAAGTCTCTTTGCAAAATGGCAGAATTACAGAGCTTACTTCAACAAGACATCCCTGCAGATAGACAAGCTCTGTTGAAAAACTACACAAACCTCCAGCAAGTAGCAGAATACTGTGAGAATAACTATGTACAGGTACGTGAATTAAATTAGTTAAGTATTTGTAACTATGACAATCCTAACCAACGCTGCAATGCATTCTCTATACACTTGGACGGTGCATCTGATCTTTCACATTCAGGAAATGTTGCTACTTTATTAGTTTTGCTGCAGCTTGATGGTCATATAAATCTCTGAAGAATATTACTAATTAATATACTTGTCATAACATGTTATGCTGTTATTAGTTCGATGTCCGAGAGAATCCAAGCTCCAAGCACAGATAAACCGAAAAATTATATTCCAAACAAATACTTGAAAGTTAGAATCGGAATTAAAAGTAGACTGTTAACTTTTGATATATTTATTAAACAGTGTCAGAAATTATTTATTCACTTACAAAATCAGAAGTGTACTTGTCAAGCTCTGTTTTGAGAATTTTAATCAGTGCTGATAAGCAAAGATGTTTGTTCACTAATATACCTTCCTTAGTGCGGCAATGTACTGTATTGAAAGGCTAACAGTGCAAAACACTTCTGGTTTCCATGCAGTTGTGTGCTTTGCATTTCAATACCTGTAGCTAATGGATACACATTGGAATTAGCTCAATGCCTTTTGGAATATGACAGTTCGAAAAAAATGTCTGGATTTTTAAAAGTTTATACACTAGATTAGGACAAAGTAAATGTTCATGTACTAAAGAAAAATTTAGTTCATGTACTAAAGAAAGATAATAATTATTGCCATCAATCTTGAAGTAGTGATACCGAATGTTATGGTTATATTGCATTATGTACAAGTGATTTCAAAAAGATTTTGCCGTTTGGTTACTGCTGTTTCAATATTCATATCTGAATGACATTTTCTTCCATCGATTTAAAAAAAAATCAGTGGAGTATGAATTATTGACATCATGGCCAAATACAGAAGTAATTCAACTTCCTCACTACTAACAATGATTTGAGGAAACTGAAGTTGCCAGAGAACATTGCACTAATTTATAAAACAATGCAAAGTCGAGCAGGGAAACAACGTTCTTCAAAACTTTACTGTAACGCTGTGACTTTGGTTACTCACTTGCAACTGTTAATTCCGAAATATTGCCCGCAACAATCGTTTTTCTGGTTTAAGTCTCGTGCCCGGAGATGAACCCTTTACTGACTGCTCGTAAACCAGAATGTTAGCGGAAGTCACAGGTTTTCATTCTCATCGTTTTATCAGCGTTTGGAAGTTTCACTTTAAGATGCAACTGATAGAAATGCAAATGTTAGCATTTCTGTTTGACGCCAATTAGAATAAAAAAGCAGACTTTTTTTTAGCTTTTTCAATTCACATGGGGCTTTATTTTAGAACAAATAGCATTAAACAGCAAATTTTATCCATCCGGGGCTATTTCCCTATACATTTCTGATGCAGAAAAGTTGTTCAGCTAGTAAATAGAGATTTTTCTTTTTGGGTAAAGTGCACTTAGTGATTTAATATCTAATTTCCAATTTCAAAGTTATGAAAACAATGTGCTGATCTCATTGATGCATCACAATCAATGTAAATCCTTTGATTATCAAAAGCACTCCCAATGGGGCCGTTTCCATTAAGAAATGACTGATTTTATATTGCTAAATGTGTTTATCTTTTTATTGCAAAGATTAATGCTGTGAATAGACTTCTGGGATGAGGGAGTATGGCTTATTTGTTTGGATTGTTATAATTAATATTTGCTAATTACACAGCAGAATGAGTCTGAGGTAGGCTGTACTCTGGCAGCTCAAATCTTTACAAATCAGATACTCCATTTTCACACCATCTCTGGCTTTCTGCTGTTATGAGTTTGGAAGGAGCACATTGTAAACTCTCTGCGTCTCAAACCCAGTGTAAAAAAGCAATGAAGTCATCAATAACTAATGCTCGAATTTTTAGACCTATGTCTTGGCATCAAGTGTTACATACGATCGAAAACTCATTATGACTGAACATGCGACATGTTATTTATCCTCTTGCCATTGTCCACCTTGAAAACATTGCAGAAAATTCAGCATTATGACTTTCTGTTGTTGAGGATGATGATAAAAAGGAGTGATGTAGATTCAACTGTTGGCTACTTCATAAAGACCTTGAAATTAGCCTGTATGAAGATTAGCATTTCAAATACTAATAAATAAAAGAAAACAGGGGGTGGGGGGAAGGAATTGCACATAAAACCTGATCCTCGCACAACATGATTTCAAATGCAAAGTTTCTTATTTCCGACAGAATGTGCCTCATAGATGGGAACCAATGTCTCCAGGCACATAGGGGTATAAATCAAGAGATAACTGGAGGCTTGTAAGAAAGGTATGGCAATAATCATGGGCTACTTTAATTTTCATATTGATTGGGCAAATCAAATTGGCCAGAGTAGCCTTGAGGAAAAGTTCACAAAGTGTATCCGGGATAGTTTCCTTGAACAGTACGTTGCAGAACCAACCAGGGAGCAGGCTATCTGGATCTGGTAATGTGTAATGATCCAGGATTAATAAATGATCTCATAGTAAAGGATCCTCTAGGAAAGAGTGACCATATCATGGTTGAATTTCAAATTCAGTTGGAAGGTGAGAAAGTTGGATCTCAAACCAGTTACCTGATCTTAAATAAAGGCGATTATAAAGGAATGAAAGCAGAGTTGGCTAGAGTGGACTGGGGAAAATAGATTAAAGTGTAAGACAATTGATAAGCAGTGGCAGACATTTAAGGAGATATTTCATAACTTTCAACAAAAATATATTTCAGTGAGAAGGAAAGACTTTAAGAGAAGGGAATGCCATCCATGGCTAACTAAGGAAGTAAAGGATGGTATCAAACTCAAAACAATGGCATACAAAGTGGCCAAGATTAGTGGGAGGACAGAGGATTGGGAATTTTTTTTAAACCAGCAAAGGATAACTAAAAATATAATAAAGAGAGGGAAGATAGATTATGAGAGTAAACTAGCAAGAAATAATGGGCTAGAATTTCCTCTCACATCACCCATTTACCGCCCAGTTACCGCCCAGTTACTGCCCAGGTACTGCCCGTTTTGCTGAAAAGTGTAAAATACCGCTCGGTCCCGCCCGTTTCAGCTCCCGATTAGCGGTGGCAGTAATTTGGGCCTCCTACTACCACCAGCGTCGCTGCAAATCACCCGCCCACTTTGGACATCCAGAAATCTCAGAAAATTCACTCCCAGCGCTAAATTACATTAAAAAGTTTTTTTTAAAGGCCTGTTACCGCCCATTATCGCTGCGATGGAAACCGCCCATTTCTGAAGTACTTACCTGACTTGGGCCCAGTGTTATGCCTCCATCCATTTTGTTTGCAGCTTGACAGTGGCCCAGAAGATGGTGGATAAAGAAGAAAACCAATTCTTCATTCAAATTAATTATATGTGGTGTACATATTAACAGATATGTGAAGTTCTGACAAGATGACCATCACTACTGTAGTTAAGTGATTCTATGCAGAAAATTAACTTTCGCATCTTTGAATGTGATTGGGAGAACCTTTTGTTTAGTAGGCTTTGGGCTGACATATATGCTGAGTTTCTGCTATAATTTGGTTCTGTGTTAGCTGATTGACACTTTGACTATGTGGTGGACTGGAACATCACCTCACCAACATGCAAACATTGTATCAGGAAGTCTATGAAGGATTGTGACCTCGAAAAGCCTTGCAAATTATTGGATTGTGTAATAAAAAAGTTCTCATGTTCAAAGGGGTATTAAAAGAGGCCCATTGTCTCACACACAGACCAGGCACTGAATTAACTCCCAGTACAGGATTAGAGAGAGAAAGGGGCTCACTGTCTCACATGGAAGGGGGGGGGGGGGGGGAGAGGTTGTGTCCACACATTGGGGCCTCATCCAAGACACTGTGTGTACATAACAACCTGAGGGCGGTGTGGGGTGGGGGAGTGGCTGGAGGGAGAAGGGAGTCAGTAGTCAGTCACTGGGTGTTCAAGGAGATCTGAGGAAAGGGGGGTGGGGAAAAGGGGTCAGTCACTTGGTGTACATCCAAGTAACCATTCTTGACAGTGTGGTCATGGGGCTATTCATCTGTAACAGGCATCGCACCTGTAATGTATGCCCCTGTGAGAATGCTCACAGGTTGATAGAGCTGTTGCATTGTGAGTGGCTTACCCAGTTACGCGATGTTCACAAGACTCAAGAAAACCTCAGTCAGTTGGGCTAGGTCATCCAAGATGAGGTACAAGGAACACCGTCAATCACAAAATTAATGTTGTCTTTCCTAAAAGTTGTCAAATAGGATATATTTTCCCCTTCCCAGAAGTAAGTGAGACACAGTACAAGAATGGTTTAGTTAAATAAAATTTTATATAAAACTTGTAATTTGCATTAAATGTTAACAACATAATAAAATAACACATTTTTTATGAATACAAATTTTGACAACAACAAACATTATGAACAACAAATAACAACAACAACATCAACAACAGTATAAGCACTGAAAAGACCCTGCACCCTCCCACAATTCTACCTGTGGCCACCTTTCACAATGCCTTTCCTCCCGAATCCCCCCCGACCCTTGACCTTGGCCCCTTCCTCCTCCTCCTGCTAACAATACCCCTGGCACTGCCCCACGTCGGGAGCAGAACGTTCTGCACCAGCAGAGCACCTCCAGCATGACTGCTGGGGGCGGGAGGGGGTGGGGGGGGGGCGACAATGGCAGCGCTATGTTTGGGGGTTCTGGAGAAGATGGAGGTGCTAAGGACCCATCTTCAAAGTCGGAAGAAACTGGTTCCTCCCGACGATCAGGAGCTGTCACCATTGGTGTAATGGCACCTTGGAGTACAGTGCCATATCCCACCACCACCGATTGCCATATAGCTTTGGCTTTGGCGGTCTGGGTGTTCTCCCTCACCGCGGCAATCAGCTCTGCCATGTCCTCCGATTGGCGGGCTGCTAAAGCCGCGATGTTTTTGGACAAGCCAGCAATGGACTGGAGGAGCTCTCGAATCAACTCGATGCTCATCCTGGACAGTCCCACCATGTCCAGGCTAGCGTCTGCCTGTCGCGCAGTGTTCTCACTTTGGCAGATCTTCCGCCGCGGATTCACCACGGGGGTCGGTGTGCGCTGTTGCAGTCCGCTTGGTCCCGCTTCCTCGGACCGGAATCCAAGAAAGTTGGATTCTGACAAGGAACTGATGGCCGCAGGTAGAAACGACCCTTGAAGTCCCACCACCCCTCCCTCCTCATGCAACACCAGCGCGACACCGCTTTCAGGAGTGTTCTCTTCGAGCTCCTCCAGCACCATCACCTCTGTCTCCTCCTCCACCATCTCTTCATTTTGTTTCCCCTGCAATGACTCCGCTCTGGGAGTGGCAGGCGGCTCCACCTCTGCAACTGTAAAAACATAACATTAATGGTTGGTGACATGGGAGGGGAGGGGTCAGAGGTAACATCAGAGCAATTCACTTTGCGCACGTTTATGTGAAGAATAAACATTTTTTACTGAGAATCATTACATGAAAGTATCGTAAGCAAAGTATAGAGAAAGTACATGACATAACAAAACTGCAGTCCCAAACAGTTTGGTTTTGAGTTGGCACAGTGTGATCAACCAAAAATTCATGTCACAACTAACAACATTTCTTGCTCCCAGCATTACATTACATTCTACATTATATTGCCGTAAGTTTGAATTAAACGACCGCAGCACAGTCCAGGGATTATGCAGACTTACCCTTCGGGATAACTGGTCCGGCACCAACACACGTAGCGCTGCAATCATACACCCCCATCAGGGCTGCAGTGCGTTCCTCGAGATCTGTGAGAGGAATAACATAGAAACATAGAAAATAGGTGCAGGAGTAGGCCATTCGGCCCTTCGAGCCTGCAACACCATTCAATAAGATCATGGCTGATCATTCCCTCAGTACCCCTTTCCTGCTTTCTCCCCATACCCCTTGATCCCCTTAGCCGTAAGGGCCATAGTCCTGGGTGGATCACCACCCGTTTTACGGAAATCCGCCCTATTGCCAGCTAGCTTTTTCTGCAAAGGTGACGAAAAATATGTGTGAACTAATTTGACAGTTACTAATACTGAACACTCACACACACATACATACATACATACATACACACACACACACACACATACATACATACATACATACACACACACACACACACATACATACATACATACATACACACACACACACACATATACATACATACATACACAATATATTGGTACACATCCCCAATTAACCGTCCCCCAGTCTTTTCGTCAACAAATGCATGATTTAAGTTTTGTTAGCACGCAAATATTGCATGATGAACACATGAACATACACAATGAGATTGATGATGGGAAATAAAAATGACACCAAGGTTTACAACATAATAAAACATGTCACTACTTAAGAGTAAATCGTCAATGCATGATAAAAGTTAGTACTTACTCTCGCAGACCTAATGATGTGACCATAATATGGTGGAATTCTTTATTAAGAAGGAGAGTGACACAAGTAATTTAGAAACTAGGGTCCTGAACTTAAGGAAAGGTAACTTCGATCGTTTGAGGTGAGAATTGGCTAGAATAGACTGGCAAATGATACTAAAAGGGTTGATGGTGGATAGGCAATTGCAAACATTTAAAGATCACACGGATGAACTTCAACAATTGTACATCCCTGTCTGGAGTAAAAATAAAACGGGGAAGGTGGCTCAACCGTGGCTAACAAGGGAAATTAAGGATAGTGTTAAATCCAAGGAAGAGGCATATAAATTGGCCAGAAAAAGAAGCAAACCTGAGGACTGGGAGAAATTTCATATTCAGCAGAGGAGGACAATTAATTAATTAAGAGGGGGCAAATAGAGTATGAGAGAAAGCTTGCCGGGAACATAAAAACTGACTGCAAAAGCTTCTATAGATATGTGAAGAGAAAAAGATTGGTGAAGACAAACGTAGGTCCCTTGCAGTCAGAATCAGGTGAATTCATAATGGGGAACAAAGAAATGGCAGACCAATTGAACAAATACTTTGGTTCTGTCTTCACGAAGGAAGACACAAATAACCTTCCGGAAGTACCAGGGGACCGAGGGTCTAGTGAGAAGGAGGAACTGAAGGAAATCCTTATTAGGTGGGAAATTGTGTTAGGGAAATTGATGGGATTGAAGGCCAATAAATCCCCAGGGCCTGATAGTCTGCATCCCAGAGTACTTAAGGAAGTGGCCCTAGAAATAGTGGATGCATTGGTGATCATTTTCCAACAGTATATCAACTCTGGATCAGTTCTTATGGACTGGAGGGTAGCTAATGTAACAGCACTTTTTAAAAAGGGAGGGAGAGAGAAAACGGGTAACCGGTGTTAGCCTGGCATCAGTAGTGGGGAAAATGTTGGAATCAATTATTAAGGATGAAATAGCAGCACATTTGGAAAGCAGTGACAGGATCGGTCCAAGTCAGCATGGATTTATGAAAGGGAAATCGTGCTTGACAAATCTTCTGGAATTTTTTGAGGTTGTAATTAGTAGAGTGGACAAGGGAGAACCAGTGGATGTGGTGTATTTGGACTTTCAAAAAACTTTTGACAAGGTCCCACGCAAGAGATTGGTGTGCAAAATCAAAGCACATGGTATTGGGGGGTAATGTATTGATGTGGATAGAGAACTGGTTGGCAGAGAGGAAGCAGAGAGTCGGGATAAATGGGTCCTTTTCAGAATGGCAGGCAGTGACTAGTGGAGTGCCGCAGGGCTCAGTGCTGGGATCCCAGCTATTTACAATATACATTAATGACTTAGATGAAGGAATTGAGTGTAGTGTCTCCAAGTTTGCAGATGACACTAAACTGGGTGGCAGTGTGAGCTGTGAGGAGGATGCTAAGAGGCTGCAGGTGACTTGGACAGGTTAGGTGAGTGGGCAAATGCGTGGCAGTATAATGTGGATAAATGTGAGGTTATCCACTTTGGGGGCAAAAACAGGAAGGCAGAATATTAACTGAATGGCGGCAGATTAGGAAAAGGGGAGGTGCAATGAGACCTGAAAGTTGGCATGCAGGTACAGCAGACGGTGAAGAAAGCAAATGGTATGTTGGCCTTCATAGCTAGGGAATTTGAGTATAGGAGCAGGGAGATCGTACTGCAGTTGTACAGGGCCTTAATGAGGCCTCACCTGGAATATTGTGTTCAGTTTTGGTCTCCTAATCTGAGGAAGGACATTCTTGCTATTGAGGGAGTGCAGCGAAGGTTCACCAGACTGATTCCCGGGATGGCTGGTCTAACATATGAGGAGAGACTGGATCGACTGGGCCTTTATACACTGGAATTTAGAAAAATGAGAGGGGATCTCATAGAAACATATAAGATTCTGACGGGACTGGACAGGTTAGATGCGGGAAGAATGTTCCCGATGTTGGGGAAGTCCAGAACCAGGGGACACAGTCTCAGGATAAGGGCTAGGCCATTTAGGACTAAAATGAGGAGAAACTTCTTCACTCAGAGAGTTGTTAACCTGTGGAATTCCCTGTCGCAGAGAGTTGTTGATGCGGGTTAATTGGATATATTCAAAAGGGAGTTGGATATGGCCCTTACGGCTAAAGGGATCAAGGGGTATGGAGAGAAAGCAGGAAAGGGATACTGAGGGACTAATCAGCCATGATCTTATTGAATGGTGGTGTGGGCTGGAAGCGCCGAACAGCCTACTCTTGCACCTATTTTCTATGTTTCTATGTTTCTCTGTAATTCCACCGTTTGCAGCACTGGTTTATCCCCCGCATCATGGGCGCGACGGAGGACACCGCCTTCGCGATCTCTCGTCATAGCCGCTGATACATGAACAGTGACGGTTTCCCTTGCCCACCCCGAGTTATCTCATTCCAACGGACTGCCACTTCCTCCACCAATGACTCCTGGCTTCCTCCGAGAAACGAGTGGCCCTTTATCTCCCACCTAACTCCCGCTCCACTTCCATGGCTTGATTCTCCATTGTATTGATATTTATATATATATATATATAATTAAATAATTGATTATTTATTATTATTTTTAAGATTTATTATTATTATAATAATTATTAGTTATATTAATTATATTATTTTATAATATGATATAATTGTCAAGATACTAAATACTCCTCAAAAAACCTGAACAATCCTCACAGCTCCTCTCTCACTGACATGAACTAACCTCTGCAGCTTGAAAATTTTCAGTGCTGTACTTCTCTTCTCTGCACATGTGCGGGGTCACCCTTGCCCCCGAAATCGCGGGAGAATGGCTGCGCATGCGCAGAGAAGCTTTTCCGGCCATTTTGTACAGAGGTTCTGCTTTCCTTTCTAAAGGTAAGGTGATCACTGACTTTTCTCTCGGTTTGGCCGCCCGCTCGACTCTGCTATCGCTAGGCTTCGTTTCACTGCTGCCGACATCGAGGACCCGAAAACCTCGGGAGTGCGCAAGAGCAGTATTCCGGCGGTTAAGAAGCCGCAAACGCCGCAATACCACTAAGATTCAGGCAATGGGAATCTGGATGCAAATTCTAGCCCATTAAAACAGATAGTAAGAACTTCTACAGGTATATAAAAAGGAAGAGAGGAGCTGAAGTAGATGTTAGTCCTTTAGTGGACTAGACTAGGTAATTAATTATGGGGAACAGGGAAATGGCAGAGACTTTGAACAAATATTTTGTATCGGTCATTACAGCAGAAGACACTAAAAACATCCCAATAATGGATAATCATGGGGCTATAGGGAGGAAGGAACTTAAAACAATCACTATCACTAAAGAAAAAGTACTCAGTAACATAATGGGACCAAAGGTGAACAAGTCCCCTGGACCTGATGGCTTGCATGCTAAAAGAAGTGGCTGCAGAGATAGTGGATGCATTGGTTGTAATCTACCAAAATTCCCTGGATTCTGGAGAGGTCCCAGCGGATTGGAAAACCGCAAATGTAACGTCCCTATTTAAAAAAGGAGGCAGACAGAAAGCAGGAAACTATAGACTGGTTAGCTTAACATCTGTCGTTGGAAAAATGCTAGTGTCCATTATTAAGGAAGCATTAGCAGGACATTTGGAAAAGCATAATACAGTCAAGCAGAGTCAGCATGGTTTTATGAAAGGGAAGTCACGTTTGACAATTTTGCTGGAGTTCTTTGAGGATGTAAGTACAGGGGATTTGAGTACAGGGGCAGGGAGGTGTTGCTACAGTTGTACAGGGCCTTAGTGAGGCCACACCTGGAGTATTGTGTACAGTTTTGGTCTCCTAACTTGAGGAAGGACATTCTTGCTATTGAGGGAGTGCAGCGAAGATTCACCAGACTGATTCCCGGGATGGTGGGACTGACCTATCAAGAAAGACTGGATCAACTGGGCTTGTATTCACTGGAGTTCAGAAGAATGAGAGGGGACCTCATAGAAACGTTTAAAATTCTGACGGGTTTGGACAGGTTAGATGCAGGAAGAATGTTCCCAATGTTGGGGAAGTCCAGAACCAGGGGTCACAGTCTAAGGATAAGGGGTAAGCCATTTAGGACCGAGATGAGGAGAAACTTCTTCACCCAGAGAGTGGTGAACCTGTGGAATTCTCTACCACAGAAAGTAGTTGAGGCCAATTCACTAAATATATTCAAAAGGGAGTTAGATGAAGTCCTTACTACTCAGGGGATCAAGGGGTATGGCGAGAAAGCAGGAAGGGTGTACTGAAGTGCATGCTCAGCCATGAACTCATTGATTGGCGGTGCAGGCTAGAAGGGCTGAATGGCCTACTCCTGCACCTAATTTTTATGTTTCTATGTTTCTATGTAATGAGCAGGATGGATGAAGGGGAACCAATGAATGTGGTGTATTTGGATTTCCAGAAGGCATTTGATAAGGTACCACATAAAAGATTACTGCACAAGATAAAATCTCACGGGGTTGGGGGTAATATATTAGCATGGATAGCGGACTGGTTAACTAACAGCAAACAGAGAGTCGGGATAAATGGGTCATTTTCCGGATGGCAAATGGTAGCTAGTGGGGTGCCACAGGGATCGGTGCTGGGGCCTCAACTATTTACAATCTATATTAATGACTTGGATGAAGGGATCGAGTGTAATGTAGCCAAGATTGTTGATGATACAAAGATTGGTGGGAAAGCAAGTTGCGAGGAGGACACAAAGAATCTCCAAAGGGATATAGACAGGCTAAGTGAGTGACACACATTTGGCAGATGGAGTATAATGTGGGAAAGTATGAAGTTATCCACTTTGGCAGGAAAAATAAAAAAGCAAATTATTATTTAAATGGAGAGAAATTATAAAACGCTGCGGTACAGAGGGACCTGGGGGTCCTTGTGCATGAAACACAAAAAGTTAATATGCAGGTACAGCAAGTAATCAGGAAGGCAAATGGAATGTTGGCCTTTATTGTAAGGGGAATTGAGTATAAAAGCAGGGAAGTATTGCTGCAACTAGTACAGGGTGTTGGCGAGACCACACCTAGAGTACTGCGTACAGTTTTGGTTTCCTTTTTTAAGGAGGGATATACTTGCATTGGAGGCAGTTCAGAGAAGGTTCACTTGGTTGATTCCTGAGATGAGGGGGTTGACTTATGAAGATAGGTTGAGTAGGTTGGGTCGATACTCATTGGAGTTTAGAAGAATGAAAGGGGATCTTATTAAAACATATAAGATACTGAGGGGGCTCGACAAGGTTAATGCAGAGAGGATGTTTCTACTCATGGGGGAATCTAGAACTAGGGGGCATAGTTTAAGAATAAGGAGTCGCCCATTTAGAACTGAGATGAGGAGGAATTTTTTCTTTCAGTGGGTCGGAAATCTGTGGAATTCTCTGCCCAGAGAGCTGTGGAGGCTGGGTCATTGAATATATTTAAGGTGGAGATAGACAGATTTTTGAAAGATAAAGTAGTGAAGGGTTATGGGCAGCGGGCAGAGAAGTGGAGCTCTGCCCAAGATCAGATCAGCCATGATCTTATAGAATGGCGCAGCAGACTCGAGGGGCCGAATGGCCTACTACTGTTCCTAAATTTGGTTGGAGGCTAATTAGGGCGCTAATGGCGATGGGACGATAAATTATGCGCTGGGAAATGATTTGGGTCTGCAGCCACAAAATTCATTAGCTGGGCCCTGAGTGTGGAACAGAGAGCTAAGGGAGGTGTTCCACTCTTCTTTCAGCGTGCTAGGCTGGCTGAGCAACTGAAAATCCAGAGC